>NC_056741.1:1944097041-1944457041 GCF_019279795.1 Protopterus annectens
CACTGACAGTACAGTTGTGTAAGAATTTACCGTAACAGGAGATGTTCAAACAGATGACTGTTGCAGTACTGCAGACAAATGGAATGTATCCTGTGCCCAGGACACCTTATGCCCAAGCCTATACAAGAGTATAAAGCACCATACACAAAACATTTTACCTGGCACATCAGTATGTGTGAAGATCTTCAGTTTTCTTGCCATAATCTTGGGCACATATCTCAAATACAGAAGGACAATGAGGGTGATATGTAAATTAAGGATTCACTTCGACCAAAGGAAAGGCAGAAATTAAGGAACCTGGAGAAAGGGGAGGGTGTATATACTGCAACAGTGGTCTACTTGAACATAACTTGGTTATCCTATGTCATCATTCATCACCATAGGGTCAAGGATCAGACATCGGATCCAAGCCGGCTACTTTCAACAGACGGATCCAAGGCTCTAGCTCATCCATCTCTCAAGTCTGCAAACCTATTCTAAAGGCTACTCCTACAAAGATAGAAGGAAACCACTCCAAGATCAAAGCAAGGTAGGGGGATGGCAGGTGGGAAATGTGAAGAATGATGACCTAGGATAACACAGATGCCAAGTTATGCTAAGTACATAACTATCTGATGTTATCTATGCCATCACCATAGGGTCAGAGTCCACAGCTACTATTTATTCTGGGAGGCCTCAAGGAAGGACATGCCAGAGCACTGTGGAACCAAAGGAAGCCCTGCTTCTAGAAATCAAATCCAGCTTGTCATGAGATATAAAGGTGTGAGGATTAGACCAAGTGGCAGTAGCAGAAATATCACCAATAGAAAGCCTTGCTACAAAGGCCGAAGTAGTAGCTATAGACCTAGTAGAATGAGCCCTAACATTACCTGGAACCTCAAGGCAGTTAAAGTTGTAGACTGTAGAGATGCAGCTAGATATCGATTTAGAAATAGTGACCTTAGAAACTAGAAGGCCGCATCTGTTAGGGTGAAAAGGCCCAAAAAGCTGCTCTTATGAATACCTTTAGTCCAATGCAGGAAGAACTGTAACTGTAGGTGAACGTCCAAGGTATGTAGGACATACTCCTCCCCTTTGTTGGAATAGTTGGGGAACAAAACTGGAAGCTGAACACAAAGTTTAGAGACGATTCAGAAGCAATCTTGGGCAAGAAGGAAAGGTTCGTCCTAAGAGAGACCGTGTCTTTGTGAAAAATCATGCAAGGAGGATTAATGGTGAGAGCTTGTAGTCCTAAGTTCCCTCTTAGCTGACATAATAACCACCAGAAAGGCGGTCTTCCAAGTCAGAAACTTGAAATTGGAGGAACTAGCAGGCTCAAAGGGACTCCTAAGTCAGAGCATGCAAAACCAGCGTGAGGTCCCAAGGAGGCGAAGGGTCCTTACCAGTGGATGAAGCAGAAAAGCCCCTTTCATAAAAGCTTTACAAAGCCTAGATGAAAGGGCAGATTCAGAGCTCACATGAAAGTTGGAAATTGCCGCCAAGTGAAGCTTAATAATGAAAAAACTTGCTCCCGCTTGGAAAAGGGAGGACAAGAACCAAAGTATATCTGAAACTGAAGCCGAAAAGGGATCCAGATTCTGCTCTTAACCAAGATAAAAAACAGTTTCCACTTACTACTGTACAACTCTCTAGTGGAGGGTTTCTAGAAGGCCAAAATGATACGTTTAATGCAGGACAATAGTCTGGACTGTTTTAAGATCATTGGAAGTGGAGAAATCATGCAGTTAGATGAAGAGTCCAAATGTTTGGGAGAGGAAGCTCCGATGGATGGGAACCATTACCCATGGCGGATACTTTAGATGAGACCTGATGAAGGGGAAACCACTGCTGATGAGGCCAGACAGAGGCAATGAGGATAAGGGATGTCCTCAGGCATTGTACTTTCTGCAGAGCCTTGGTTATTAAAGGGACAGGAGGGTAGGCATAAAGGAGACCCAGAAGCCAATCGTGTACTAAGCTTCCCTGAGTGACTCCCCCAAAGGGGGGATTCAATGGGACGTACCTGCTGCACTAGTGGTTGGATGGGGAGGCAAAAAGGTCGCAGCATGGTTGACCCCAACAGTCAAAAATCTGCTTCGCCAATGAAGGATTGAGGGTCCACTCATGAGGACTAATGATAGATCTGCTGAGCCTGTCGGCCAACACGTTGGAATCCACGGGTATGTCCGCTGCAATAAGGAAGCGGCTGGAGGACATCGCCCACTGCCACACTCTCAAGGCCTCTCTGCACAAAGGATAAGAATGTGATCCCCCCCTACTTACTGACATACCAGACCACTGCCATGTTGTCTGTCTGAACTGAAATCATCCCTAAAGGGATGCAGTCCTAGAAGGCTAGCAACGACAGAAGAACTGCTCTCATCCCCAGAACGTTTGTATGCAACTTGGTCTCTACTGAGGACCCCGTGCCTTGGATAGTCTTTCCATGAAAATGCACCCCACCTCAACAGGGAGGCATCTGTGGTCACTGTGGCCATGGGGGTGGCAGAGAGAAGGGCCTGCCTAGAGAAAAATCCTGAGACTAAACTCTCCACTGGAGATAATGTCTGCATACGGGCATCAGTTTTATGGTAATCGACAGGGGATGAAGCAGCACCAACCACTGGACAGCTAAGATCCATTACAACACTCGCATGTGAAAACTGGCCAGGGGAACAAGATGAATGATCAAGGCCATAGGACCCAGAGCCCAAAGAAAGAACAGTTGTGTACTCTTACCATAAATGTAGATGTTCGAGTGTATTCACTGTTGCAGTCATCACACTTGGGGTTATCTGCCTGCACGTAGCCCTTAGTCAGCCCGAATACCAGAGTCTTGGGATTTCTGCATCGGATGCTGCCGCTTCTTCCATGACATCAGGTTGTCAGGGGTATAAAACATGCAGCCGACTCCATTACATCAGTTTTTCTTGCCCCAGATGTCAGGAGCCCCCAAAATAGGAAACAATTACATGGTGTGGAAGACCTCCAGTAAAAAGTAAATACCATTGCCATAAAATATGGCCAAAAAAGAGGATAGGTAGAAAGTACAGAAAAGTCAGGGAGCTGGAGGGAGGGTAACCAGGACTGCAACAGTGAATACACTTGAACATCTACATTTATGTTAAGTGTACACAACTGTACTATGTTCTTCATGTTTCACTGTTGCAGTCATCACACTTGGGTAGACTCCCAAAGCTGAGGAAGGGTGGAGGCAGTCAAGAAGTATTAGGGCTGGCTAGCAGGCCTTGTAAGACTGCTGTAGCAAATCCAGCGCTGGACTTAGAAAATATAGGCAAGTGGTAATGCTTGGTGAAGGTGTGTACAGAACTCCAAGTTGAAGCTTCCAGGATGTCCCTGGTAGGCACTCCCCTGAGAAATGCTGTAGAGGTTGAGGTAGCCCTAGTGGAATGGGTTCTGATCCCCTGTGGGGTAGATTTTTCCATGGTATTTGTAGCAGAAACGGATGCAGTGTGCTATCCATTTGGAGATGGGTTTGCTTTGAAATGGCCTTGCCCTCTATCCCTGTAGCAAAGCTTACTAGAAGCTTGTCAGATTTTCTGAAAGGTTTAGTGCTGTCAAGGTAGAACCTAAGCTGCCTGTGCACGTCCAAGGAGTGCAGGATCCTTTCCCCTTTATTCTGAGGATTAGGGAAAAAAGTTGGTAAATGGATGGATTGGTTTAAAGCCACACTAGATACCACCTTGGGCATAAATGATGCGTTAGTCCTGAGGGAAACCCTGTCCGCACGGAAGATAATGAAGGGTTCCACAGCCATAAGGGCCTCAACTCAGACACTCTTCTTCCTGAAGTGATGGCTAGAAGTAAGACTGTTTTCCAAGGGAGGAATTTTAACTCTGCTGTAGCAGCAGGCTCAAAGAGGGGAAGTGTGAACTTCTCTGGTACAAAGTTAAGGTCTCAGGCTGAAGTGGGAGCTCTCCTCGAGGGTCTTAAATTGTTAGCTCCTCTCAGGAACTGTTTGACCAGACAGTGAGAGAAGAGGGGTGGGCTCAGTATTGTAATGAGTTGAGATGGCAGAGGCATAAATCTTAATTGAAGAGAAGGATACACCTTTGTGGAGCAGTTCTGCTAGATAATCTAGGATTTGAGGTAAGTTGGGCACAGTTGTGTCCTTTCCCTGAGACTGCCTCCAAGAACAGTATCTTTTCCACTTTTCTGAATAGGATTTCCTAGTACTAGGCCTCTTGGCCTCAAGGATAACATGCAGCACCTGTCTGCTGAGGGTTGCTGGTGATGTATTCAGGGGATGAGCCAGGCTGCTAGGTTCAGGGTTTGCAGCTGAGGATGCAAAATCTGGCCCTCCTGCTGGGACAGCAGGGAAGGGGTCTGAGGCAGTTGCCAGGGTGGCACTACTGTCAGACTGCGTAAAAGTGGGTACCCAGTGCTGGCATGGCCAGTCTGGTGCAATCAGGAATGTCCTTGGCTTGTTCTGTTTGACCTTGAGTAGTACTTTCGAGAGGAGGGGCAGAGGGGGAAAGGCATAGATTGAGAGGTTTTCCCATGTAAAGGACAGGGTATCCACTTTTCATGCTTGGCTGTGGGGAGTTCTTGTGCAAAATTTGCTCAATTGATGGTTCTGGGAGGAGGCAGAGGGTCCATCTCTGGTGCCCCCCACCTGTGAATCAGAAGCTTGAATGATTTGGGTTCTAGTTTCCACTCATGTGGGTCCATTAGATTTCTGCTTAAGTCGTCTGCCAGTGAATTTAGTTTGCCTGGAAGGAATTGAGCTTGCAGGTGCATTTGACTGCTCAAGGCTGTGTTCCACAGAGCCATGGCTAACCTGCAGAGTGGGTAGGAATGAGTTCCCCCCTGCTTGTTTATGTACCACATAACTGTGGTGTTGTCTGTCTTTATCAAGAGTTTTCCTGGAAGGATAAGGTATTTGAAGGCTGTCAGTGCATTCTGTACAGCTAACATTTCTTTTTGATCGATATGCAGGTGCATTTGTCTTGGGCTCCATTTGCCTTGAATGCATTTTCCTGCCATGTGAGCCCCCTATGCAGAGTCTGTGTCTGTTGTCAGGGTTTGGGCGGCAAGGGGTTGAGTGAAAGGGAGTCCTTGTTGTGGTAGCAGGTCTCAGCCCACCAAAGGAACTCTGTCCTTAGGCAAGGAACGATAGGAATCATTGTTTCCAGGTCCTGAGAATGTTGGCACCAGAGACTTTTTAAGTACCATTAAAGTTTCCTCATATGCATTCTTGCATATGGAATTAGTAGAATGCAAGAGGCCATGAACCCTAGGGTTTGCAGTATTTTTGTTGCAGTTAGCTGGGTTTGGATGGCCAGTAGATTGAAGTAGTTTGTCATATAAACCTGTTTTTCTGGAGTGAGGAATGCCATCTTGGAAGTTTTTTGGCTGGGTACCATATGTGATTTCTTTTCGTTGATGGTATACCCCAGGGAAGTTAGAAGTCTCTTGACAAATGTCAGGTGCTGAAGTTGCAATTCCTGAATGTCCGCCTGAATCAGGCAATCGTCCAAGTATGGGTAAATTAGAATTTTTCTCTGCCTGCAGTATGCAATGGCTGGAGACAGGCATTTTGTGAATACCCTGGGCACAGTAGATAAGCCAAAGGTAAGTGCAGAGAACTGATGGTGCATAGAGCCTGCCCATAAGATTCCCTTATGGGGATGTGCAGAAAAGCTTCTTTTACATCTAGGGTAACCAGCCAGGAGTCCTTGGCTAGCACAGGAAGCAGCTGCTGGAGAGGAAGCATTTTGAAATTTGGAACCACCAGGAAGGTGTTGAGAATTTACAGCTCCAGAATAGGGTGCCAAGAGTTTTCTTTTCTGGGCACCAGAAACAGTCTAGAGTAGAAACCCTGCCCCTTTGCTCTGCTGGAACAAGTTGAATAACCTTGATACTGAGAAGACAAAGTACTTGCTTTTGGGCCTCTGCCCATTGGTTTGGGAGGAGGTCTGGCAATCCCCTTGGGGTTGGCAGTGAGTGGAAGTAGAATCTGTATCCCTGGGATACAATGTTTAAGACCCATCTGCCCTGGGAAATGTACTCCCAGTTTTTTGCATGCAGGGCGAGTTTTCCTCCAATGGGTGCAAGTACTTGGGCAAGGCTGGGAAGGATGAAGGACAAGTCATTGTGAACTTTTTCCATAGGATGGTGGCTTACCACTCCGTTTTTGAGGTGGGAGCATTCCATTGTTTGGATCTGGAAATACCTTGAGACTGTAGTCTTGGTGGTCTGCTGCCCCTGGGTTTGGACTGAAAAGCTCTGGGAGGGACCAATCTTTTGAAGGCCAATGCCTACTGAATCTAGGTGACTTTACCTGTAGGAAATCTTTTAACAGTTTGCATAGATTTAGCTTTTTTCTCCATCTTTTTCAGAACTTCTTCTGCTTTAGTGTCAAACATGCTTGGTTTAATGGAGCATCGAGTAATTTTGCTTTGACATGGTCTGGCAAGATTTGTTCCTTTAGCCAAGCATGCCTTCTAATAACAGAGCCAGTGACAGCAGCCCTGCAAGATGCTTCTAAATCATCAAAACCACACTGCAAAGTATGTCTTCCAACTTGGTTTGCAGAATGCATTAACTCTTGTAAATCTTTATGTTCTGCACAATCCAGAATCAACATTTTTTGTTTAATTAGTTCTATAATATGTTGCTGGTACTTCAACATGTGAAACTGGCAATTTAAAGCCCTGATGGCAAGAGTAGCAGAGGTGTATACCTTCTTCCTCCATCTGTCTAAAGCCCTAGAATCCCTGTCTGAAGGGGTAGGGTTTTTGGCTTTAGGACCCTGGGAAATGGTCTCTGGATCCGCAGTAGGACTTTTAAATAGAAATTTGTGAGAGGCAGGTACTCTGTAGTACCTGTCAGGTTTTCTAGCAGCTGGTGGCAAAGTACCAGGGGTAAGACTGGATTCCATGAAGACATCATCTAGAATTTCCAGAACAGGAGGGATAGCTAGAGGCCTGTGCTGAGGCAGGTTTAAAAATTCCCCGAGTCTCTTTTTGGACTGTGGGTAGTCCTGGCACTTGCAGCGGAAATGCTCTCTGAGGTTATGCAGGGTTTCACTGAAAGAAAACTCCTCTGGTGGGGAGGCAGAGGGAATGGAATCCTCTGCATCAGAATCCTCATAGGTAGATAAAGGTATGACCTGGTAATCTTAGGGGTCAGATTCATCGGACTCACGATCTGAAGAATCAGAAGGAAAATCAATTCTTTGTCTTTTAGAGGGGGAAAGCTGGCTTCCTCTAATTAAAGTAATAAGGTCTTCAGCCATTCTAAGCATTTGTTTCTGTGGCATGGGAGCTTGAGAATGTGCTTTGATTGTCGGTTTCCTAGGCATAGTGCGAACTCTGGGCCTGAGAAATTCAGTAGTTTTAGTCTGAGACAAAGCAGTCTGTTTAATACAAACATTGGAAGGTCTGAATACACCCTCAGAAGCCGGTGCCTGCACAGCGGCTCCAGACCCATCCAAGGTAGAGACATCTGCAGGTTCCATAGTCGAAGAAGCATCTTGCGGCATATCGGACTCTGAATTGGTCTCAGTAGAGGCCTGCGAATCTGTAGAAGCGGGTAACAGGGACTGCGAAAGCACCTCACTGAGTACAGGCGGACTGGCGACTACCTTAATGGAGGCACCGTCGGCAGTTTTGGACCTATGCAGTCTGTCTCTGTCTTTATCCTTATGGTTTTTCGGAAGATCGGTAGTCGGATGGCTTATCGAAGCCATTTCGGAATATGGAGAACGAGAACGAAAGAATTTAGCGACAAAGATATCCCGATGACGAATAGTACGGGTGTTGAACAGGGCACAAAACCGACAGCGAGGAACGTCGTGGTCTGGGCCTAAACAGATGACGCAGTAAGAATGAAAATCTCTGTGAGGTATTTGCTTTCCATAGGCAAGACAATTATTAATTTTTTCTGACATCGGTTAGAGCAAGAAAAAAGGATCCCCAACGGGGTACTTAGCTTTAGAAGACTTCAAGTCTGAAACTCAAATAACGAAAATTTCAGGTAGCGGCCGACCAGCACTTGTGAACTGCTTCTGGCTCCGCTCGGCAAGAAAAGCTGATGTAATGGCGTTGGCTACATGTTTTATACCCCCGATGACCTGACATCATGGAAGAAGCAACAGCATCCGATGCAGAAATCCCAAGACTCTGGTATTCGGGCCGACTGAGAGCTACCTGCAGGCAGATAACCCCAAGTGTGATGACTGCAACAGTGAAATATGAAGAACATCTAGGGGCTGGCTAGGATGCCCTGGCAAGACTGCAGAGGCAAACCCTGCCCTGGATTTGGAGAAGAGAGGCAGGTGGTAATGCCTGGTAAAAGTGTTAACAGATGTCCAGGTGGCAGCCTCCAGGACGTCCCTGGTGGGGACTCCTCTGAGGAAAGCTGCAGAGGTGGAGGCTGCTCTGGTGGAGTGTGTCCAGACCCCCTTGGGGAGAGGCTTTCCATGCGGTTTGTAGCAGAAATGGATGCAGTGTGCTATCTATTTGGAAATGGTTTGCTTGGAGATGGTTTTTGCCTTCTGCCCCTGTAGCAAAGCTAACAAGCAATTGATCAGACTTTCTGAAGGATTTAGTCCTATCCAAATGCGCTGTCTGTGCACATCTAGAGAGTGAAGAATCCTTTCCCCCCTTGTTCTGGGGATTAAGAAAGAAGGTGGACAAATGAATGTACTGGTTGAGAGCCACACTGGACACCACATTGGGCATGAAGAATGGGTTAGTTCTGAGGGATACCCTGTCTGCATGATGAAGGGTTCCCACAGCCATGAGTGCTTGCAGCTCAGAGACTCTTTTGGCTGAAGTGATGGCCAGAAGGAATGTTGTCTTCCAGGAGAGAAATTTTAGCTCTGCAGAAGAAGCTGGTTCGAAAGGGGGTAGGGTGAGCTTTTCCAAGACAAAGTTAAGGTCCCAAACCAGGTCTTGGTGCCCTTCTCTGGGGCCTCAAGTTGCTAGCCCCTCTGAGGAACTGTTTGATCAAAGGGTGTAAGACAAGGGGCTGCTCAGTGGGAAAATGAGAAGAAATAGCAGAGGCATGAATTTTTATAGAGGAGAAAGAGACCACTGTGTAGTAGGTCAGCTAATTAATCCAGGATGAGAGGGATGGAGGGCTGTGCCGTACTGGCTCCCTTAGCCTGGACCCAGGTGCAGAATCTTTTCCATTTATCTGCATAAGACTTTCTAGTGCTAGGACGTCTGGCCTCACGGATAACATCCAGACCCGGTTTACTAAGGATGGCAGATTGGTTCGGGGTTAGAGAATCAGCCAAGCTGCCAAACTGAGTGTCTGTAATAGGGGATGCATGAATTCCCCTTCCCTCTGGGTCAGGAGGTTTGGAATCTGAGGAAGATGCCATGGAGGCAGCGGGGACAGGCTGCACAGCAAGAGGTACCAGTGTTGTCGGGGCCAGTCTGGAGCTATAAGAATGGCCCTTGGTTTTTCCTCCCTTATTTTGAGCAGTACTCTGGGGATGAGAGGTAGGGGAGGAAAGGCACAGACTGACCCAAGAGAAGAACAGGGCATCCACTTTCCAAGCCATGCAGTGATGCTCCCTGGTGCAGAATTTGCTGAGCTGATGGTTGATGTGGGAGGCAAAGAGGTCGACCTTCGGGGTTCCCCACTTCTGAGTTATGAGGGTGAAGGTACTTCTGTTGAGTTGCCACTCGTGAGGTGTCCAGAATGTTTCTGCTTAATTGGTCTGCCAGAGAGTTGAGAGAGCCTGCTAGGAATTGTGCTAAGTGGTGTAGTTGCATCGAAGAGGCTGTGAGCCAAAGGGTCATGGTCAGCCTGCATAGAGGGTAGTGTTGTCCGTCCCTGCTTGTTGATGTACCACATCACAGTGGTGTTTTCTGTTCTGATCAGTAGAAACACTGGAGAGAGAAGGGGTTTGAAAGCTATCGAGGCGTTCTGCGCAGCCATCTTCTCTTTTTGACTGATGCGCAGAGGGATTTGCTGTGGGCTCCATTGGCCCTGTATGCACCTGCCATCCAGGTGTGCACCCCAAGCGTAGTCTGATGAGTCTGTGGTGAGGGTCTGGGCAGCTGTGGGTGGGGAAGAAGGGCAGTCCTTTGTTGTGGGAGCATGCTGTTGCCCACCAAAGAAATTCCTTTCTGAGGCAAGGAATTATAGGTAGAAGAGTTTCCAGGTCTTGACAGTGTTGACACCAAAGGCTCTTTAGGTACCACTGAAGTTTCCTCATATGCAGTCTGGCATATGGAATGAGTAGTATGCAAGATGCCATGAACCCCAGAGCTTGCAGGATCTTCCTTGCAAATAGCTGGGGCCTGGTGGCTAGTTGAGAGAAGTAGGCGGTCAGGAAAATTTGTTTCTCTGGTGTAAAGTATGCCATCTGGGATGCTGTGTCCAGACTTGCTCCCAGGAAGATTATCCTTTGGGTGCGCACCCGTTTTGATTTCTTTTTGTTGATTTTGTACCCTAGGGAGGTTAGTAGGGTCTTTACAAAGGTCAGGTGCTTGAGCAGCTTTTCCTGGCTGTCTGCCTGAATAAGGTAGTCATCTAAGTATGGGTAAATTTGAATACTTCTTTGTCTGCAAAAGGCAATGGCCGGAACCAGACATTTTGTGAAAACTCTGGGAGCAGTAGATAAGCCAAAGGGAAATGCAGAGAACTGAAAGTATTGAGATCCTGCCCTGAAGTGGAGATACTTCCTGCATGATTCCCTGATAGGAATGTGGAGGTAGGCCTCTTTTAGATCTACGGTGGCTAGCCAAACGGCCTTGGAGAGCATGGGTAGCAGTTGCTGAAAGGTTAGCATTTTGAATTTTGAGATGACCAGGAAGGTGTTTAGAATGGATAGATCGAGGATGGGGCACCAGGCGCCCTCTTTTCTGGGCACCAGAAAAAGTCTGGAGTAGAAGCCTTGGCCTATCTGTTCTGCAGGAACATGCTCTACTGCTCTCATAGAGAGCAGGGAAAGGATTTGCTTTTGAGCCTCTGCCCAGTGATTTGGTGGTAGAGATCTGGGAATCCTTTTGGGGTTGGAAGGGTATGGAAGGAAAATTTGTATCCCTGAGACACAATGTTCAGAACCCATTGGTCCTTGGTAATGGTGGCCCAGGTGCTTGAGTGAAAGGAGAGTTTTCCTCCCAGGATAAGTGAAGGTGGGCAGGGGGGGGGGGGGTGGAGGAGGTGAGTCATTGTGAGTTCTTACCATAAGGGGGTGGCTTAGAACTCCCTGGTTTTGAAGTGGAGGTAGTCCACTGCTTAGATCTCTGCATTCCCTGGGGGTGCTGTATTGGGGGGGGCGGTTTCCATGGGGCCTAGGCTGGGACAATGCCTGCTGAACCTAAGGGGCTGGACCTGCAAGGAGAAATCCTTAACTGTTTGCATAGATTTTGCTTTTTCTTCCATCTTTTTAAAGACCTCTTCTACCTTAGTGCCAAATAAGTTATCTTTGTGCAAAGGGCAATCAACAATTTAGATTTGACATGGTCTGGCAGGGTTGTTGCTTAAGCCATGCATGTCTTCTAATGACAGATCCAGTGACTGCTGCACTGCAAGAAGCTTCTAGGCCATCAAAACCGAAGTGCAACGTGTGTTTAGTTACTTGACTTGCAGAATGCATTAAGTCTTGTAAACTTTTAGATTCTGCCCAAGCAGGAAAGGAAGACATTTTTTGTTTGAGTTCCAAGGTATGTTGCTGAAATTTCAGCATATGGAACTGACAATTTAGTGCCCTGATAGCAAGAGTAGCTGAGGTGTATACTTTTTTACCCCATCTGTCCAATGCTCGGGAATCCCTGTCTGAAGAGGTGGGATTCTTATCAGAGGTTGCTTTAATCCCTTTTGGCCCTTGAGAAATGACCTCAGGGTCAGCTGTTGGATTTTTAAAAAGATATTTGTGCGAGTCAGGGACTCTACAGTACCTGTCTGATTTTCTGGGAGCAGGAGGTAGGGCATCAGGAGTCAAGCTGGATTCAAGGAAGACATCATACAAGACATCCAGGACTGGGGGGGTGGCCAAGGGTCGGTGATGCGGAAGATCTAGGAATTCCCTGAGTCTCTTTTTAGACTAAGGGTAGTCCTGACTCTCCCACCTTAAAGTATGCAGGGTTTCCCCAAAGGAAAAATCCTCTGGGGGAGAGGCTGAAGGAATGGAGTCCTCTGCAACAGAATCCTCATAAGTGGAGAGGGGTTGCATATTTTCATAGTCAGATGCATCAGATTCATCTGACTCTTGTTCAGACAAAACTACAGGGGACAGATCTCTTTTCCTTTTTGAGGGGGTAGCGTGGCTTGCCCAGATCAGCATGATAAGGTCTTCCGCCATTTTAAGCATTTGAGACTAAGGCAAGGTAGCAGGCGCCTGAGAGTGGGTCATCGGTTACTTGGGTGTGGTTCGAACCCTGGGCCTAAGAAACTCGTTATTTTTGAAAGAACGGCAGTCGTGAAAAGACATCGGTTTGTGTCGAGATTCGGTAGTATGAAGGAATTCCTCGATAGCCGGTGCCTGCTCAGTGGCTCCGAAGCCATCCAAGTTGGAGATGACAGCAGGATCCTTAGTCAAAGAGTTTTGCGGCACACCGGACTACTCGGTAGCGGCATGCGAATCAAATGAAGGAGGCATCAGGTGCTGCGAAAGCGCCTCACTGAGTACCAGACTGACTACCAGCTTAACGGAAGCGTTGGTAGGTTTGGACCTGTGCGGTCTGTCTCTGTTATTATCTTTACGATTTTTCAGAATAACTGCTGTCGGATGGCTTACCTAAGCCATATCAGAATTCAAGGACTGTAAGCGAAAATATCTGGCTACAATAAGGGCCTGATGATGAGTAGTTCTGGGGTGGAACAAAGCACAGAAGCGACAACGGGGGATGTCGTGGTCTGGGCCTAAAGAAGAGACGCAGTAAGAGTGGAAGTCTCGGTGTGGTATTTACTTTCCACAGGCGGGACAATTACTAACTTTTTCTGACATCGGTTAGTGCAAGAAAAAAGGGTCCTTAACGGGATACTTAGCCTTAGAAGACTTCAACTTCAATTCGGAGACAAAAACTCAGGTAGCAGCCAACTGGCACTCATGCCAACTGCTTCTGCTTTGGGCTCCACGGCAAGAAAGACTGATGTAATGGCACTGGCTGCCTTACTTTATACTACTGACAACCTGACGTCAGTCCTCAAGCGACAGCAATCAATGCAGAAATACTAAGTCTCTGGTATTCGGGCCGGCCGAGGGCTACCCTGGCAGGGATAACCCAAATGTGATGACTGCAACAGTGAAACACAAAGAACATCCAGGTGAACAGAGGGGCACAGTAGGTCTAAAATCTGTGTGACCTGTTCCTGTATCACCTGAATTCTGTGCAAGGGTAAGTCTGCAATCTCTGAAATGGAGTCTAACTGAACTCCTATGAATTCCAACTGTTGAGTAGGGATCAAACTGGATTTCGCAAGGCTGACGATTATTCACAACGGACGGATGAGGAGGAGAACATATTGAATCGTCTACGTCAGTCCATGCCTTGAAGCTGCCATGAGGATTGTCGAGGTATAGAATGACTTGGAACCTCTGCAGTCGCAGATGAGTCTCTACCACTGCCATGCATTTGTAAACACCCAGGGGGCCATGGTGAGACCGAAGGGTAGGGCTCTGAACTGGTAATGAATGGCTCCTAGCCAGAAGCACAAGTGTCTCCTGGAATGCCTATTTTGATGCGATGGCAGGCTTCCTGGAGAGCCACATAGCATATCCAAATGTCCTTGCATAAAAGTGGCAAAATGGACTGAGCAATGACCATCCGGAGCTTTGATTTCTTCACTGAGAGACTGAGCTCGCTGAGATGCAGAACAGGATGTAGGTCCCCATCTTTTGACACTAAAAAGCGAGAGTAACTGCCGGATCCTCTGTCCTGCTAGGACCTCTTGGATCGCTCTTTTTAGAAGAAACTGTTTAACGGCCAATTCCCTTTAACTCGGTGGAATGTCTGGGAGGTAACATCTTACTGGAGGGGGTTCTGAAAAGGGAATGAAATAACCCCTGGAAATTAATTTAAAACCCACTGATCATAAGTGATATTTGTCCAGGCTAGTGGGTGCAGGGAAATGTGACCCCCCCAACTGCTTCCAGGGCAGAACAGCTAGGTAATGCTTCAGGAGCACTGACAGGGCTGTTCAGAGAAGGGTTCCCCTGCAGCCCGCCACCCACTTGCATTGAGGGCATCGTCATCCATTGAAACCTCTCCCCCTACCTCTGGAAGAGGATTCATCAGGAGCATCCTGAAACAGAGATTGTGCCTTATGGAACCACATCTTCCTAGTTCCCCTTTGGGCTTTACAGAAGAACCTCTGGGGAGTAAGAAAGCTTGCTCCCCACTGCAGAAGTCTTACCTTCTTGCTCTCTGTGGGTCAACGTGTCCTTCATGGAAGGTCCAAAGAGAGAAGAACCATCGAAGGGGGCATTAGCAGAAGATGCCTTAAAGGGTTCTGTGAGCCCACAAACAGCCAGGCATGACACCTCAAAACAATCCCTATACTGCTGCCCGAGAGGTAGGTTCTACGGCACTGGAAATTAACCTCATTGAGAAATTCGCGAGGGAGGTCAGAGCGGACAGCTTGAGACACTCTTGACACAAGTTTTCCGCTGGCAACAACTCTAAGGGAGATGGAAAGCTCTTGGACCAAATCCCTTTGGAATATGCCAAATACTTTGTCACCTTCAATTCAAAGGTAGCCGAGGCATACACACACTTTGCAAAACTATCACCCGGGACTCCCTGTTCCAGGGATGGATTGTGGAGCTCTGCTCTACTAGCTCCTTTCTCATGGCGGCAGCAACCACGATGGCACCGACTAGGACTCCTTTGCTTCAGAAAGAACAGTCTGCAAGAGGGCTAAGAAACTTGTTGGCCTTTTTTGGAACAGGCTCCACAGTGTCCGGTTCCTTCACGGCTCTGCTGGCGATCAGGTCCACTAACTCATCAAGCTGGGGGGAACACCCAGGAGGTAGATGGGCCAGTCACAAAGGCCTTCAGAAACAGGGACTCCTCTAAAGATGGGGGGGTGAGGAGAACATCCACCCTTTTGCTTCAAGAGTTCAAGGATGTCTCCAAAGGAGACATAGTCAGATGGAGATTCGTGAGGCCCGTCTCCTTCCTTGAGGTCCATATCCTTGGTGAGGGACTGGACGGGGGGGGGGGTCCAAGTGCCTCCTCTTTCCCTTTCTCTTACGATGAACCTCCTCCATTGGGGGGGGGGCTCTGTGGAGGACTCAGAAGAGACAGGGATTCTCAAAGGGAGGAAACCCTCTGAAGACTCGATTGGGAGGGCTGACACTGGACAGGATGGGACAATAGAAGGCCTCACCAGCTGAAGTAGAAAGAGGCAGGCAGGGACTTAGACATGCGGCAGAAGAAACTCCAGACCTGGAGAAGGTCATCTCTACCACCTGGAAAGCTGAGGAGCTAGAAGCAGGCCCTGTCCCCCACCGTCCAAGGCAGAGATCCCCCAGAGAGGAGTGTTTCTGGAAACAGCCCCAGTACCCCCGAATGATACCAGCCCAAAGGTATTGAATGCCAAAGTGCTGAGGGCAATGGACCGGTCCGAGAAAATGGCAACCAGACACCCCTGCAGAGCTGGTGTCGACCACTCCAGTACTGGCCTCAACCCACTCCGACGGATGGGGGGGACGACGACGAAATAATCGAGGGATGCCGACTGGGTCGAGAAAGGGGAAGATGCTCTGTCTTGCCAGACTCTGACCACAGACGCCCTGGCCCACAGAATCCAAAATGGGGTTGGAAGAGGAGAACGAGAAATGGGATGGGATGGAGAGGGGGGGGTGAGGCTCTCCCCAGCCAGATGGGCAGGGCAAGTCCGGAGCCCCAACTCTATTTGGGCCTTAAGGAAACTCAGCATCCTGTCCATGTCTGAGGGCAAGAGACTCCTCAAAGATTTAGAGGAGGAACAGGAATGGGTAAACTTGGAGGGAGATCTCCCTGACATACTGCAGTGTTCTGGAGAACAGCTCCAAAATCTCTGAGCTGACTGAGTCATCTGTGTGGAAGTAGAAAGGACAACTTCCTCCACGACTGTAATCTGATTCGACGACCCAGTCAGATCTGAGGCTGGCCTAACCTTGGTGGAATCTGATGGCCTCTGATCCGGAGAGGCCCTGGATCCGAAAGACTGTTCCATGGCTCTTGGATCCAAGGTGGACCGGGTTGGGATCGGATCTGGAGACTTAGGATCTGACAGCCGCAGTTTCTTTGAGGGAACTGGCTGGATAGAAGGGGTCTTCCTTTACGTATCAGAACAGGAAGCCTTCAAGGGGGAAACAAAGGGTTCCCACCTGGGCCATACTCTTTAGTAAGAGTTTGTTGCTGCACTCCGCCAAAACCCTGGAGTTAAATGCGACACAAAGGTCGCATTCAACCTCCAGGTGCGGGGTGCCCAAGCAATACACGCACTCCTCGTGCACTGCACAAGGAGCACTTCTTAAAACCAACAGGCTTATCAGATATAATTCTAACAATCACAAAAGTAACCAAACTAAACAAGAAGAAAAACATCAACAAAACACTACAACCCTAACAGCTACAGGAGAAAAGGGCACCAAAACCCAACACCCACTAACGAACCAAAAACTAAGCTAAGGGAGGGGAGGAAATGAACTACAGGAACACTAACACACAGCCACAACTACATTAGAAAAACTACTCTAAGTAAGGTACAAGAAAAAAGAAAGAAGCACTGATCGAGCTAGAGCCAGAGGAACACGTGTCTGCACAGGATACACAGCAAACTAGATCTGGGGGTTAGAGGGCAGCAGGGCATCATGGGAGAGGAAGGAGCTACAGCCTTGGATCCATCTAGTGAAAGTTGCTAGCTCAGATCCGATGTCGGATCCTAGACCCTATGTCAGATCTACTGTGTTCTTACACAACTGTACTATGTTCTTCATTAGATTGCTGCTGCAGTATTGCTGACAAGCTGGAAAATTCCAAAACGGTTTAAGGTGCAGAACTACTAGAACAGAGTATTCCTTAGAGAATGTATCTGACAAAAACAGCTCTGGCTCTAGAGAAGGTATCAACCTTTTAATGCTTGGTAAAGGTTCAACTGGACCAAGGGGCTGCTTCTAGGACTGATCTTGAGTCCAGACCTTTGAAAAAGGCTCCAGAAGAGGAAACAGCTCTTGCAGAGTAAGCTTTGACCTGCCCTTGGAGAGATTGTTTCATGGAAAACGTTAAGGGGAAATGGCAATAAAGTCCACCTGTAGATGGTAGAGTTAGAAATTTGAGAACCCATCTTTTTACCTACAGAGGAAGCAAACAGTTGATTAGATTTTCTGATGGGCTGTGTTGTCCAAAGAGAAAGTAGTTATGCATGACCTTTGGATCTACTACAAGTGCTCATGTACCCATTTGCTCACTATGCATCTCTTAGATGCCACTAGCTAATTTTAGCAACGCCCATTAACTCAAGGTCACATAAGCATCCCACCCAATGCCCGACCTCAGCAGAATATCTAGTTGTACCAGAACCTAACCATAAAAATTCCTACCCAGTTCCTAATCTTTAAAGTCCACAATCGCTCCCTAAACCCAAGAATCCTTCCACCTCCCTAAACCTAAATTCCATGATAGCGCCCTAATCCTAATTTCCCCCATCCTCATCCTAAAGTGACTGACTGCTCCTAAACCTAAGATTTCCTCTGCCCACCCTAAAGTCCTCAATTGCTCCCAAAACCTAATATTCCCTTCTTCCTTTCCAACCCTAAAAATATTCCTCCCAGTTCCCCTTTCTGACTTACCTAGACCACTAGAAGTTCTAGTTAGTGTGAGTCAGATGCTTGGCTGAACTTGTAGTAAAGTTCAAACAGCTGCCTGCATGGCTATAGGATACTACAGTCCCTTGCATCCAGGAACTGCCTTCAAAAGCTTGGGAATCGAGCACAAATAGTGCTCTGAAGAACTTACCATAGCAGATGTTAAAATCGATCAAAGGAAATTTATGCCTGGCTAGTATGCCAAAGCTTTGGTGCCATATGTCCAATATTAGATAGAGGCATAAGGGATGCATGCTGGTACATGAAGGACATACAGACACCAAGGTCCTAAGAGTTTTCTTGTCCAGGAAGTTACTGAGGCTAGCTAGTAAGGAAGGTAGAATCTGATGAAATAAGGTAAAGAGTTGGAATAGTATGCAAATAGGGATTCCACCTCAGCCAAAAGGTAACTGAAAGGAAAAGAACAAGGAGACAGAGGGTACATATACTGTGACAGTGATACATTTAAAACAGCTACTGTTACGGCAAGTTCTTACAAAACTGTGCTGTTAGTTCACTGCAGCAGGAATGCTAAAAAAAAATGGGATGACTACCAAAGCTCTAAAGGAGATGGGGGGGGGGGGTAAGAGGAGCCAAACTAGAATCTTTTAACCCTTGTGGATAAAGTTTCTGCTAAACCAGTTCTGGCTCTGGAAAAATCATCAATTTTGTAACATTCTGTAAATATCTGGATGGAACACCAAGTAGCTGCCTACACTGTACTTTGACTAAAGACCCCCAAACAAGCTACAGCTCTTGCAGAATGAGCATGATGCCCAAGAGGAATTTATCATGAAAGCTTGGTTTATACCTTCAACAGAAAATAAAACTGACTGGATTTTTTTAATTTCTTTTATCTTGTCCAAATAAAACCTTAGTTGTTTGTGGACATTTAGCAAGAGAAGAATCCTTTCATCTTCATTTTCTTTAGGATTATTTAAGAAAATATAAGAAGGTGACTATACTGGTTCAGAGATTTCTGTGACCACCGTAGGCATAAAAGATGGACAAGTTCTAAAGAAACCCTATCCTTTTGGAAAGCCAGAAAAGGAGGAACAGACATTACGACTTGTAACTCAGAGAATCACTTACCAGATGTTAAAACAAGAATTGTTTTCCATGCACATTATTTCAAAGAAGCTGGATTCAAAGGGTTGTAAAGTTAACTTTCCAAACATGTAATTCAGGTCCTAGGGAGGAGGAACTGATTTTTCTGATAGGCATGATGTGTAAGGCACCTTTTTAAGAAATGCTTGTCCTCAGAATGTGAAGAAAAAGGTGGATCTATGGGAAGACTGGCTCAGATGGCTGAAAAAGTAACATAATGGAACAGTCTTTCAGACCAGAACTGAGCAGAGCTCAAAATATTGGAAGATAAAAGGTATCCCCTACCTGATAGAAATGTCATCCACTCTTATCATCAAGAATATATTTTCCATTTATATATACATGATCTTCTGGCTGCAGGTTTTCTAGCCTCCTTACCTGTAGCAAATCCTCCAAATAAAGGTGCCTAAAACTAATCATACCTTTAACATCCAAATAGCAAGCCTGAGAGTCTATGTTGGGGGGTGGGGTGAATGAGGGAGCACCCTTCTGCTGTATGAGCAAGTCCACCTTGTGAGGTAATGTTTAATGACTGCCCTTGGCAAGCTGAAGGGAGAGAAACCAGTGCTGCCGGAGCCAAAAAGGAGTCAAAGATAGAATTTTGGGATTGTCCTCCTGAATTTTCAGGACTTTTTTGGTGAAAGGCATACAGGAATTTCTCTTTCCAAGTGAAGTAGATAGCATCCATTTCCCAGGCTTTCTTACAAAAGGTCCTGGAACACAATATTTTGAACTGATAGATATAGTTGTCTCCAGTTTGGACTAACTGTGGAATATGCCTCTGGTGGAAAAACTTTGAAGACCTCCTTGTTCAACATCCCTTCATGGGGATTTGCCTTTGTTTTGATTAAGTAATCTGCCAAGCTGTTCTGAGAGAACATAAATTACTTGGCTATAGAGACTGTGATGAACAGCAACGAGCCAAGTAAAACATTTTACCCCCCCCCCCCATTGATGTACTACATGGCAGTTGTTTTCTCCATTAGGGACATGAAGCGCTCCTGGGGACCACAGGCAATAGGAGGACTGAAAAACTGTAATCAATGTTTTCATTTCTTTTATATATTCTTTTCTGTCTTTGTTTTGTCTAAACCCCTTGAACTTTGAAATCTTCTGAACATGGTCACCATGCATTGTCTGATGCAACTGTGGAAAAGTACAGTTGTGTACACTTACCATAAATGTAGATGTCCGAGTGCATTCACTGTTGCAATCATCACATTTGGGTTATCCCTGCCAGGGTAGCCCTCGGCCGGCCCGAATACCAAAAGCTTAGTATTTCTGCGTCGGTTGCTGTCGCTTCATGACTGACGTCAGGTCGTCAGTAGTATAAAGTAAGGCAGCTGACGCCATTACATCAGTTTTTCTTGCCCCGTCAGGAGCCCCCAAGTGGGAGCCAAGTTCTGGTGGAAGAACCACACCAGTAGAAAGTAAATACCAAAATGTCCCTTGTAAGGAGAGAGAAGAAAGAAGAGGGGGATGGAGGGAGGGAAACCAGGACTGCAACAGTGAATACACTTGAACATCTACATTTCTTGTAAGTGTACACAACTGCACTATGTTCTTCGTGTTTCACTCTTGCAGTCATCACATTTGGGTTGATTCCCAAAGCTGAAGAAAAGGGTGGAGGTAGTCAAGGAGACTAGGGGCTGGCTAGGATGCCATGCAAGACTGCAGTGGCAAACCCTGCCCTGGATTTGAAGACAGACAGGTGGTATTGTTTGGTGAAAGTGTGAACAGAGGTCCAGGTGGCAGCCTCTAGGATGTCCCTGGTGGGGACTCCTCTGAGTAAAGCTGCAGAGGTGGAGGCTGCTCTTGTGGAGTGAGTCCTGACCCCCTTAGGGGATGGCTTTCCATGTTGCTTGCAACAGAAATGGATGCAGTGTGCTATCCATTTGGAAATTGTTTGTTTGGAGATGGCTTTGCCCACTGCCCTTGCAGCAAAGCTAACCAGCAATTGATCAGACTTTCTGAACAATTTAGTCCTGTCTAGATATAATCTGAGCTGTCTGTGCACATCTAGTGCAGGATCCTTTCCCTCTTGTTCTGTGGGTTAGGGAAAAAGGAGGGCAAATAAATGGATTGGTTGAAAGCTACATTGGACACCACTTTGAGTATGAGGGAAGGGTTAGTCCTGAGGGAAACCCTGTCAGCATGGAAGATGATGAAGGGCCCCATAGCCATGAGTGCTTGTAGCTCGGAGACCCTTCTTGCTGAAGTGATGGCCAGAAGGAAAGCTGTCTTCCAGGAGAAAAAATTTAACTCTGCTGAAGATGCTGGTTCGAAGGGGGGGGGGGGGTGTGAGCTTTTCCAACACAAAGTTAAGGTCCCAAGCTGGGGTAAGTGCTCTTCTGGGTGACCTCAAGTTGCTAGCCTCTTTTAGGAATTATTTGATCAAAGGGTGTGAGAAAAGGGGCTGCTCAGTGGAGAAATGAGCAGAGATAGCAGAGGCATGAATTTTAATAGAGGAAAAAGAGAGACCACTGTGTAGCAGGTCAGCTAAGTAATCCAGGATAGGAGGGAGGGCTGTGCCATATCGGCTCCCTTAGCCTGAATCCAGGTGCAGAACCTTTTCCATTTGTTAGCATAAGACTTTCTTCTGCTAGGGCGTCCGCCTCCCATATAACATCTAGGACCTGTTTGCTGAGGTTTGCAGATTGATCGGTAGTTAGGGAATAAGCCAAGCTGCCAACTTGAGGGTCTGCAGTTGGGGATGCATGAATTCTCCTTCCCTCTGGGTCAGGAGAGTAGGGGTCTGAGTGAGATGCCATGGTGGCAGTGGGGACAGGCTGCGCAGCAGTGGGTACCAGTGTTGGTGAGGCCAGTCTGAAGCAATAAGAATTGTCCTTGGCTTTTCCTCCATTATTTTGAGCAGTATCCTGGGGATGAGAGGTAGTGGAGGAAAGGCATAGATCGATAGAATGACCAAGGGGAAGGACAGGGCATCCAGTTTCCAAGCCATGCAGTGATGCTCCCTGGTGCAGAACTTGCTGAGCTGATGGTTGGCGTGGGAGGCAAAGAGGTCGACCTTTGGGGTGCCCCATTTCTGAGTTATTAGGATGAAGGTTCTTTTGTCTAGCTGCCGCTCGTGTGGGTCCAGAAGATTTCTGCTTAAGTGGTCTGCCAGAGAATTGAGAACCTTGTAGGAATTGTGCTAACAGGTAGATTTGCATGGCAGAGGCTGGGTGCTAAAGGGTCATGGCCAGCCTACATAGAAGGTAGGAGCGAGTCCCTCCCTGCTTGTTGATATACCACATGACAGTGGTGTTGTCTGTTTTGATCAGGAGAGCCCCTGGGGAGAGAAGGGGCCTGAAAGCTGTCAATGCGTGCTGGACAGCTAACATCTCTTTTTGGTTGATGTGCAGATGGATCTGCTGTGCGCTCCAGTAGCCCCGTTCGCACCATGCCATCCAGGAGTGCACCCCAGTCATAGTCTGATGCATCTGTGGTGAGGGTCTGGGTGGCGGGGGGTGGTGAGAAAGGTAGTCCCTTCTTGTGAGCATGCTGCTGCCCACCAAAGAAAATCTTTTCTGAGGCAAGGTATGAAGGGTATAAGAGTTTCCAGGTCTTGAGAGTGTTGACACCAAAGGCTTTTTAGTTACCACTGACGTTTCCTCATATGCAGTCTGCCATATGGAATGAGTAGAATGCAAGATGACATGAACCCCAGAATTTGCAGGATTTTCCTTGCAGATAACTGGGGTCTGGCTAGTTGAGAAAAGAAGGCTGTTGGGTAATTTGGTTCTCTGGAGTAAGGAATGTTATACGGGATGCTGTGCTCAGGCTTGCTCCCAGGAATATAATCCTTTGGGCGGGTACTTCTTTGGATTTATTTTCATTGATTGTGTACCCTAGGGAGGTCAGTACGGACTTCACAAATGTCAGGTACTTGAGCAGCTTTTCCTGTCTGCCAGAATTAGGCAGTTGCCTATGCATGGGTAAATTTGGATATTCCTTTGTCTGCAAAAGGCAATGGCTGGAGCCAGACATTTTTTGAAAACTCTGGGAGCAGTAGATAAGCCAAAGGGAAGTGCAGAGAGCCTGCCCTGAAACATAGATATTTCCTGCATGATTCCCTGATAGGAATGTGGAGGTAGGCCTCTTAAGTCTAGGGTGGCCAGCCAAGCATTCTTGGAGAGCATGAGTAGCAGTTGCTGGAGGGTGAGCATTCTGAATTTTGGTATTACCAGGAAGGTGTTTAGAATGGATAGATCGAGGATGGGGCACCAGGTGCCCTTCTTTCTGGATACCAGAAAAAAATCTGGCTAGAAACCTGGGTCTTTCTGTTCTGCAGGAATGTGCTCTACTGCCCTCATAGAGAGCAGTGAAAGAACTTGCTTCTGTGCCTCTGCTCACTAGTTTGGAGGTAGATCTGTTAACCCTTTTGGAGTTGGAAGTGTGGAAAGAAAATATGTATCCCTGAGACACTATGTTGAGGACCCAGCAGTCATTGGTAATGGTGGCTCAGGTGCTTGCATGAAAGGAGAGTTTTCCTCCTAAGGGTAAGGGAAGGTGGCTAGAGAGAGGGGTTGGGGGAGAAGAGTCATTGTGAGTTCTTACCATGAAGGGGTGGCTTAGAACTCCCTGTTTTTGAAGTGGAGGAATTCCACTGTTTTGATGTCTGCATTCCCTGTGGCTGCTGTCTGGGGGGTCTGTTTGCTTCCGCGGGGTCAGGGCTGAACTGACCTGGTGGGAGCAGGAAAGGATCACTGCTTGGAAGGGCAATGCCTGGTGAACCTGGTTGGTTGGACCTGTAGGAAATTCTTAACTGTCTGCATAGATTTAGCTTTTTCTTCCATCTTTTTTAAGACCTCTGCCTTAGTGCCAAATAGGTTGTCTTTGTGCAAGGGTGCATCAAACAATTTAGATTTAACATGGTCTGGCAAGGGCTGTTCCTTAAGCCATGCATGCCTTCTAAGGACAGAACCTGTGACTGCTGCCCTGCAAGAAGCTTCTAGGGCATCAAAACCACAGTAACAAGGTATGTTTAGTTACTTGACTTGCAGAATGCATTAACTCTTGTAACTCTTTAGATTCTGCACAAGCAGGAAAGGAAGGCACTTTTTGTTTGAGGAGTTCCATGGTATGTTGGTGAAATTTTAGCATATGGAGCTGGCAATTTAGTGTTCTGACAGCAAGAGTAGCAGAAGTGCATACTTGTTTACCCCATCTGTTTAGTGCTTGGGAATCCCTATCTGAGAGGGTGGGATTCTTAGCAAGGTTGCCTTAATTCCTTTAGGCCCTCGACAAATTACCTCAAGGTCAGCAGTAGGATTTTTAAAAAGAAATTTGTGAGAGTCAGGGACTCTAATACCTATCAGGTTTTCTGGGTACAGGAGGGGAGGGTGTCAGGAGTCAAACTGGATTCCAGGAAAACATTGTCCACAACATCCAGGACTGGGGGAATGGCCAGGGGTCTGTGCTGTGGAAGATATAAGAATTCCCTGAGTCTCTTTTTAGGCTGAGGGTAGTCCTGACATTCCCATTAGAAATGCTCCCTTAAGGTATGAATGGGTTCCCCAAATGAAAAGTCTTTGCTGAAGGAATGGAGTTCCTCTGCATCAGAATTCTCATAAGCAGAGAGGGGTTGCATGTCTTCATATTCAGATGCATCAGTCATCAGACTCCTGTTCAGACAAAACTACTGGGGACAGATCTCTTTCTTTTGGAAGGGGTAGCTGGTTTCCCCTGATCAGCATAAGATCTTCCACGATTTTAAGCATTTGAGACTGAGGCAAGGAAGCAGGTGCCTGAGATTGGGTCGTCGGTTTCTTGGGTGTGGTGCGTACCCCGGGCCTTAGAAACTCAGTAGTTTTTGAAAGAATGGTAGACGCAAAATATGTTGTTGTTTGTTAGAATCTTTTCCAAAGGGGAAGATTGACAAAGTTTGCCTGGAAGACTGGAAGATGACAGGATGAGGTGGTGAGAAAGAATGCAGTCAGAAGATGGAAAGCTTAGACTGGAAAGGGCCTTTTGATCTCTTGAAATCAATTTTAGACTTGTCTTGTCTTTAGATTCATTGTCCTTTTGCTGTGCAGATTTCATATGACAGAAAGGGCCTGGCTTAGAAAGGTAATTTATTTGAAATATGGGAACAGAGAAAAGAAAAACTTTTTTAAACACCTGCACAGCTTTTCCTCTTTCTTCTAATTTCTTTAATACGGCTGCTGACTCCCTATCTAAAAAGGCAACCAAAACTTTCACTTTTACATTTTCATGAAGAGACTGTGCTCTTTGCCAGAAGTACTTTCTCAGCAATGAAGTACAGGCAGCAGCCCTGGAAGAAGCATTGCCACATCACATGCTTACTTGAGTGATGCTCTACTCGAGAAACAGAAGAATCAAAGTTTACACTGCAGATATAGAGCAGTCAGGAAAATCTATGATAAGCTTGCTCGTATTGTCAAAGATGGATGAGACACCTTAAAATGTGCGCTCAAGTTAACGGCATGAAAAGCTAACGCTAAGTGACTTATAAACTTTCTTCCCATATCTGTCCATAGTTCGACTATTCTCATCAATGGGAAAAGCATTGGAAGAAGGGAAGAGTTTATTGGGACTGTCAGCATCAGTACAAACAACAAGGTTTGATATTGGATTTTTATAGAAGTACCTATGTGACACAGGAGCTCTAACATCTGTCAGGCTTTCTGGGTGCAGGCAGCTGTGACTTAGGTGTTGTAGAAGCAGAAAGGAAAGTGTGTTCCAAAGCCTCAAGAATTAACAGGACAAGAGAAGTCTTGGGAAAGTACAGTTGTGCACACTTACCATAAATGTAGATGTTAGAGTGTATTCACTGTTGCAGTCATTACATTTGGGTAATCTGCTGGCAGGTTGCCCTCAGTCAGCCTGATTAACAAAGTCTTGGATCCTGCATCGGTTGCTGTCCCTTCTTCCATGACGTCAGGGGTATAAAACATGCAGCCGACGCCATTGCATCAATTTTTCTTGTCCCAGATGTCAGGTGCCCCCCCCCAAATGGGGAGCCAAATATTTAAGTAATTAAAAACACAAAAATATACCTCCAAACAAAAGCAAATACACCAAAAAGGCTTTTAAGCATAGTAAAGGAAAGAAGAGGTATAGTAAGAGAAAAAACAGGGGGTTGGAGGGAAGTTAACCAGGACTGCAACAGTGAATACAGTCGAACATCTACATTTATGGTAAGTGTACACAACTGTACTATGTTCTTCGTGTTTCACTGCTGCAGTCACTACATTTGGGTAGAATCCCAAAGCTACAGTTGGGGAGGATGGATTTATACAGCACTGGGAACAGCTATAAGGCCCTGCAGGACAGCAGTAGCAAAGCCAGCTCTGGATTTAGAGAAGAGAGGTAAATGGTAATGTTTGGTGAACGTATGAAATGAGCTCCAGGTAGCAGCTTCTAGAATGTCTCTGGTAGGAACCCCTCTGAGAAAGTCTGCAAAAGTAGATGCAGCCCTGGTGGAATGAGATCGGATCCCCTTGGGGATAGGTTTACCATGGTGCATATAGCAGAAACAAATACAATGGCTTATCCATTTGGAAATAGTCTGCTTTGAAATAACCTTTCCCTCTGCCCCTGCAGCAAATGCCACCAACAGTTATTCAGATTTTCTTAGAGATTTTGCTCTGTTTAAGTAGAATCTAAGTTGTCTGTGTACATCCAATGAATGCAGAATCTGCTCACCCTTGTTCTGTGGATTGGGAAAGAAAGCTGGTAGATGAATGGTCTGATTAAGAGCCACACTGGATACCACCTTAGGCATGAAAGATGGATGGGTCCTGACAGCCACCAGATCCTGATGAAAAATAATGAAAGGCTCCACTGCCATAAGTGTCTGTAATTCTGAAATCCTTCTAGCTGAAGTGACTGCTAAAAGGAAAGTAGTTTTCCAGGAGAGAAATTTTAGGTCTGCAGTAGCAGCTGGCTCGAAAGGAAGGAGAGTGAGTTTTTCCAAAACAAAATTGAGGTCCCATGCAGGAGTTGGTGCTCTCCTGGGAGGTCTTAAATTTTTGGCCCCTCTGAGATACTGCTTTAGCAGAGGATGAGAGAAGAGGGGAGGGTCTGTGTTGTAATGAGCTGAAATGGCAGAGGCATGGATTATTATGGAAGAAAAAGATAGACCCTTGTGAAGCATCTCAGTTAAGTATTGCAGAATCTGAGGAATATTGGGCATTGCTGTGCTTATTCCGTGTGACTGGTTCCAGGCACAGAATCTTTTTCCATTTGTCAGCAAAAGATTTTCTAGTACTAGGCCTTCTACCCAAAATGACATCAATCACAGGTTTGCTGAGGGATGCCAAGGGTGAAATCTGTTAAGCCACGCTACAAGATTCAAAGTTTGGAGCTGAGTGCGCAGAATTTGGTAGTTCTGCTGAGACAGTAGGGAAGGTGTCTGAGGCAGGTGCCACGGAGGAAGGTGTGACACATTGCGCAGGAGTGGGTACCATTGTTTGCGAGGCCAGTCTGGAGCACTCAGAATCATTTTTGGTTTGTCCGGTTTGACTTTTAGTAGCACTTTGGAGAGCAGAGGCAGAGGGGGAAAAGCATAGACTGATAGGTTTTTCCAGCTGAATGACACAGCATCCACTTTCCAAGCTTTTTTGTGATGAATTCTTGTGCAGAATTTGTCCAACTGATAGTTCTGGGGTGAGGCAAAAAGATCCATGTCTGGGATCCCCCATTTGCATGTCAACATGTTGAAAACTTGTGGTTCCAGTTTCCATTCGTGTGGGTCCATAAGATTTCTGCTTAATTCGCCTGCCAGAGTATTTAGCTTTCCTGGCAGGAATTGAGCTTGTTGTATTTGATAGGTCAAGGCCGTGTTCCACAATGCCATGGCTAGTCTGCAAAGGGGGTAGGAATGTGTACCCCCCTGTTTTTTTTATGTACCACATAACTGTGGTGTCTGTCTTTATCAGTAGTTGTCCTAGATGAAGGTAGTCCTTGAAGGCTGTCAGAGCATGCTGTAAAGCTAGTATCTCTTTCTGATTTATATGTAGGTGCATTTGATTTGGGCTCCATTTGACCTGAATGCACTTCCCTGCCAGATGAGCCCTCCAAGCATTGTCTGATGATTCTGTAGTCAGGGTTTGGGCGGCAGGGGGGTGGAGTGAATGGCAGTCCCTTGTTTTGTTGGCAGGTCTCTGCCCACCATAGGAACTCTAGTCACAGGCAAGGTACAATAGGAATAATTGTTTCCAGGCTGTGACAATGTTGACTCCATAAACTTTTTAAGTACCACTGAAGTTTCCTCATATGCAGTCTTGCATATGGAATTGGAAGAATGCAAGAGGCCATGAACCCCAAGGCTTGCAGAATTTGTCTTGCAGATATAGCAGGGTTTTTGTGGCCACCTGTTTGAAGTAAGTCACCAACTGAATTTGCTTTTCTGGCATAAGGTAAGCCATCTGGGCAGTTGTATTCAAGCTTGCACCCAGGAATGTAATTTTTTGAGAGGGTACCAGTTGTGATTTCTTTTTGTTTATGGTGTACCCTAGACAAGTTAGAACCCTTTTTACAAATGCCAGATGCTTTAGAAGAATGTCCTTGCTTTCTGCCTGAATTAGACAATCGTCCATGTATGGATATATTTGAATATTTCTTTGCCTGCAAAATGCAATTACTGGTGCCAGGCACTTTGTGAAGACCCTGGCTGCAGTAGATAAGCCAAAGGGCAGTGCAGAGAACTGGTAATGCAAGTAGCCTGCTTTGAAGCGGAGGTATCTTCTGCAAGATTCCCTGACTGGGATATGCAGGTAAGCCTCAAGTCTAGAGTTACCAACCAGGCATCTTTGCCTAGCATAGGTAGTAACTGTTGAAGAGTCAGCATCTTGAATTTTGGAATGTCCAGAATTGTGTTTAGAGTGGATAAGTCCAGAATTGGACGCCATGATTTGTCTTTTCTGGGTACCAGGAAAAGTCTTGAATAGAACCCTTGTCCCTTTTCCTCTTCTGGTACTGGTTGAATAGCCCCCCCCCCCACCATGTTCATGAGGGACAGAACTTGTTTCTGGGCCTCTGCCCACTGATTTGGGGGCAGATCTGGCCATCTGTTTGGGACTGGCAATGTGTGGAAATTAAATCTGTATCCCTGGGATACTATATTTAAATCCCATTTGTCCTGGGTAATAAGTTGCCAGTTCCATGCATGAAGTGCCAATTTCCCCCCCCCCAAAGGGGCGGCTAAAAGATAAGTGCTTGGTGATTGTAGAGGGAAGTCATTGAGACTGTTTACCATAGGGAGGTGCCTTGCTGCTTCCAGATTTGGAGGTGGAGGCAACACATTGTTTTGTTCTAAAAGTTCCTTGTGACTGAAACCTGGAGCCTTTGGAGCATCTTGATTTGACTTGAGCGGCTCTCGAAGGGACTGGAAAGGACCAGTTTTTAGTAGGCCAGTGCCTACTAAATCTTGGAGGTTGCACTTGTTAGAAATCTTTCACAGTTTGCATAGATTTAGCTTATCTTCCATCTTTTTTAACACTTCTTCAGCCTTATTACCAAAGAGACGGTCCTGTTGTAAAGGAGCATCCAACAATTTTGCTTTAACATGGTCAGGCAGAGTTTGCTCTTTGAGCCAAGCATGCCTTCTTAGCACAGATCCAGTTACAGCAGCCCTGCAAGAGGCCTCCAAGGAATCAAAACCACATTGCAAAGTATGTTTTCCAACTTGTTCAGCTGAATGCAATAAATCCTGCAAATGTTTATTTTCCACATAGTCCGAGATAAACAAGTACTCCCATGATATGCTGTTGATATTTAAGCATATGAAATTGACAGTTTAAAGCCCTGATTGCCAAGGTTGCAGACGCGTAAACCTTCTTACCCCATCTATCCAGCACCCTGGAATCTCTATCAGAAGGGTTAGGATTTTTAGCAGTAGAGGCCTTAATGCCCTTGGGACCCTGAGAAATGGTTTCAGGGTCAGCAATAGGATTTTTGAAAAGGAATTTGTGGGAGTCAGGAACCCTGTAGTACCTGTCTGGCTTACAAGGAGCCGGAGGCAGAGAATCAGGAGTCATACTAGATTCTGAAAAAAACATCAACAATGTCTAGAACAGGAGGTATGGGCAAAGGCCTATGCTGAGGAAGAAGAAGAAAATCCCTAAGTCTCTTTTTAGATTCAGAGAAATCCTGACTTTCCCAGTGGAAATGTTCCCTTAAGGTATGTAAAGTTTCCCCAAAAGAAAAATCCTCAGGGGGAGAAGCAGAAGGAATGGAATCTTCTGCATCAGAGTCCTCATAAGTAGGGATAGACAAATCCTGTTCATTAGAAGAGTCAGAAGAAATAGAATCCTGTTCAGAAGATTCACAGTCAATGTCTTGCCTAGGCCTCTTAGAAGGAGGGAGTTGGCTACCCCTGATCAGAGTAATTAAATCTTCAGCCATTTTGATCATTTGTTTTTTAGGCATAGGAGCCTGCACATGTGGCCCAGGCATCGGTTTTTTAGACATAGATTTAGATTTTTTGCCTTAGTTTTGAAGATGGCATCAGTCTAATATACAAATCTGTAGGCCTGAAAACACCCTCAAAAGCCGGTGCCTTCACAGTGGCTCCAGACCCATCTAAGGTAGAGAAATCTGCGGGTTCCATAATTGAAGCATCTCGCGGCATACCGGGCTCTGAATGGGTCTCAATATAGGCCTGCGAATCAAAAGTAGCAGTATCAGGGGCTGCGAAAGTGCCTCACTGAGTACCGGCAAACCGGCAACTGGCTTAGGAGAAGCGTCGCTGGTTTTGGACCTCACGATCTATCTCTTTTTCTTTGTGTTTTTTTAAGTATTCCGGTAGTCGGATTGCTAACTGACGACATTTCTGGATAATTAAATCTTGAGCCAAAATATTTAGAAGCAAAAATGTGCCGACGTTTAATCGTGCGTTGATTAAACTTAACACAAAACCGACAGCAAGGCACGTTGTGGTCAGGGCCTAGGCAAGGAATACAGTCCAAATGAAAATCCTTATGAGGTATTTGCTTCCCACAAGTAATGCAATTATTAACTTTTACTGACATCGGTAAGGAGCAAGAAAAAGTTTCCCCAATGGGGTACTTAGCTTTTAGTTGAAGACTTCGGTTCTGAAAACGAAAACTTCAGGAGTCGGCCGACCGGCACTTGTGAACTGCTTCTGCTTCGGGCACCGTGAGGCAAGAAAGACTGATGTAATGGCGTTGGCTGCATGTTTTATACCCCTGACGACCTAATGTCATGGAAGAAGGGACAGCAACCGACGCAGGACCCAAGACTTTGTTAATCAGGCCGACTGAAGGCAACCTGCCAGCAGATTACCCAAATGTAATGACTGCAACAGTGAAACACGAAGAACATCATACATACATAGGTTGTGACTAAGAGCATTGGCTGCCCTCCTCACTAAATGACTGTCTAATTCCAAGGAGGGAAATCAGCAGTTAAGAGTGAAAATTTCTGCAGGACTTTCTTGCCGATAGAGAGAGAAAAGAGCCCAACAATCCTGAATCAAGCAACCAATAGCAATATAACATATAAAGTAGAAACAAACAACTCTACTTTATATTCCAACTACAACTATATGTAAAACAGCAGAGGGATGGAGGGTGGGTGGGGGTACTGCGTCAGTGAGGAATCTGATCATTAATGGGTTAAGTGCAGCTTGTACACCTATACTATACTATACTATGTTCATCATTCCCACTGCTGCAGTAGACTTTATGCTAAATGGGTTGATTACCAATGCCTATCCAGCCTGGGAGGAGGAAGGATGTGGATCCAGACTCTTGGAATATGGTCCTAGCAAAGCTGGACTCAGACCTTGAAAAGGAAGCCAGTTTGCAATGCTTTGTAAAGGTATGTTCAGAGGGCTATGCAGCTGTCTCTTAATTGATTCTAGAGTCTACCTCTTTCCAGTAGGCCAGCAGAAAAGACAAAGCTCCAATACAATGAGGCTTGATACTGCTTGGAATGGATTTGTCATGGTAGGAACACAAAGAAATGACTAAGGACATCCACCTGGAAACAGTCTGGTTAGACAGAGTGCTCCTTCTTCTGCCCCCTGATAATAAATAAGCAGCTGGTCAGCTCTTCTAAAGGGCCTTGTTCTGTCAAAACAGGTACTGAACTATCTATGCATGTCCATAGTATGAGGAATCCTTTCTCCTTGGTTTTTAGGCTCTGGATAGAAAATCTGGAGATTGATGGCTTGATTCAAAGTACACTCTGAGCATGAATAAGAGGTTTTGTTTTTCAAGAAACCTTATCCCTGTGGAAAATCAGATAGGGCTCACCCATCATAAGAGCTTGCAACTCAGACACTCTTCTTGCAGATGTCACAGCAGTGATGAGCACAGTTTTCCAAACCAAGAACCTTCAGTCAGTTTGATCGGAAAGTTCAAAAGATAACAGTCATTTTACCAGCACAAGGTTTAGATCCAAGGAGGAGTAACCTAATTATGAGTTGGTGTCAGGTGTAAAACTCTTTTCAGAAACTGTTTCACAACAGAGAAGGTGAGGAGGATCTATGGGCAGACATGCTGAAACTGTCCCAAAATGAACCTTTACACAGAAATAAGCGAAGGTCAGAGGAAAGTAACTCTCAAATATTTGACCACCAGTAGTACAAAATCCTCGACTGGCCCCGGTTATTGGTTAGGCACCAACTACAAAACTGCTTCCAGTTACCAATATAGGAATTTCTAGTAGTGGGATTTCTTGACTCTTAGTACCTGTTGCACATCCTCATGATATAAGTGTCTAAAAGGTATTAGAATTGAATCATCCAGGCAATCAGTTGAAGTTGATGGATACTGGCAGGAGAATCAATGTTGCTGGGCCAAAACGAGGCGCTATATGTCCTGATGGTGGATTTCCTGCCTCTTTTTCGTGTGGTATGAAGAGTTGGTCTACTTATGTTTTGTGAAGTGAGGTCTAAAGAGGGGATCACCAAAATGATTTTTGGGGTATCTTTTAGAAACCTTTACAATTATTCTGGATTTCACTGAAATGCATATAGAAAATTTCCCTTCACAGGGAATGAAAATGCATCTGTTTTCTAGGTTTGCTAGTAAAAGAGCCCTAGAACAAAATTTGTTTCGCTCTCGGTTTCAAAAGGTGGCAAACAGATCTATTTGATGTGTTCCCCAGAAGTGGATCACTCGACTTTCATTTTGTAATGGTCTGTCATGGTCCTGATCATCTTGTCTACCCCTAACATTTTGCTGTGACTGAATTGCAAGACACCTGGGAGGGTCAAAAGAAAAGCTTTAGATCCAATTCCCAAGTCATCACTGCAAGCCTGTTGTACAGGGGGTACAACCTTGTACTTCCTTACTTATGTACCATTTGACTGTACTATTGCCTGTAATCACTTGAAGAGGTCCCAGGGAAAATATGATAAATTTCAAGGCATGGATCACAGCCAACATCTCCTCAAAGTTAACGTACTTTGGTTTGTCTGAAGGACTCCACAGGCCTTGCACTTTTACACCCATGGAAACTGCTCCCCAAGAAAAATTTGAGGTTTCTGTGGTGAAAGACTGGTTTGGAGTCTGAGGAAAGAAGGGCACACCTGGGTTCAGCTGAATTTGTCTCCACCAATGCAGTTCCCAAATAAGCCCGAAAGTGGAATTTATTACTCCAGAGGATGCAAATGCTGAATAAGTGTGATTTTTTTAAGAAACCACTACACCTTTCTCGTGTATAATCCGGCTAGAGGAATCATGAGAATTACAGAAACACAACCTTGGGATCCTAAAAAACTGTCTTGCAGAAGTCTCAGACTGATTAGAGAAGCTGGGAAAAAATCAGATAAAAAAATCCATCTTCTCGTGTCAAAGTGTTCTGAAGAGGACAATCTATAAGGCAACTCAAAAACACAATCCTGTAAGATGGAGTCAAGGAGTATTTTGCAATATTTATCTGCAAGTCCTGAGTGATCAAGAGACAAAACCCATATTAATGACTCTCGACATGTTGAAACAGCCTCTGCAAAGGTAGACAATTTGCCTAAATAAGTAAAGATGTTAATGCCATTCGGTCTTCAATAAGTTATGACTGGATAGGCATTTTGTGAATACCCATCAAGCTGTAGATAAATCAAAGGATAAGGCAGAAAACTGATAATGTGACCAAGAAACACAGAAAGTACAGTTGTGTACCTACCATAAATGTAGATGTTCAAGTGTATTCACTGTTGCAGTCAATACACTTGGGTTATCCTGCTGGCAGGCTACCCGCAGTCAAAGTCCTGGTCCGGCGTCAGTTGCTGTCGCCTCTTCCCTGACGTCAGTGTGCCTGGGGTATAAAAGATGCAGCAGATGCCATTTTCTTCAGTTTGTCTTGTCCCAGATGTCAGGTGCCCCCAAAAAGGAAGGCTGAAAAAATTCTGATAAAAAAAAAGCATGCACATAACCTTCATCTACAAGCAAATACACCACATAGGTTGTACAGAATAGAGAAGTACAGATAAGTCCCAGCAATGAAAGGGGGATGGTGGGAGGGTAACCTGGACTGCAACAGTGAATACACTCTAACATCTACATTTATGGTAGGTACACAACTGTACTATGTTCATCGTGTTTCACTGTTGCAGTCATTACACTTGGGTTGAATCCCAAAGCTGAGGTTGGTTGGTTAGGCCTAAATAGAATTAGGAGTGGCTATGAGGCCCTGCAGAACTGCAGTGGCAAAGCCTGCTCTGGATTTAGAGTAAAGAGGTAAGAGGTAGTGCTTTGTAAAAGTGTGCACTGAAGTCCAGGTTGCAGCCTCCAAAATGTCCTTGGTTGGTACTCCTCTGAGGAAGGCTGCTGAAGTGGCTGCTGCTCTGGTAGAATGTGGCCTAATGCCCTTAGGCACTGATTTGCCATGTTGTGAATAGCAGAAACGAATGCAGTGGCCTATCCATTTTGAAATGGTCTGCTTTGAAATAGCTTTTCCTTGTGAAGGTGACTGTGAGCTGTCTATCGGGAGCTAGGATCCGCCACATAACACACGCACTCAAGTCACTCCAAAGCAAGTAGAAATATGACTCCATCATTGTCCATGCTGGTGTGAATGACCTGAGACGTACCTCCCTGGACTACATGAAAAGAGACATAGCGGAGCTCTCCGATTATGTAGCCCAGGCTGGTATGACCCTGACCCTGAGCAGCATCTTGCCCTCACCAAGAATGATACCACAATACAAAGACAAGATGATCAGCTTTAACAATTGGCTCAAGTACTGGTGTCATTCTAAGGGGATCCAATGTCTGTCTGCCTGGGATGACATGTTGGACAAGCCACGCTGCTTCGCAAGGGATGGCTTACACCTGTCACCACTGGGCTTCCGGATATTGGCTAAGGCTCTTGCCACCCCATAGTGCCTTTTTAGGCAAGGCTCAAAAGACAAACCCACCTCCTTAGAAAACAATAATGGAAAAAACTAAGGGTAATGCTGCTCAACGCCAGAAGTCTAAATCTCAAGATGCAGGCACTTGATGCACTCCTCAGCATGGAGAACATCGACGTCTGTGCAGTAACTGAAACCTGGTTCAAGGCTCCTGAGAGCACCCCAGCTACCAGGCTATACCTCGTATCATGCTTTTCGGCCCCAAAACCCGGGCCGAACCACAAAGGGAGGGGGAGTGTCCATATTCATCAAGGACACCCACACCTCCAGGTTAGTAGCAACACATGAAGCATCAGAGACCATACAGGTGTAACTAACCATAGGCAAAACTGCTATACAACTGGTAGCATGTTACAGACCACCCTCCCAATCTCAAGAACCCCACTTAGCCTTCCTGAAGACATTGGAGGATATGAATGTATCACAAAATACCATCATACTAGGAGACTTCAACTACCCAAACATAGATTGGGTACATTATTCTAGCCCTAATACCCTAGCCCAAAGGTTCCTGGAATTCATAAATTCAAATGCACTGGAACAATTAGTCACCTCTCCCACTAGGGAGATAATATACTAGACCTGATCATCACAAACATGGGGACAAAATGCTCCACACCGAAGTATACCCCTCACTAGTGAGATCTGACCACAAACTAATCACCCTGGATATACATATCCCACCTCCACTCCCAGCACAAAAGACCACAGTGAAAAACTTCTCAAAAGCAGACTTCACTCTTCTTAAGACTGAGATGGTATCCTTTAAGCCCACTGTGCCAGTGGATACCACATCCCACAATGCCGAATCCTTCACAAATGCTTTCTATGGACATCTCCAAGAATGCATGGATCATGCAATCCCAAACAAATCCAAGTCCCTCTCCACCAAAGGTAAGCGTCCTGTCTGGTGGACCTCAGCCATAAACAAATTGTATAACAAAAGAAGGAAGCTACTGCACGTCAGAGCAAAATCCCATGAAGGGAAGACATCTCTGATCAACATTAGCAGAAAACTACGTTCTCTCATAAAAACATCCAAGGCCAACTTTGAGAGAAAAATCGCTAAGGACACTAAAGATAACCACAAAGCCTTCTTCAGCTATGTTAGAAACTTGGGAGGAAACCCTCAGATATGCTCAGAGTTGGTTCACAATAATAAAAAATACACTGAACCCACAGATATTGCCAACATTCTGGCTGACAGGTTCAGTGCAAATTTCTCCCCTCCTTCACCCCCAAAAGAAGAAATACTTATCCCAGCTGAATGTAATCTTCCTGTCATCTCAGATGTCCATATAAGAACCGCCCTAAACAAAGCAAAAAACACAGCATCAATGGGACCTGACGGTATCCCGGGTTGCGTGTTACGTGAACTCCAAGAGGAGCTAAACCCACACATAAAAATGCTATTTAACCTTAGCCTTACTTTGCGATATGTACCTGAACACTGGCGTACAGCAACAGTGGTCCCACTCCACAAGGGGGGTGCCTCTACAGACCCTGGAAACTACCGCCCCATAAGCTTAACCAGCCTGGTCTGCAAAGCTATGGAAAGAATCATTATGGAACTCATAAACAGAGACATAGGGGACCTACAGACACTTGACCCCACCCAGTTCGGCTTTGTAAATGTCAGATCCTGCCTTTTAAACCTGGTTGACTTTTTCGAAACAGTCACTAGAGCCATTGACAAGGGCAAAGCAGTCCATACAGCATACCTGGACTTGGCTAAGGCCTTCGACACAATACCCCACTCAGACATCATAGATAAGCTAAACAGCTTAAAAGTAAACCCTTATGTCACTAGATGGGTTGCAAACTGGCTAAAGGACAGAACCCATAAAGTTAAAATCGCTGGAGCAATGTCAGACTCAAAGCCAGTCACAAGTGGTGTCCCACAGGGATCTGTCCTGGGACCCCTCTTGTTCGGCATTTATTTCTCAGATGTTAAAGCAAACATGGGAGGGCTGTGGCTGACAAAGTTCGCAGATGACTGCAAACTAGGCGCCATAGTCGATACACCAGCAGACACACACATCCTACAAAAAGGCCTCACAGAAACAGACAACTGGTGCCGGAGTCTTAAACTAAATGCCAGCAACCCACTGAGTACGGAAAAAGTAATCAGAGACCTAGGGACCCAAGTTGACAGCGACCTCTCATTTGATACCCACGTTGCCAAAGTGGTTAGAAAAACATTCTACCTTGCACACCTCATCATGAAGGGATTCACATCCAGATCCAAGGATGTCATTGCACCCCTATATTCCTCCCTCATCAGACCCATGATTGAGTACAATGCCCCATTTGGTATGTACCTCACCCGGCATTTGCAACAGCTGGAGAGACCTCACCAAGAGGATCAAGGGTCTCCAACATATGTCTTATTCTGCCAGACTAAAGAAACTTCAGCTCTATTCAGTAGCATACCGCCTGCTCAGAGGTGATCTCTGCCCGACGTACAAGGCCATGTCCAATCAGGATCTGATGGACATGCTCCACCTCAAAAAATCCAAGTCCATCAGGACCACGAGAGCTAAAGACTTAAACCTCGGCACAAGTATGAATAGGACATGCTGGAGGGATAGATTCATAACCCAGAGGCTTCCCATGCTTTGGAAGAAGATCCCAGTTTGTATTAGGCAGAGCCCCTCACTGACTCTCTTCAAGAGAAATCTTGATGAGTGGATGGGAGATCGTAAGTTTACCCCAGGGGTCACATCTGTGTCACTGCTAGACAGGGGCACAGTAAACTAATTCTATTATATAAGGGGACCTTCATTGTGTCACTCCTAGACAGAGGCACAGTATTCTAAATTTATTCTGTACATTTTTTGTACCATTTCATGGGGTGGCAAAAGCCACATCACTATGGCTAGGCTTACAAATGCCCCAGGACAGATAGCCTAGTACTATACTATGAAACTATGAAACTATCCTGCAGCATATGCCACTAAGAGTTGCTCAGTCTTTCTGAAAGCTTTAGTTTTGTCCAAGTAAAAGTGTAGCTGTCTGTGTATGTCCAAAGAATGTAGAAGTCTCTCCCCCCTTATTCTGCGGGTTTGGATAAAAGGTAGGCAAATGCATGGTTTGGTTAAGAGCCACACTGGACACTACCTTAGGCATAAATGTTGGGTTTGTCCTTAGAGAAACCCTGTCCGGATGGAAAATAATAAAAGTTTCCACAGCCATTAGTGCCTGTAACTCTGAGACTCTTCTTGCTGAAGTAATTGCTAGGAGAAGAGCTGTTTTCCATGATAAGTATTTTATCTCAGCTGTATTGGCTGGCTCAAAAGGAGGCAGTGTGAGTTTTTCCAAGATAAAATTGAGGTCCCATGCAGGTATTGGAGCTCTCCTTGGAGGTCTTATGTTTTTGGCCCCTCTGAGATACTGCCTTAGCAGTGGATGAGAAAAAATAGGTGGGTCCGTATTGTAATGAGCTGAAATGGCAGAGGCATGGATCTTAATTGATGAGAAGGATAGGCCTTTGTCCAGCATCTCAGTTAGGTATTGTAAAATCTGAGGAATATTTGCTACAAGCGTGTCAATTCCTTGTGTCTGGTTCCAAGCACAGAATCTCTTCCATGTTTCTGCATAAGATTTTCTGGTGCTGGGCCTCCTGGCCTCCAAAATAACATCCATAACTGCTTTAGAGAGAGGTGTGTTCTGAAAGTTTACATTATCCGCCATGCAGCCAGATTTAGGGTTCTGAGTTGGCTGTGTAGGATCCGACTGTTTTGTTGGGTCAGCAAATGAGTTGTTTGAGGCAATGTCCAGGCTGGGCCTTGAGACAAGCTCTTTAGGATTGGGTATCAGTGCTGGCGTGGCCAGTCTGGGGCAATCAGGATCATTTTTGGCTTCTCTTGTCTGACCTTTAGGAGTACCTTGGGGAGGAGAGGCAGAAGAGGGAAGGCATATACTGTAAGGGCTTTCCAGCTGGATGAAAGGACGTCCACTTTCCATGCTTATTTGTGATAAGTCCGAGTGCAGAATCTCTGTAGCTGATAGTCGTGAGGGGAGGCAAATAGATCTATGTCTGGGCACCCCATTTCCCTGTTATCATGCTGAAGATTCGTGGATCTAGTTTCCACTCGTGAGGATCCATGAGGTTTCTGCTTAATTCAAAAGAAAAAATCCTGCACCCCGAGTAGGTGTAGCAGAAAACTCGTTTATTGTTAACCAGACCAGTTTCAGCAATTAGCTTTCTTCAGTGGTATGGTCAAGATGACTGAACAATCCCTATTTATAGGTAATTCAAATGAAAAATATGACATCATTTCCGGTTTAAATGAATTATAAACAAAACATAATCGTATTCATGACCACATAATGTACATAAGATAGGACAATGGAAAAAAGAGAAATATAACCAACAATAAACCATCATAGTTTAAAACTAACATGTATTCCAAAATTTGAATGCTGAAAACATATTGTTAAATAATAATGATAATCATATCAGACCAGTGAAAACTATGTCAAGGTCAAAACAAAAGATAAGAATTTATATAACCATATTAAAATAGTAATGACAGTTTTTCATAACTTGTCATCAAGACCTGGTGGAAACAAACCACCTAATTTAATTATCCATTTGGTTTCCTTGCTGTTTAACAATTTATGCCATCCAGTTTTAAATGCTCTGTGACCAACAATCTTGTCAATGCAAATGAAAGAGAATTGAGCCATTTTGTGTACAACAGTATGTTTATACAGAGCATTAGTAGCCCTAGCATTTCTTATATCTCCTAAATGCTCAGAGATACGAATACGCAACTGTCTAGAAGTTTGACCAATGTAAAATGCCCGACATGTACATGTGGCCAAATAGATCACCCAGTCCGTGCTGCAATTAGCAAAATGATTAATGTTGAATATCCTGCCTGTATTCTTGCTAGTGAATTCCTTTGTTGTGAATATATATTTACAAAAAGAGAAGTGACCACAAGGATGACAGCCAATTAATCTATCTCCTAGTAGAGTAGTCTGGGTCATGCAGACATCCTGAGGTGTAATTCTTTTGTAATGTGAGAAATGTGATCCTAGAGTTTTGCCTTTGCGGTAGGAATAAAGACATCTGTCATCTAACCACTTAGCCAAATGTGTGTTGGTTCGCAGTATATTCCAATGATTACGTCCTGTAATTGGTAGGTGTTCCTGCCAAAAGTAGTTACTAGTCTGAGTAGTTGGACTGAGGACTGAGCAGTCCTGTCTTTATAGCCCAACAAACTGTCCCTGGATAAGTTGTTGGTCATGCTAGCTGCAGATTGGACATCCATTTTGTTATACCCTCGCTGTATGAATCTGTTCGAGAGATCATTCTGGCAATGCTGAAGGTCTAAATGAGATGAACATATTCTCTTAATTCTGATAAATTGTGATTTGGGAATGTTTCTTATGATGTGTTTAGGGTGGAGACTAGAGGCATGTAGAAGACTGTTATATTGTGGATATTTTCTATGCACGGTGGTACGAAGAGTGTTATCCACTTCTTTACTTAAGTGGACATCCGAAAAATCAATTTGGTGTGTGTCATGATTTATTGTGACTAACACCCCATTTATTGCTATTCAAATATTCCACAAATTCCATAAGATACTCAATTCCCCCTTTCCAAACCAACCAACAGTCGTCCAGGTACCGTCTCCAAATATCCATTTCAGGCAGATATAGATTGTGCGTTTCATTATATATAATCTGATCTTCCACATATACCATAAAGAGATCTGCATAGATTGGTGCAAAAGAGGCACCCATCGCCGTGCCCTGAATTTGCCAGTAACATTGGTCTTGGAAATAGAACACGTTCTTGGTTAGAACGTGTTCAGCCATACAGATAAGTAAGGTATTAAATCCCGGACTATAGAGGTTGGTCTTGAGCAGCCAATATTCCAATGCCATTAGACCTGCCCAGTGTGGTATACTGGTATATAATGATGCGACATCTAGAGTGCACATGATCCAATTAGCTTCAAGTTGGGATTCAGAGACAATCTGAAGGAATTCAGTGGTATCCTGCAGTCTTGCCTGTACATGTGACAACAAGGGCTTTAAATATCGAGTCAAGAAGACTGATAAAGGTTCCGTCAGTGAGCCAATGCCTGAAACAATAGGTCTTACCAGGAGGTGTAGAAAGGGATTTATGAATTTTGGGCAGAAGATACAAATATTGTTTGATTGGATCCTGAACAGTAAGGTGAAATTTCGCTTTTATACTGATAATGCCCTCTTCAACAGCAAGCTGTAAGAAATTATCTATTTCTTGTTTAAATTTGGGCGTAGGGTCAATGGGCATATGTAAATAATGCTGAGTATTAGACACTTGTCTTATTCTTTCAGCCCAGTAATAACTGGAATTCATAACCACAATGGCCCCACCCTTGTCTGCAGGAAGAATGGTGATATCTGTATTATTTCTAAGATTGGTAAGGGCCTGTTGTTCCTGAACATTTAGATTGTTTCTGATGGTGTTTCCTATACCCAACTGGTGGTGTAGATCTTTGAGAATAGCATTCTGGAATATGGCTACATGTTTGTCCATTGGAGGACAAAACTTAGAGGGTAAGAATCGAAATTCAGTGGATCTTTGAGTTAAATCCTGTTGATCAAAAAATATTTTTAAGTTCAATCTTCTACAAAAATCTATAACATCTGATGCAAATGTGCTTTCATCAACAAAGAAACCAGGAATAAAACCTAGACCTTTATTTAGCAAAAGCTCTTCCATGGGTGTTAATACATAATCAGAAATGTTATGCACATTTGAACAGTCTATGTTCATTTCACAATTGACAGAAACAGTTCCTCTAACGTTCTTATGCTTCCGTCCCCCCCTGTGTCTGTGCCTAAAGGGTGATCAGCATTGCGTACCCTTTTGGGAGTGGGAGAATCTGACATATTGGTGAATTCAGTATCAGTAGTAGATGATTCTTCCCCCAAACTCCTGTTGGGTGATGTACCCCTTTTAAGTATGGATCTGGGCCGCTTTTTGCGTGTATGTGTAAAATGTTTGGTACCCTCTGCAAATCGTACAGCTTTGTATAGCTCAAAGTGTTTCCCCCTTCTATAATCTTCAATATCTCTGGTAAATTTCTTTAATTTCTTTTCTTTAAGAGTTTTTTCAGAGGCTGAGAGTTCTTTGGATAATTTACTGAGTAATTCTTGAAAGCTTGGTTGATTTTCATATAGCTTTAATTCTTTACACATTTCTTGCACATCACAAATATTGGTTTGAATAGTCCTGTCATAAAATGAAGACAGAATGTTGACAAATATCATGGCTGAATCTTGTTGTGCAGCATTCCACTCCTTAATCAATAGGTCATCCGGTTGACCAACCAAAGGTTGCAGTTTAGTTCTAAGACCCCTTGGGGCTATATTCTGATGTTTATATGCCTTAAATAATCTGGAGTGCCAGATATTGGAACGTAATGTTTTAATTTTTTTACCAAATTGAGTGAATAACATACTACAATCGTCAACTGGATCAGAGGTTCCACTAGCAGCAGATACGTTATTCGAATCAATCCCAAATACATGAATATCATCTTTATCTGCGCATAATCCATGTACCATGTCATTTAGATCCATTACAATAGATTGTACGTATGTCAAAACCAAATGTGATGTGTTAATGCCAAATTAGTATTTGTATTAGGATAGTCAGTTGTTGTACAACCGAACCAACCTCCAAAAAAAGACTCGAGGAAAAGTGTCTTAACCAGTCCAATGTTAATGGGTATTGAAATGCAGAGAGACCAGATAGTAACACATAACCAAACTGTCAAATCCAAATGGCTACACACTTTGATCAATATTAAAAACAAAAGGTTCTTACCACAATGCAAATACCTTTATAAAAAAAAAGCAGAGACAAATATGAAACACCTGACCATAGTGCTATGCAAGAAATACTAATAAATAAGATCTAATGAGAATGTGCTCAGATAGACCTATACCTAATGAGAACAAAACAACATCCGTCTTACAATATTGTTGTAAAAGTCACCAAGCCAACACTATTGTATTGATATAAGAAAATGTTAAGCACACAAAAAGAACTGTGGGCTAAATATCAGCAAATGATATGGTGTTGCATGATATATATGTATATCTCATCCGAAAAAGAGATGTTTAACTTGTTGCACAGGCAGTTGCTATAGTTGTGCTGTGTCCCTCTGAACACAAGCAAATAAATTGCAAAGACATTCAAAACTGTAACCTACAATTTAAACCACACAGCCCTCAACTGTAATATGTTGACAAAACCAATAAGAATGTATTAGATCAAAAACAAAAGGCTTCCACAGTTAACTCTGCGTATAGTACTATAAATCAGAAAATGCAGGTCTATAAAACAACAGAACTTGTACAGAAATGAAGCAGGATACATGATGACTTTGAATTATTCGTTGAATACATCTAATAAGCCAGTCCAATTTCAGACCCAAGCACATGTAATAATGATTAAATGTCAAATGAAAGTACTTGTATCCTAGAGCTCGATGTACTTGTTCAGACAAGGACCAATTATAAAAAATGGTGATATTCCCAGTCACAAAGACAGAGAGCAGTATATAATCATATCCTGAAAGTTAGTATAAAGACGTCCTGGCTTAATTTACAAAATCACGTTCAGCTGTTGTACTCAATAACTTGACGATGAGCTGGAAACGACTTATTTTTCAAAAAAAGTCCACAATTAAACAAAAGTGAACCATCAGTGTTCAGATATAAAGCGCTGTCTAACTGCCCAGTCTAATCAAACAAAGGCCTAAGCTATAGTACTCCCTGTGTAACAAACGTATAAACAGTTCTGATGTATGGATATTACCATCAGTATACACAATACTAGTGCAACAGCCCCAGACCAAATAATGATGTATTGATAAGATATGAATCACATTCCCTCCATATAATAAGATGCCATGATAATTGTCAGACAGGATGTTTCATATATTAAGTTTCAAAAAAATAATGAATTAAATCAAAAAAACAGTACTTGTATCCTTCGAAATAATGTGGACACCAGGTAGATAATGTTGCGACAAATATGTCCCAAAAAGATCCAAAACAAATAGTCCAAAAGATGTTCTTGGTTCAAAAACCTGGATAGGCGTTGTAAAATTGTAATAATCCAAATGGTTAGTTGAAACGATGACCGAAGTCAACTCAAGATGGCGTCCAACTACTGTGTATGCGTTGAAAACGAAAAACCAAAACACAGTATGGCAAAAATATGTTGAATAAATAAAAAATTTGTAGAGTATAAAAAACGAACGAAAGACAGTCTTCCACTGGTCCAAAAGTCACTGATGGTTACGCTGGTATAACTCCACAAGTCGGGGGGGGGGGGGGGGGAATCCTCACCACAAATACTGAATCCACTGCCAAAGCGCTTCACCCTCAGATACCAACAGCCAGCAACAAGGAACACGTACAAGACAGCAGGCTAGCATGTACGGTTGATGCACGGATAAACCAACCATGAATACAAAAGAAAAAATCCAGCACCCCGAGTAGGTGTAGCAGAAAACTCGTTTATTGTTAACCAGACCGGTCAGCAATTAGCTTTCTTCAGTGGTATGGTCAAGATGATTGAACAATCCCTATTTATAGGTAATTCAAATGAAAAATATGACATAATTTCCTGTTTAAATGAATTATAAACAAAACAATCTAATTCATGACCACATAATGTAAATAAGATAGGACAATGGAATAAAGAGAAATATAACCAACAATAAACCATCATAGTTTAAAACTAACATGTATTCCAAAATTTGAATGCTGAAAACATATTGTTAAATAATAATGATAATCATATCAAACCAGTGAAAACTATGTCAAGGTCAGAACAAAAGATAAGAATTTATATAACCATATTAAAATAGTAATGACAGATAGTTTTTCATAACTTGTCATTAAGACCTGGTGAAAACAAGCCACCTAATTTAATTATCCATTTGGTTTCCTTGCTGTTTAACAATTTATGCCATCCAGTTTTAAATGCTCTGTGACCAACAATCTTGTCAATGCAAATGAAAGAGAATTGAGCCGTTTTGTGTACAACAGTATGTTTATACAGAGCATTAGTAGCCCTAGCATTTCTTATATCTCCTAAATGCTCAGAGATACGAATATGCAACTGTCTAGAAGTTTGACCAATGTAAAATGCCCGACATGTACATGTGGCCAAATAGATCACCCAGTCCGTGCTGCAATTAGCAAAATGATTAATACAGATATCACCATTCTTCCTGCAGACAAGGGTGGGGCCATTGTGGTTATGAATTCCAGTTATTACTGGGCTGAAGGAATAAGACAAGTGTCTAATACTCAGCATTATTTCCATATGCCCATTGACCCTACGCCCAAATTTAAACAAGAAATAGATAATTTCTTACAGCTTTGCTGTTGAAGAGGGCATTATCAGTATACAAACGAAATTTCACCTTACTGTTCAGGATCCAGTCAAACAATATTTGTATCTTCTGCCCAAAATTCATAAATCCCTTTTTACACCTCCTGGTAGACCTATTGTTTCAGGCATTGGATCACTGACGGAACCTTTATCAGTCTTCTTGACTCAATATTTAAAGCCCTTGTTGTCACATGTATGGGCAAGACTGCAGGATACCACTGAATTCCTTCAGATTGTCTCTGAATCACAACTTGAAGCTAATTGGATCATGTGCACTCTAGATGTCACATCATTATATACCAGTATACCACACTGGGCAGGTCTAATGGCATTGGAATATTGGCTGCTCAAGACCAACCTCTATAGTCCGGGATTTAATACCTTACTTATCTGTATGGCTGAACACGTTCTAACCAAGAACGTGTTCTATTTCCAAGACCAATGTTACTGGCAAATTCAGGGCACGGCGATGGGTGCCTCTTTTGCACCAATCTATGCAGATCTCTCTATGGGATATGTGGAAGATCAGATTATATATAATGAAACACACAATCTGTATCTGCCTGAAATGGATATTTGGAGATGGTACCTGGACGACTGTTGGTTGGTTTGGAAAGGGGGAATTGAGTATCTTATGGAATTTGTGGAATATTTGAATAGCAATAAATGGGGTGTTAGATTCACAATAAATCATGACACACACCAAATTGATTTTTTGGATGTCCACTTAAGTAAGGAACTGGATAACACTCTTCGTACCACCGTGCATAGAAAATATCCACAATATAACAGTCTTCTACATGCCTCTAGTCTCCACCCTAAACGCATCATAAGAAACATTCCCAAATCACAATTTATCAGAATTAAGAGAATATGTTCAACTCATTTAGACCTTCAGCATTGCCAGAATGATCTCTCGAACAGATTCATACAGCGAGGGTATAACAAAAATGGATGTCCAATCTGCAGCTAGCATGACCAACAACTTATCCAGGGACAGTTTGTTGGGCTATAAAGACAGGACTGCTCAGTTCTCAGTCGAACTACTCAGACTAGTAACTACTTTTGGCAGGAACACCTACCAATTACATGACATAATCAGTAATCACTGGAATATACTGCGAACCAACACACATTTGGCTAAGTGGTTAGATGACAGATATCTTTATTCCTACCGCAAAGGCAAAACTCTAGGATCACATTTCTCACATTACAAAAGAATTACACCTAAGGATGTCTGTATGACCCAGACTACTCTACTAGGAGATAGATTAATTGGCTGTCATCCTTGTGGTCACTGCTCTTTTTGTAAATATATATTCACAACAAAGGAATTCACTAGCAAGAATACAGGCAGGATATTTAACATTAATCATTTTGCTAATTGCAGCACGGACTGGGTGATCTATTTGGCCACATGTACATGGGCATTTTACATTGGTAAAACTTCTAGACAGTTGCGTATTCGTATCTCTGAGCATTTAGGAGATATAAGAAATGCTAGGGCTACTAATGCTCTGTATAAACATACTGTTGTACACAAAACGGCTCAATTCTCTTTCATTTGCATTGACAAGATTGTTGGTCACAGAGCATTTAAAACTGGATGGCATAAATTGTTAAACAGCAAGGAAACCAAATGGATAATTAAATTAGGTGGTTTGTTTCCACCAGGTCTTAATGACAAGTTATGAAAAACTGTCATCACTATTTTAATATGGTTATATAAATTCTTATCTTTTGTTCTGACCTTGACATAGTTTTCACTGGTCTGATATGATTATCATTATTATTTAACAATATGTTTTCAGCATTCAAATTTTGGAATACATGTTAGTTTTAAACTATGATGGTTTATTGTTGGTTATATTTCTCTTTTTTCCATTGTCCTATCTTATTTACATTATGTGGTCATGAATTAGATTATGTTTTGTTTACAATTCATTTAAACCGGAAATTATGTCATATTTTTCATTTGAATTACCTATAAATAGGGATTGTTTAATCATCTTGACCATACCACTGAAGAAAGCTAATTGCTGAAACCGGTCTGGTTAACAATAAACGAGTTTTCTGCTACACCTACTCGGGGTGCTGGATTTCTTCTTTTGTATTCGTGGTTGGTTTATCCGTGCATCAACCGTACGTGCTAGCCTGCTCTCTTGTACGTTCTGCTTAATTCGTCTGCCAAAGTATTTTTCTTTCCTGGCAGGAACTGTGCTTGCAGGTGTACTTGATAAGTTAATGCTGTGTTCCACAAAGTCATGGCTTGTCTGCAGAGGGGTTAGGAATGTGTGCCTCCTTGCTTGTTTATGTACCACATGACTGTAGTATTGCCCGTCTTTATCAGCAGTTGTCCTGGATGAAGTAGGTCTTTGAAGGCGGTCAGGGCATTCTGTACAGCTAGCATCTCTTTTTGATTGATATGAAGATGCATTTGGCTTGTGGGCTATGTGCCCTGAACACATTTTCCTGCCATGTGTGCCCCCCAGTCATAATCTGATGCATCTGTTGTTAGTGTCTGCCTGGCTGTGGGTAAAGTGAATGGCTGTCCCTTAAGGTGACAGGCCTGTGCCCACCATCGAAACTCCTGTTGCAGGCAGGGAATGAGAGTAGTTAAGGTTTCCAGGCTGTGGCAATGTTGAGTCCAAACACTTTTTAGATACCATTGTAGTTTCCTCATATGCAGTCTTGCATATGGAATTAGTAGAATGCAGGATGCCATGTAGCCCAGAGCCTGCAGAATTTTTCTTGCAGATAACTGGGTCTTTGTTGCCATGTTTTTGAAGTAAGAAGTCAGTTGCCTTTGTTTGTCTGGCGTGAGATAAGCCATCTGGGCAGTTGTATTTAAGCTTGCACCCAGGAATATTATCTCTTGAGAGGGTACTAATTTTGATTTCTTTTCGTTTACTGTGTACCCGAGGCAAATTAATAATCTTTTTATGAATGCCAGATGCTTTAATAAAATGTCTTTGGTCTCTGCTTGAATAAGGCAGTCATCCAAGTAGGGATATATTAGAATTCCTCTGTCTGCAAAAAGCAATTACTGGTGCCAGGCATTTTGTGAAGACCCTGGGTGCAGTAGATAAACCAAAGGGCAGTGCAGAGACTTGGTAGTGCATTGAGCCAGCTATGAATCTGAGGTATCTTCTGCGCGACTGTTCGATTGGTACATGCAGGTATGCCTCTGAGGTCCAAAGTTACAAGCCAAGCCTTCGTGCCCAACATGGGCAGAAGCTGCTGCAGAGTCAACATTTTGAATTTTGGAACGTCCAGAAAATTATTTAGAATAGACAGGTCCACAACTGGTCTCCAGGCTCTGTCCTTTCTTGGTACTAAGAAAAGTCTTGAGTAAAATCCTTGTCCCTGCTCTTGTTGTGGCACTGGCTGAATAGCCCTCATGTCCATGAGGGATGAAATTTGCTTTTGCGCCTCTGCCCATTGATTGTGTGGCAGGTCTGGCATACCTTTTGTCTTTGGAAGGGTGTGAAAGTGGAACCTGTAGCCCTGAGAGACTATATTTAAGACCAATTTGTCCTGGGTGATCTTGTGCCAATTTTGTGAAAAAAGTGCTAGCTTTCCCCCTAAGGGTGCTGCCAAAAGATAAGTGCTTGGCACTGGCAGAGAGAAGTCATTGGGACTATTTCCTATAAGACTGTGATTTGTCTTTTCTACTTTTGAAGGTAGAACCACCACACTGTTTAGGCCTGTATGAACCCTGGGGCTGTTGCCTGCCTCTAGGGCATCTGAATCTGCCTCTTTGTGGCCTGACACTGGAAAGGACCAATTCTTAAAAGGCCAGTTCCTGCTAAATCTGGGTGGCTGTACCTGTAAGAAATCCTTTACTGTCTGCATAGATGTAGCTTTATCCTCAATTTTCTTCAACACCTCTTCTGCCTTAACACCAAACAAGGCATCATGCTGTAATGGCGCATGCAATAATTTTGCCTTAACATGATCAGGCAAATTCTTGTTCCTTTAACCAAGCATGCCTTCTAATAACAGAACCTGTAACAGCGGCCCTGCACGAGGCCTCCAGTGAATCATAACCACATTGCAAAGTATGTTTTCCCACTTGTTCAGCTGCATGCAATTAATCCTGCAAATCTTTGTTCTCAGAACATTCAGAATTTGTCAACATTATTTGTTTTAACAAAGACATTAAGTATTGCTGATATTTGAGCATATGAAACTGACAGTTTAAAGCATTTACAGCCAAGGTAGCAGAAGTGTAGACTCCCCCCCCCCCATCTGTCCAGAGCCCTATAATCTCTAACTGGGGGGACAGGGTTTTTAGCAGTAGCGGCCTTCACCCCTTTGGGACCCTGTGAGATAGTTTCTGGGTCAGCAGTAGGGTTTTTATATAGAAATTTATGGGAATCTGGAACCCTGTAGTATCTGTCCGGTTTAACAGGTGCAGGAGGTAAAGAGTCTGGAAATGCATCATCTACTATGTCTAAAACAGGAGGAATTGCAAGAGGTCTGTGCTGAGGTAGTAAAAGAAAATCTCTAAGCTTTTTCTTCGAATCTGAATAATCTTGGCTCTCCCAGTGGAAATGCTCCCTCATGGTATGCAGCGTTTCCCCAAAAGAGTAATCCTCAGGAGGGGAGGCTGAAGGAATAGAATCTTCAGCATCAGAATCCTCATAGGGAGGAATAGAATATCCCTGTTCTGAAGAGGAATCAGAAAAAATGAAACCTGATCTGAGGAATCCTATTCAGTATCTTGCCTAGGCCTCTTGTCAGGAGGGGGATGGGAACCCGTCTTCCGCCATTTTGAGCATCTGTTTCTCAGGCATAGAAGTCTGTCCTGGAGAATGCTGTACTTGTTTCCTTCTCTTTAAAACTGTTTTCGACTTTGTCTTGGATGCTGAAGTAGGCTTGATATAAAGTTGTGTAGGTCTGAAAACACCCTCAGAAGCTGATGGCTGCTCAGCGGCTCCGGACCCATCTGAGGGATTAGTTTCCGAAGGGCCAATACCTTGAGTATCCAGAGGCCTAGTTGTCTCCACGTGGGAGTCGGAAGCGGCCTGTGGCTCTGAGGTAGCGGGAGTCAGGGCTGCGAAAGCACCTCACTGAGCACCGGTGAACCGGCGACTGGCCTAGAAGAGGCTTCCTCATCGGTTTTGGACCTCGGATGCCTGTCCTTTTCTTTATCCTCGCGCTTTTTATGAATTCCGGTCGTTGGCTGCTCCGACGGCATTATATAGTTAAACCTTCGGCCAAAGTAATGAAAAGCAAAATCGTACCAATGTTTTATCATGCGCTGGTTAAATCTAGCACAAAACCGACAACTAGCAACGTCGTGGTCAGGGCCTAGGCAAGGAATACAGTAAGAATGAAAATCCTTATGAGGTATTTGCTTCCCACAAGAAATACAACTGTTAACTTTTTCTGACATTGGTCTGGAGCAAGAAAAAAGTTTACCCAACGGGGTACTTAGCTTTATTGAAGACTTCAGATCTGAAATTCAATTTCGGAAATCTCAGGAGTCGGCCGACCAGCACTTGCGAACTGCTTTTGCTTCGGGCACCGCGTGGCAAGAAAGACTGAAGAAAATGGCATTGGCTGCATCTTTTATACCCCTGGCGCACTGACTTCAGGGAAGAGGCGACAGCAACTGACGCCGGACCAGGACTTTGGAATTCAGGCCGACTGCGGGTAGCCTGCCAGCAGGATAACCCAAGTGTAATGACTGCAACAGTGAAACACGAACATCCTTATACATTTCCTGAAGTCTACGGCTATGGGAATGTGGTAAATGCATCTTTTAGACCTAGAGTTACTAAGTAATTCATGAGAGGAATAAAGGGCAACAGGATCTGTAAAGTTAAAATTTGAATTCTAGAATTTTTACATACAGATGCAGAAATGAAAGATCTAGTACTGGCCTCAAAGAAACCTCTTTCTTTAGTACTGAACATTCTGGAAAAGAAGTGTTTGCCTCTCTGAATTACAGGTACTGGTTCTATGGCTCCTTGAATGGATGTGTAAAGATGAAGAAATATTCTGTTTGGTTTGGAGTGTGGGGAGGTACTCCCCAGAAATGAGATTTGTTTGTATCAAGTGCCATCTGTAAGCCCCCTGCATCACTTTTAGGACCCAAGAATCTTAAAAAATAAGTTATGTACTCACCATAACTTTCCATCTGTGTTGTGCATTTTCATTCTTCCTCACTGATGGGTTTCTGATCTGATTTGGCTGCATTTCCAATACTTTGGATCCTAATCTTGAGATCCTCCCTCTTCCTATACTGCACTACACCATCCCCAACTCCTCGGATCAAGTTTGCTGCCTAAAGGTATTTAAAGAGAGGACAGATGAAATGATTAATGCTCAAACCGGGAACATGAAAGTTCTTGCATCATCCTGTATCCTTCTAGGAATGACAGGGCTGGGGGGATGGCTGCGAGGGAAGGTGAGGAAGAATGAAAATGGATAACACAGAAGGAACATTATGGTGAGTACATAACTTCTTTATCTGACATTGCCCTTTTCACTCTTCCTCACTGATGGGTCAGAGTCCCCAGCAATGCAACACTTAGAGGTCCTGAAAAAAGGATATGCCGGAGCACTGTTGAACCAAAGAAAGCTTTGTCTGGAAATAATCCCTCCCTCAACTTGTGAAGTGTCACAAAGGTATGAGTCTTTGACCAAGTGACTGCAGCTCCGATAACATCGAAAGAAGCTCTGGAAGAAAAGCAGATGCCGTAGCCAAAAAACTGGTAGAATTGTTTTAGGATGAGGGGGCAATTCTAAAACTACTTTGGAAACAAACGTCAGCAAAAATATGGTCAGCAATCCATTTGGCCAGGTTAATAACAGAGACTGCTTAATCAAAGTGATTAGAAGGAAAGATATAGGTTATGAACATCAAACAGGTTTAAGATGTGTTAGAAAAGTTAGAAAAATTGTGAACAATAATTGGCAATAGTATGTTCATCTCTGTGGTTACTATGGTTATAAAGGCAGACTGGTCCAGATGGACACCCTATGTTTATGTAAAAAATGTAAGGGGCTTAGCAAACAAGACCTGAAGCTCTGAAATTCGTTCCATCACTGTATTTGCTACCAAGAAGAAAGTTTCTTGTGAGAGAAATTTCATATCACAATTGCTTGCCGATTCAAGTGTTTCAGTGTCTGTCTCTGAAGATTAACTGAGACCCCCAAAGGAGAAGAGGGGTCTTTCATGGGGGGGGGGGGGTCTAAGCAGCAAGATCCCTTTCAGGAAGGCTTTACATAATCTAGAAGTCAAGGAGAGAAATTAGTTTCCAGAGTGAAAAAAATCACTATAGTAGAGAAAACTCTCCTTCAAAAGGGTTGGCAAGAAAGGAAAGGATGGCAGAAGTAGTAGCAGAGAAAGGGCAAATGATCTGATAGAAATCCCATACAGGTAATGTTTTCAATTTGCTTCTATACACCTTCTTAGCAGAATTCTTCTGAGAAGCTAAATAATATCACAGACAGGGAAATAAGGCTGGACCATGACATATTCACTGAAACTGGAGTAACCATGCAGTTACAGCTAGACGGTATGGGGAAAAGAGCTACTTGATCTCCACCAGGTGAGACAGGAGATCCAGACAGAGCTCCAGAAACCCTGGAGAATCTTTCAGATGAAACTAGGAGACAGAGAAAGAGAGACAGGAACCATACCTGATGATGCCAGGAGGAGACAATGAGATAACAAAAGTCTTCAGCCTGCTGGCTTTATGCAAAAACTTTGGGATCAATGGTAGATGGGGAGTGGGCCGTATGTGGATACTGCAGCAAACAAAGGAGGAAAGAGAATGGTTTGTTAGAAAAAATGTCCTCTGAATGGGTACAGCAGTGAATACAAGTTTGTAATTTTGGGTGTATTTTGCAGAGAACACAGAGGCTGGTAAAAAAACAGACCATTATACTGTCAAGTCTACTGAAGGATTTGCATGAAAAATTGTATCCAGAAGAGCTAGAGAAATGGAGAAAAACTGATTTTGATTCCAAGGTTAACAGCATTTTTGTTGAAAGCGCCATAAAAAAACAGTAAACCCATCCGTGGGTTATCAAAGTGAGGACAAACATGAGTCATAGAACTCAACTGCGTTCCTATGAAAAATGTTTAGATTCTGTAAGGAATTGGTTTTCATTTGGCTATATTTTCTGCAATGTCTAGGGAATCGAAGGGTGTATACAAAACAAGTAAAACCTGGTTTGTAGAAGTTATCTGGTTGGGGCAACGAAAAGACAGCCATTCGATTAAGGAAAAACAGCTGAAATCCTGTTGGTCTCATTTGAGTTGCCACAACCAGCCAGTATTACAAGTATTAGGTAAATACCCTGGGGGCTGTGGTGAGAGTAAAGGAAAGTAATCTGAACTGGGGTGACTGGCTCCTAGTCAAAAAAGGATGACTCCCGAAATGTCTATTTATTTTAATGTGGTATTGTGCAACCTGGAGACATACGGAGTATGTTCATTTGACCTTGCACACAAGCAGCAGGATATGTTGGGGAATTTCTTCCTTGACACGGGAGGGTAGAAGGGAAAAAGGGGGGTGTACAAACCTCTTATATTTGACACCCCAAGTCTTGTCTAATATTAGTACTGGTGTCCAGATAGAAGGAAACAGGATCCCAAAAGTCTTGACAGGTGGACAGTTGGGAGATGGCTTGGTACTCTGATAGAGGCTATCAAAGGAGTATTTAGAATCCTGGTGCTGTGGACCCCTGTCTCTGTGGGGATGCCTATAGTTGAAGCGGTCCTCCCTAGCCTTTGGAGGAAAAGTTCTCGCATAAATCCTGAGGAACCTAAAACCACATTTTCTTACCGCCTCTGTTTCCTGAAAATGTACCCCAAGGGGAGAAAAAGAAGAATGTGATTCTGGCAGTAACCACAGTCATGCCCTGCTGTTTGCTGGCTGCAAGTGAGTGTGTCCTGAACAAAGATGGCCCATACAAGGGGGAATTAAGCAATGATGACTTAAAAGAGTTACACAAAGTAAAACAGCATCATGCAGGCAAATCTGAAAAAGGTGTAGTCGGGGACAGTTGGTTGCAAACCGCCCTACACTGAAAGGGCATGAGTCTGTTATTAGGAATGGGAGATGGAGTAGATTAGTAGTTGAGGAGAGACTTTCCTGAGGCTCTCCACTGAGCTGGATTCAAGAGCAAGTAGGAAAGGATAGAGGGGATCTTGGGGATGCCAGGAAAAACATTTTTAACAGTATTTTGCAGATACAGAGGTTGGGAGAGTATCAAAGTTCCACCTCACAAACCTCTAAAGTCTAGAGAAGTATGGAGGCATTAGGTGATATCAGCATGGAAGCATCTGAGGTAAACTAGCTTTATCCAAATTTATCCATCATTCTGGACTTACTGTTGGGAAGATGGATGGATAGAGGGACTTTCAACCCCAGCTCCTGCTGCGTCCAATGGGACTCCCATGCTCCATAAGGGGGTTCAAGGGAAAAGGAATGATCTAATGCTGTCAATCATCATTCATTCATGATGAGTGGGATGGGTCTATACCATATCATTCACAAATTGCGAATGCTCATAATATCAAACATACTGGACCTTGAACTTCCTATTGTTGGGGGCTGCATCCCCCCACACCTCCCAGTAAACATATATTTGAACTCCGAGACTGCACTACAGTGAGGAAAGGGCAAATATCCCATTCTTCACTGTGCCGCAATCTCAGAAAAAGCACTTCAAAGTCCGGTACATTTGATATTATGAGCGTTCACAATTTCTGTGATTCGCTCATATGATATAGACCCGAATGGGACTCTGTTCACACTCCTTGGAACCGGCTTGGCTGTTGCACAGCTCACACCAGCCAAAAACTATTGAGCTAAGGCTCTAACCACAATGCCCTTCTCTCCACTACCTCAGATCTCATTTGCTGCTCTGAAAACAAGGCACGTCAGTCGATACTCTCCAGCTAAGTGCCTTTATTATACAGCTTTCCTATAAATTCCATCAAAATCCTTTCTATTTTTGAATAGAAATATTTGTATTTTGCACCCTTGAGTGTGTTTTTTGATATTCCTCTACCCCCTTTATCCAACGGTATTCTTTGTTACCATCATTGGTATCTCGTTTCCCTTTTTGGTAATCTCTTGATTCCATCGTTGGTATTTCTCCCTAACAATGTTGGTAGAATTTCTGGCTTCATTTTGTGTGTGTGTGGTGATTTAGACATGGCAGAAAAGCAGAAGGGCACATCAGGATTCAAACAATATCAGGATTGTGGTAGAAAGATGCCAAACTCAGATGGGCATCTTTCATGTGTTTTCTGCTTGGGTGCGCCTCACTTGGATACTGGGTGCAAGATTGCCAGGGATTTAGTGCCCGTACCTTGGCAGAATGTAGAAATAAACTTATTTTAAAATGATTGTTAAAATCCTCTTTTGAAGCCCTCTCTAACCCAGAGTCATCCAAACTGTCGAAACCTCAGTCAAAAAAGAGAAGCCATTCAGTGCCAACCTCACCATCGGCACAGAAGTCAAAATCTCATTAAAAAAACAGTTCCATCTGTGTCTTCAGAACCAAGGAATAAAGTTGCACAAATGACTGAGAAACAACCCTTGGCAATGACAGTTAGGTCCCCATCAGTACAGATGGCCTCTGTACCAATCCAGGCTACTTCCACACCGACTGTCATCTCGACGCCAACACTCTCGGCATCAGTTTTATTGACCTCCCATTCGGTTTCGACTTCTCCATCTACTCCGCAGCCTATGGTGCCGAAGTTCGAAATATTTCTGCCTCCAAGAACAAGATATTCCCCTTCTGTAAACCCATTTTTTGGTCAACACCCCAGACCTTTCGTGGATAGATCAGTCTCTCCCTCGGGAATGTCAATCCGTTCATCCAGAGGTCTTTCAGAAGTGAACATAGTTAGATTGGTGGACCAGCTCTTGGCGGCCAGGGGTCTTCCTGCACCCACACAGACCTCCCTCCCTTCTGCAGGGGGTCTATATTAAATCAGCAAACACTTAAAATAGCGAATGCTGATTTATCGACCCTTTAAGAGCAAAAGCTGACAATCCCAAAGACATGGAACAGTGATTTTTCTCCCCAGGGAAAAAAAACAAAAATCACTGGTCTGTTTTTGGGACACTGCCATTTCCTCCACTGTGGTGCAATCTCGGAGTTGGTATATTTAAGTAGGGAGGGGTGTGGGGGGCACAACCCCCCACTTTATTTTGTGTTTTGAACTTTTTTTTTTTTGTGGAACAATGATTTTTTTCTCCTGGGGGAAAAAAAATCACTGTTCTGTCTCTTCGAGATGGTCAGCTTTCGCTGTTAAAGGGACGATAAAACAGCGGTCGCTATTTTAAATGTTCATTGATTTAACAGACCCTTCTTGGAGCCAAGGCTTACTCTTCTAGGACTCCTCTGGATTATCCTCCTCGGACCTCCTTTCAAGGTTTGGAGCTCACCACTTCGACTATCCCGGATCCAGCAGTCTTGGTGCAGACAGAAGCTCCTTATTCAATACCGGGGACTTCGCTGATGTCTTTGACTCCGTCGGAACAGATGGACACCCAGGACTGTGGTTTGGCTTTCGGTTCTTGGGGCTACAGTAAGGTACTGGTTGTTTGCACAGTGCAGTCTTTGGATCTCGGGCCCCTGAATGTTTCAAACCCTCCCCCGGATGCTGTTTTGGAGGACAGCTCATCGGAACAGGGTGTGACCCTGGTTCCAATGTAATTTTTCTTGGTTCTGAGCTCCCATCCCTCTTCAGGTGGGTCTGCCTTCCAGATTATGGAAAGAGCTCTAGCATCAGTGGGCTATCAGCTGGCTCCATCTACGTCGGTCACATTTTTGTACCCTCTGGTCACAGCTGCCACAATCTTTCACATCGGGACAGCAGGCACTGGAGCTGCAAGACGTCCCTGTTCAGGGTCCCTCTTCTTCGGAGTCTGCCTCAGAGATGCCCACCCAAGGAGCCATCCTGTAAGAAGACTTGCAAGAGGAAGCATCTAGATTTTCCAGAAGAATCTGGCCGGAAGACAGACTACGATGAAGGGGAGGGTTCCCCACGGTCACCCCCTGAAGAGGTCTCCTTTGGAGACTTCCTAGAAATTCTAAAGCAGAGGGGTAATTGGAAGCCCTCAAACCCATCCTCTGAGGAATCTGTGTTCTTGCAAGCTTTCCATGCCCACCCATTTGCTTCCTGGGTGACCCCACCCAACGACCTCATTAAGCTTATCGTACAGCGGGCATGGAAGGCTCCTGATTCCATACAGCAAATTCCCCAGAGACCAGATAAAATTTTACCAGCCCCAGAAGACCAACCACATTAGGGAAAGGGATTAGCACTAGATGCCATGGTGGTGGCGGCAGCCACCGAAAAGGAACTTGCAGAGGAGAGTTCCACTGGCCATTTTCCCAACCGAGAGTCTTGGACGATGGACAGGTTTGGGAACTGGGTCTTTGCCTCAATGACCTTTGCTCTTAGGTCCTTTTATTCCATGGCACATTTCACTAGACTCCAAAGGGATTTGATAAACGAGCATGGGATACCCTCGCAGGAACTCTATCTCACAAGGTGTGGGATAAAGCTGCCTCTCAGCTTGCCACCCTGGAGTCTATATCAAACTCGTCCATGCGGCTCATTGCTCATGCAGCCGAAGGAATGTCTAAGGCCAGTGGGTACAGACATTGCCATAAGGCTCCATGCCTAAATGAGCTTGTGAGACTTCATGGAACAATTCATGTCTTCCTTCATCAATGCTCCTATTGACAGATCTTCCTTATTTGGCCCCAAAGTTAGAAATATACTTGTCAGTTGTGAAAAAAGATGGAAAGACCCTGTCTGCTCTGAGCATTCATTTCTCTACTCCTCAACTATCCTATTCTAGGAATCAGAGAACTGGAAAAATGTGTTTAAAAAAATCCCAAGGGCCTTTCCGGGACACACATGGTGAATCTCTGGTGCAGAGGGAGGAGTTCTAATGAAAGATGCCCTCCCCGTGGTAAAGGGAGTCCACGTAATCAGGGCTCCAGAGATTCTTTCTCTGGACAACCCTACCAGCACTCCTGAATGGAAGCCCGACTGCTTACCTCTGGAAGCAGTCAGGGGAGATTTTCACTGCACCAAACAGCCTGGCTAATTATGACTTCAGATATCTGGGTTAAGAGAATTATCACCAGAGGTTACAATATTCCATTCAATCTCTTACCAAAGTCCCAAAAACAAATCATAGATGTTCCACCCAATCAGATGGAGCTAGCAGCAGTAGAAATTCAAAAGCTGCTTGAAAGAGAGAGTCATCCAAGAAGTCCCACCAGACCAAAAAAGACAGGGGACTGGAGACCAATATTAGATCTCAGCCCTCTGAACAAATTTGCTCACCAGACAAAATTCTGGATGGTCACGGTTCAGTCTATCCTCTTTCTGGAGGAGAATGATTGGATGTGGTCTACAGATCTTCAGGAGGCGTATTACCACAAAGATGGACAAATGCTCCAGAAGGTATTTCTGCTTCCGGCTGGGACCCGGTCATTTCCAATTCCGAGCACTGCCCTTTGGACTCACTACAGCCCCTAGGGTGTTCACCAAATGTATGGCAGTGGTAACGGCTCACTTGAGGCTACACGGATTCAGAATGTTTCCATACTTGGACGACTGGCTCCTCACTGCCCCCTCCAGGCATCTACTACTTCACGCCACAGACTTCTTGCTACACCTTTCAGAATCTTTGGACATTTCAATCAGAGAAATCCCAGTTAACTCCTACACATGGATCTAGAATTTATAGGAGCAAAACTAAATACAGTTGCTTGTACAGCCTCTCTTCTGCTCCACAGGCTACAAAAGTTAAGGTCACAGGTACAGATAATTTCCAAAAGCAAGGTTCCTGTTCTTCTGGTACTTCAAGCTCTGGAAACTACGGCAGTGACCATAACCTTAGTACTTCTTGCAAGGTATTATATGAGGCTGCTTCAATGGCTCCTGGTGACGCAATGGTCAGTTCTGTCACATCCGATGTCTCACCCAATTCTAATAGCAAATTGTTGCAAAAAGAATCTATCCTGGTGAATGAAGTTAGAAGAAAACTTATGAGGCCACACCTTGACTCCCTCTCTGCTCACAGCCATTGTGACCATGGATGCTTCCCAGATCAGGTGGGGGGGGGGGGGATTATCTGGGAAAGACGGTCTAAGGCAACTGGTCCCTGCAACAGGCCAATCTGCACATCAACATCCTAGAATTGAGGGCAGTGCTTTTAACACTGCAAGCCTTTCAGTCTGTCCTCCTTTCGGGGACAGTTGCAATCCAATTGGACATGTCAGTAGTCTGGTACATCAAGTGGGGGGAACTAGATCCTACCCTGTGTGTCAAGAAGCCCTCAGGATTTGGCAATGGGCTATCGCTTCCCACCACTTTCTGATAGCAACACATATCCCAGGGAATCTCCAAGGTGATTGCAGACAAACTGGGCAGATGCATCCTCCTCTGTCTCTCGATCACAACATAGAGATGAAAATCTTTCGTCGTTGGGGACAACCTTGCTGCAATCTTTTCACCTCTCCAAACAACAACAAATGCAGCAGCTATTTTGCACCAATTCCTCCACACGGGGAGTCCCTGAGAGACGCACTCCTCCTCGATTGGCCCCCAGGACTACTCTATGCCTTTCACCCTATTCTGCTGACTCTACAATTCTTGAGGAAAGCCCAGAGGTTGAGAAGCAAAGTGATCCTCATTGCACCTCATTGGCCCGTCAAGTCTGGTTCCCCTTCCTTTGGACTCGCCTAGTTCACCGTCCTTGGACTCTGGACCCAGTTCCAGACCTGCTGTCTCATCCGCAGGGATTGGTGCATCCCAATCTCCACAATCACAAGCTGGCAGCGTGGTATCTCCAATTCTGTTAACTGCCAGGCAGATCAATTTACCTTCTTCAGTGCAAAAGATTATTCTGGCTTCTCAAACCATCCACTGGGAAACTATCTTAATAAATGAAAGATTCTCAATATGGGCCCGTATAAATAATATAGATCCCTTTTCAGCATCAGTTGACAAGGTCTTGAAATTCCTGGCTTCACTATTTGAACTGGGAGTGTCTACTTCCATGATTTAAGTCAAATTAGCAGCCATTTCCAATTTTCACAATGGGTTTGATGACCATTCCTTGATGACTTGTTTATGCAAAACCTTTCTTTAAGGTGCTTTACATCTAACCCCCCCCCCCCGCCCCAAAGATCCTATATCTCCATGGGATTTGACCTTAGTTCTACAATCTTTAGTCCTATAGCCCTTTGAGCCAGCAGCTGCTTGCGACCTCAAATTTCTGTCTTGGAAAACTCTCTTCCTGGTGGCCATCACTTCTGCCAGGAGGGGTTCTGAATTACAGGTTTTGTGTGTGAAACACCCTTATATAATATTTCACAAGGACAGGGTGTCATTAAGAACCAATTCGTTCTTTCTTCGTAAAGTGGTCTCAGAATCTAATATTAACCAGACCATATTTTTTTCAGTCTTCTTTCCAAATTTTTCAAATAAAGGTGAATACTCCTTGCATCTGCTGGACGTCAACAGACAGTTGTGTTTCTACCTGGACAGAACCAAACTATCTAGAATATCAGATCAATTAATCGTACCCCTTTCAGGTCCCACTTTGGGTAAACTGGTCTCCAAAGTTACCTTGTCGAGATGGCTTAGGGATTGTGTTACCTTTGTCTACAGTCATAACAAATGCAGACTACCTACACCAGTTAGAGCACATTCCACTAGATCTGTTATCTGCTTCAGCTGTTTTTCATTCCAAGGCCACCATGGAAGACATATGTTCAGCTGCAACATGGGTCTCTCTCCATACTTTTAATCACTCATTAAAAATTGGATATGGTCTCCAGGGTAAGAGCATCCTTTGGCTCTATGGTACTCAGGAATATCCTTCCTTACTTAAGGCCACCCAGGATCTAAAGCAGCTGGAGGCTCTGTCCCATTCATCACGAATGAATAAAGTCTGACATCAGATAAAGAAGATATGTCCTTACCATAACGTTCCATCTGTGTTGTCGATCACTCATTCATTCTTGACATCCCACCTTCCTACCCCCTCCAATGGACTTCTGAAGGATTGGACCTTTGCTCTGGAAGGCTTGTAGGGTTCACCTTAGACAGGGCTTGTGTTTTCCTATACTTTGGTTGCAAACTGTCTGAGGTAATGGAGAGAGTGGCATTGTGGGTAGAGCCTTAGCTTGAGAGTTTTTGGCTGGCGCAAGCTGTACAATGGCTGAGCCAGTTCCGAGGAGTCGGAACAGAGTCCCAATCATCAAGAATGAATGAAGATCAACAACACAGATGGAACGTTATGGTAAGGACAGAACTTTTTATGTAGGAAGTTTGGAGAGTCCACCTCTCCTCTGTGAGAGACCCCAAGGAGGAGTACTGAGCTTATGCTCTTAGTAATTGCACTTCTAGGAGGAATCCCCCTCAGAAACACAATTATTCTGGAGGAAAAGTGAGCCGGATCTGAAAAAGGAAAGAATAATTATGCCAGAAAAGGCAAGTCCTTGCAACTAAAGTAAAAAGTGGGGGGGGGGGGGATCAACTAGGGAAGAAAGATCTCATTCTCTTCCTACTGGGCCACAGTCCTTAGGAAGGACGACCTGTTTCTTTCTCGAACCTTAGTGCCAGGGAGGAAAATGGACTCCGTAGTGGAGGATCCTGTGAGGGTGGAATGGAGTCAGGAATACTGGGGACCTAACCGACTCCATATAGCTGTGACAGAACAGAAATGACCAAACCTCTACGTGGGTAAGGAATGTATCTCTCAATTCTTTCTTCTGGAGAAAGTCTGACAGAACAGGGGAATACACTCTAGATATGGGTCATATAACTTTAGAAAGTTACCAAAAGGAAAACAAGATTTGCCTTGGCATGAGTTTTTCTAAAGGATATGAAGTCTGAAACTCACGTGCATATCACTATTTAGTGACTTAAAAACTCAGTCCCATCATCTGCCAGCAAATTACACATTTTATGAAAAAAAAGATGAAAAAATATGGTAATCATAATTGAGGAAGACACAAATCCCAGTGCTTTCATGAGCACTGTAATTGATAAATGCCTTCCCATCATTATTTCAATGAAATAATTTGAATACTTAATAATGAAGCTGTCAGATCCAAGGAGTGCTTCGGATCTGAAGGGTACCTAGTTTAGAACCTCCAGATCAGACAGTGTCTGATCCAAGAATTATAGCTGGTACCTATTGGATCTGGAGAAAAGGAATGGTACAATCAATCGAATCCAAGGGGGGAATTTTGTATCAGGAGCAGCCTCCAATTACTTTTGAACCCAGAAGGTAGCCTAAAACCCTGCATCTACTGGAAGCTTTATTCAGTCAGATCATATTGCTTGGGATACAAGGAGTATCAGTAGACAAGTTAAAACACTTACAAACCAGACTGGCAGATCTGAGGAGGACCTAGAATCTGATGGAGACCCTAGGTCTTCAGATTCAAGAAACTGGATTCAAGATTCCTGCTGTGTTGTCCCGGGTCCCTAAAGTATCACTGAAATTTCAAAACTTCGGAGAGCCGATTCAGACCCGTTTTCCCTTATCTTTCTTTCTTTACTGCTTAGTTCTCTGTATTTTGGTATTGTCGGATCCTAATCTTAGGATCCAAAGAAAAAGGATTGATTGAACCAGTTGGATCCAAGGTGGAGAAATTAGGATCTGAAGGAGTTACAGCTACCTCTGAAGCCAGGAAGTTGTCCGAAATCTGGTAAAGCATATTCAGTCAGATCTGAGACTTGGGATCTGAAGGAGGCCCTAGAAATAAGAAGTTATGTACTCACCATAACGTTCCATCTGAGTAGGTATCTTCATTTGTCTGCAACCTTTGGGATCCGGATCTGATCTCGGATCCGAGCCGGCAACTTCTACCACAGCACAGATCTGAGCTCCTAGCTCCTCCCTTTACCCATAATCCCCTGCCAACCCTGACTGACCTCAGATCAAGTTTGCCCCATATAACAACTTGCTAGTGTGTCCCGAAAGGGACTCATGTAAGACAACTCCTACTTAGAATCATATTGGTCAGGGGGTAGGCGGGTGGGGTGGTTGCAGACAAATGAAGATACCTACTCAGATGGAACGTTATGGTGAGTACATAACTTCTTAATCTGAAGTAGGCACTTCATTTGTCAGCAACCTTTGGAACAGAGTCCCAGCTACCTGAATCTTGGGTGGCCTTCATGGAAGGATATTCCGGAGCACTGCAGAGCCAAAGGATGCCCTACCTCTGGAGACAACATCCAGTTTGTAATGGCTGATAAAGGTATGGGATGAAGCCCAAGTGGCTGCGGAACAAATATCCAAGGGAACCCTAGATCTAAAAGCAGCCGATGTAGCAACGGCCCTAGTAGAATGAGCGCGGACTCCCTGAGGTGCAGGCCTTCCCGAACTCTGATATGCTAAGAGAATACAACTAGCTATCCATCGTGACAGGGTAACTTTAGAAACCGACTTGCCTAGGTGGGTTTTGGCAAAGGAGACAACTGGTCGGATTGTCTATGACCAGCCGTTCGATGAATATAAAAGCGCAGTTGTCTGTGCACGTCCAAACAGTGCAGCTTATATTCTCCTTTGTTCTGAAAGTTGGGGAAGAACACGGGAAGATTAATAGATTGATTAATGTTTGCTTCGGAAGATACCTTAGGCAGAAAAGACAGATTGATCCTGAGGTAAACTCTATCCTGATGGAAGGTCAAATACGGTGGTTTGACACAAAGAGCCTGAAGTTCAGAGACTCTTTTAGCTGAAGTAATGGCCACCAGAAAGGCAGTTTTCCAAGAGAGGTATTTGAGATCAATCGTGGCCGCCGGCTCGAAAGGGGGGCTTGTCAAGGCCTGTAGAACTAAAGATAAATCCCATGGGGGTACTACCTCCCTGACAGGAGGTCTGAGGAAGGTACCCTTAAGGAAAGCTTTACAGAGCTTGGAGGTAATAAGGAGGGCCAGACTCATGCCCTACATGATAGTGCAAAATCGCTGCTAGATGCACCTTGACTGTAGAACAGCTAGCCCCCTGATGAAAAAGGGTAGTTAGAAAATCCAAAACCGATGTTAAAGGCGCTGTAAAAGGATCTAAATGACGGTGCTCAGCCCAGATGGAAAAGCGTTTCCACTTACTCCGATAGACCTTTCTGGTGGATGGCTTGTGTGCTGCTACTAGAATGGCTTTGACTGGTGAGGAGATTCCGGGAGTCCTTATCAAGAGTGGAACTGGAGCAACCAAGCCGTCAGCTTGAGGTTGACCAGGTTGGGGGTCAGAAGACCCAGGGGGTGAGTGATGAGATCCGGAAGGGGATCCAAAATCCAGGGCGGATGAATCAGGTGAGACCATAGATACGGGAACCACGTCTGACGAGGCCAGAATGGGGCAATGAGGATCATCTTGCTCCCCAACCGACTAGCTTTCTGTAAAAGTTTTAGCATCAGGGGCAGTGGAGGGTAAGCGTATAGAAGACTGGGAGGCCAAGCATGTACTAGAGAGTCTCTCGGGGACTCCCCCAGAGGGGGGATTAGGGCGAAGTAACTGTTGCATTTGGTATTTGAGGGAGAGGCAAAAAGATCGCAACAGGATTGCCCCCATTGGGCAAATATTCGCTCTGCTACTAGAGGATTGAGAGACCATTCGTATGGAGTGAGGATTGTATGACTGAGCCTGTCTGCTAGGATGTTGGACCGTCCTGGAATGTGCGTTGCAATGAGAAAGCGGTTGGTGGATATCGCCCATTCCCACACTCTCATGGCCTCGCGACAAAGAGGATAAGACCTGGTTCCCCCCTGTTTGTTGATGTACCAGACCACTGACATGTTGTCCGTATGTACCGCAATCGTCCCAATCGGAAGAAGGTCGTGAAGTGCCTGCACGTCAAAAGCACCGCCCTCATCTCTAGGACATTGATATGCAAGGAGGTCTCTATGTCGCTCCACGTGCCTTGGACCGTTCTGCCTGAATAATGCCCCCCCCCCACCCAAGGCGAGAAGCGTCCGTGGTCACTGTGGCGATGAGAGGTGGCATCGAGAATGAACATCCCGTGTGGAGGCTCGGGGACTGGAACCACCACACGAGCGACCTTCTGCAAGTCCTGTTAAGGGGAATGGGATGGTACAGAGGGTTGCGGGACAGGGACCATTGCACCTGAAGGGTCCACTGCAGGACCCTCATATTCAGACGGGCCAAGGGCAGCATAGAAATTGCTGCCGCCATGGACCCTAGAGCCCTCAGGACCAATTCTGCAGGTGGAGCTTGAAGTTGGAGGATGGCCTGTACATGCAACCTCAGGTTCTGAAGCCGATCTGGAGTCAAGAAAGCAAGCATTAGTTTGGAATCCAGTCTCGCCCCTATGAAATCTATCACCTGTGTAGGAGCCAGAAAGGATTTGGCCATGTTGACCGTCAATCCTAGACGTGGAGCAAGATTGAGGAAGTAATCCCTGCATGAACAGAGCAGATGCCTTGTAGGGGCGGTAAGGAGCCAGTCGCCCAGGTACGGAAAGACCTGAATTCCCTGGAGTCTCAGGCGGGCCACTATTGCCGCTAAGACTTTGGTGAACACCCTGGGGGCTGAGGTGAGACTGAAGGGGAGGGCCCTGAACTGAAAGTGACTGGCTCCCAGCCGGAAGCGGAGAAACCTCCTGGAGCATCTGTCCACTAGAATGTGATAGTACGCATCCTTGAGGTCTACCGAGCACATCCAATCGTTCTCCCGCAACAGGGGGAGAATAGATTGCAGCGTGACCATCCGGAACTTTTCTTTGGGCACTGCCAGGTTCAAGAGAGAGGTCGAGGATGTGCCTCAAGTCCCCCGTCTTTTTTGGCACCAGAAAGAACCTGGAGTAAAACCCTGATCTGGGGGGACGGGTTGGATGGCTCTTTTTTGTAAAAGCTGATGAATTTCTGTAGCAGCCGCCTCCCTCTGACTGGGTGGTACGTCGGGGAGGCTTCTGGTTTTGGGGGTTACAATAAAGGGAATTTGGTAACCTCTGGATATGATGCGAAGCACCCAGCGATCTGTTGTTACGGACTCCCACATTGCTAGGTGCCTCGAAAAACACCCCCGACTGCCTCCAGAGTGGAGCAGCTGGGCAACCCCTCAGGGGTTCTGCGTGGGCCTCTCAGAGAAGGGTTCTCTGGATCCAAAATTCCTGGGACCCCCTCTGCCTCTAGGGCGGCGTCCTCCCTGTCCTCCTCTGCCACGAGAGGACTGGTTATCCGGAGCAGACTGGGACTGATGCGATTTCCAGAACCACATCTTCTTCTGACCCTTTTGGTTCTTGGAAAAGGACCTCTGGGGACTAGAGAAGCGGACTCCAATGGCAGACAGCATCTTCCCATCTTTCTTGCTCTGGACTAAAGTGCCACGAACGGTTTTGCCAAACAGAGCAGAACCATCAAAGGGGGCATTCGCGAATGATGCCTTAAAGGGTTCCGAGAAGTCACAATGTCAGAGCCAAGCTTGTCGCCTCATGACCAGGCCGACTCTGCCAGCTCTAGTGGCTCCCTCAGTGGCGTGAGACAAAAGCCGCATAGAGGTGTTAGAAATGGACCGTAGAGTGGACATTCGGGAGGAGTACAGTTGTTTGTCCCCTTCCGACATGGACTCTGGGGGGGAGGAAGCGTATTCTTTTATTAGATCCCGCTGCATCCGGATGACGTGTGCCATATAGTTCAGCGCCCTCATCAAGAAGGTTGCTGAACTGAAGGCCCGCTTCCCAAGCCGGTCCATCGCACGAGACTCCTTACTTGGTGGGTGGACCGTGGGGGTCTCCTGAGCCAACTCTCTCTTGGTGGCCATGGCCACCAACATGGCATCCACAGGGGGACCTCTGCTCCAATGGGTTCTCTCTGAGGGGGCACTCAAGATCCTGTCCGGACGCTTGGGGACAGGCTCTACAGTGTCCGGCTCCCTCCAAGCCCTGGTGGCAATAAGATCCACTAGGGGGTCGGGGGGGGGAGGGACACCCAAGAGGTAGATGGCCCTGCTTCGAACGCCTCAAGGAATACGGACTCATCGGAGGAAGACTTGGGGGCAGACCAACACCCCCTGATCCTAAGCATTTTCATGATGTCTCCAAAGGAGACATCCTCGGGGGGTGACCTTGGGGAGCCTTCCCCTTCATCTAAGTCCGTATCTTCTGTAAGGGACTCGGGGGAGTCCACGTGCCTCCTCTTACACTTCCTCCTCGGGGGGGGGGGGGGCTGTCCGAGGAAGTCTCACCAGCAATGTCATGTTCCGAAGGAACACCCCGAGGCGCTACAGCAGGCTGACCCAAAGGCCGGGTGATGGGAGCGTGGACCAGCTGAGAGGGAGTGCAGGGGGAGCCGAAGCCAGGACCGGAGGTCCGGATGCACTCAACAGTGCCCTCTCCACCGCAGCGAAAGCCGTGGGGGAGCCGCCCTCTATATGATCCGAGAGTCGACTCCCACCTGGATCCGAAGCGGGGACCGAACCCGGGGCCGAGACCATCGGATCCGAAGGACCCGCGTGCTCCGACAGGGACAGTGCCGAAGGCACACCGAATCCCTAGGATCTGAAGCTCGGTCCGTGGCTCCGAGAGGTCAGATCCGACAAACTCGAGGGAACAGTCGGAGCCGAAGTGCCCAGGACTGTCGGCTCCGACCCACCCCCGGATCCAACGCGGCTCGGCTTCGAATGCTCCGAACCCGGAAAACGGGTCGAAGAAGGAGCGATTGGAGCAAAGAATGGGGTTGAGCTCCCCCCCGGAGGGGGGGGGGGGAGGCAAGAGCACTCCCACCTGCAGCTGGAGCTGGATGAATCTCCTCATCATCTGGTCCATGTCTGCATCCGACATGCTATAAGTGGACCTCGAAGAGGCCACCGAGGCAGGCCTGGAGTGCAGCCTAGATGACCTCGACGAGGACCGGGTCCACCCCCCTCCTCGGGTCCCGGTGAGAAGCAAGGGGATCGGATCCGAGGAGGAGGCGATCCAGAAGCCCTGGAGGGAGAAGCCCGTTTGGCAGGCGGGGCCGAGGAGGAGTCCTCGGCCCGCCACTTATGGTGCTTCTCTCTCCGCTTGTCTTTCTTGGCCTCCCTCTCCTCCGGAGCCAAAGCGGGAGGTTGAGTCCCGACCGGAGGGAGGGAGGCAGGCGTGGCCGCCACAGAGGGCTGGATAGCGGCCACAGAAGTACCGGAGGCCGGAGCCTGATCTGGGGGCAAAAGGCCCGCCAGAATCAGCTTCGACCTCCGGTCCTTAAGTGCCCTGGAGTTGAACGCCGCACAAATCGCGCATCCAGAGGAGAGGTGTTCAACCCCAAGGCACCTAACGCACTGAGTGTGGCCATCCACTGGTGATAGCTTATGGCCACACTCGGTGCACTTAGAAAAAATGGCTTTAGGGGCCTCTGACATTTTAAATAAAAGGAAAACACACTCACTAGGCCCCTACACACACCACACACACACACTACGACTAGCGAGGAACGGAGGAGAAAAAGGATCACAAAACAATAAAATTTAGTTAGCTAAAAAGGGCTATAGGGTACCTAACCAAACACACTCACTCACAGCAAAAGAAAAAAGGAAGAAAATAGAAATTTTTTTTCCTCTCAAAGTTTCGATTAACCAGGAGCTCAGGAACCTAGTTTGTAGCTTGAAGCACGGCAAACTAGATCTGAGGTCAGTCAGGGTTGGCAGGGGATTATGGGTAACGGGAGGAGCTAGGAGCTCGGATCTATGCTGTGGTAGAAGTTGCCGGCTCGGATCCGAGATTGGATCTGGATCCCAAAGGCTGCTGACAAATGAAGTGCCTACTTCAGATCTTTGGATTTGGGAAAACGGGTCTGACATCCTCGTTGTGTTGATTTGTTTCTTTTTCATGGGGGGGGGGGTGAGAAACCACAGAAACAGTGAAAGCCTTAAGAGGGACAAAGGCTCAAAATATTCCTCTAAAAACTTAGAAGACCAACAGAAGTTTGCATTACCATGAATCTCTGAGAGCATGTATTTTGAAATCCTAAAGTCTGTCATTACTTCCTAACTCAGTCTAAAAACGTTGTCGCTATTTGACAGAAAACTACAAACTGGACATTCTGTGAAAAAGTGGACAGCCGAGAGGTATGAAACCCTGACATAACTAGTATCCTCTCATAGTAATAAACTATCACCTAGAAGAAAACACATAATAGGTTTTGCAATAACATGAGACTTCTGAAAGACAAGAAACCAGAAAAACAAAAGTCTGTCAATATTTTGTTACAGAACGGACCAACAAAAGGCAATTCTGGAAAAGATGGACGGTTGAAGCCATGGTTCTTACCCCCTTTAACCACAAAACAGAAGCATCACACAAGAAAACAAGACACAGAGCAATCTTAAGCGTCACCGAGCAACCTAGCAAAAAGGTAACCAGAAAAAAGGAAGCAGCAAAAGTTCTACCAGAAAACTGCCACTGAGGGAGGAAAGCACCACCAAGAAATAAAGACCAAAGAAATAAACTAGATAAATGACTTCTTACAGCTCAGGATTTGGAATCTTACCATGAGGGCAGAAAATGAGATCTAAAGACTTGGGAATGGTGTAGTGCATTATGGGAAGAGGGAGGAGTGCGCATTTAGGATCCAAAGTCTTGGAAATGTGGCCAAGTCAGATCCAAGGTCAGAGCCGAGACCTATCAGTGAGGAAGAATGAATAGAACATCAGCTCAACCTTTTATTAAAGGGGAATGTTGAGGATCAATTTGAGGGACACATCTGTATAGATACTGCCCAGAGGAGAGGTAATATGCTGGCATAATCATTCTGTATTTTTATCTGTCCCTTTTTCCTGAAAAGACCCCTGTTTCTTGTTATGACCCTCTAGCAATAGCTTATTTTACACCTTGTTTGCCATAAAAAGACTGTTTTTGTTTACCTGGCTTTTTTGTGAAAGAAGAGGGCCTGTCAGATTTGTACCAGGGTACATAAAACAACTTAACTCCCTGAATTAATTACCCTCTTTCATCCTATTGTCTGGGAAACCTGGGTAGTAGAACAGCTAAACACCACCTGCTTATCTAATGCAGAATCTAAAATTTCAGAGTTTATCTCATCAGCAACCATTTGGTTACATATCCAAACATATCTTCTCAACAATATAGCAGTAGCAGTGGCCATTGACAGTATCTGCACAATAACACACGCACTTCAAAGCATGTTTTTTTGCACAGATATCGATGTTCTCTATTTTTAGGAGTGCCTCGAGAGAGTGCATTTTGAGGTTTAGACTTCTAGCATTGAGTAGCATTACCTTCAGATTTTGCATGCTTGTATCTGTTACAGTGGTGGTTTTGTCCTTTGAACCTTGCCTAAAAAAGGCAATATAGCGGTGGCAAGAGCTTTAGCCAGTAACCTGAATCCCAGGGGTGACAGGTGCAGACCATCTCTGGCAAAGCATCGTGGTTTGGCGATCATGTCTTCCCAGACAGACAGATAATGGATCCCCTTTGAATGACACCAGAAGCTTAGCCAATTGTTGAAGTCAATCATTTTGTCCTTACACTGTGGTATCATTCTGGGCGAAGGCAGGATGCTACGCAAGGCTAGGGTCATACCTGCCTGGGCAACATGATCCGAGAGCTCTTCCATGTCTCTTTTCATGTAGTCCAGGGAGGTACGTCTCAAGTCATTCACTCCAGCATGGACAATGAGAGAGTCGTATTTGTACTTGTTGTGGAGTGACTTGAGTACATGCGTTATGTGGCGGATCCTGGCACCCGACAGGCAGTTGACTGTAATTTTCTCCTTGTTCAGCCTAGTGAGTGGGACATCAGTGTGCCTGACTATAGAGTCACCTATGACTAAAGTGTTAGGTACATTGTCTTGCCTTAGGGGCTGTTGTTGGATGGCACACTGGTGTTATGAGCTACGTGTCACTTTGGTTTTGATTGGTGTTTGTTTGCATTTCAGCTTCGGAGGTCCTTGTTGCCTGGGCAGGTTAATGTTAAAGGCCTCTGCATATGTGGGTTTAGTGTTGCTATGTGTGGGTGTTGATGGTGTGGGTTTTGAAGGGCTATGAGTTGCTTGAGGCGTAGTGCAGGTGTTAACCTTCTCCTCTTGACTGTCTAGCACAATCTTGGCCGGAGAGTGCTTTGCTTCCAGGTTGGATATTAAGTGCATCTCTCACAGGTTGTAGTGTTGGGTGGTAGAAGAAGAGGGTTGTCTGTGCACGAGGCAGTTGCTGTACTGCCCCAGTATGCCCAGATTCACCAGGTGAACAGGAGAATTCACCGGAAGCTGACCCTTGGACATGCCTGTTTAGGTGCTTTTTTTTGTAAAGTATAAGAGCTGTTTTCCCTTACCTTTGCAAGGTACTTTGCAATTATAGGCTGTTTAGTGCCTACGATTAATTTCTCCTTATTGACAAGGAGAGTTGAGTGCTTGTATCAGTTTCAGGCTTCCTAGAGCTTTCCAGCAGGTTCTAGAGCAAGTGCTAGTCACAGGGGTTCAGACTTAAGTGCTGCTACTGAGAAACCAGCTAGCTATAAGGGAAAGTTTGAAGAGCAGACTTTCTGGCACCTGGAATAGTTAATCTGCAGCCTCGCGGTGCTGCACGATGCGACAAATGTGCACACACACGTGTTTTTAAGCCAGAAAGTTGAAAGGGATAGAAATCGGCACAAAAGGCTAATAAGATTACAATTTCAGAGCTGGAAACCACTCTAGTGTTAGATAGGCAGTACAATGCTCACCACTCCCACTGGTAAGCAGTAGGACTTCCATCTACCACAACAAGGTCTGGATAGCTCTGAACACAGAAAATAAAGTCCTGAGACAAGCAAAGCCTGCAATCTGGACTGGCTAGGAAAGGTGGGAAATGAGTAAAGATAGTTTTTTTTTTTTGTTACAACAGGCGAAACAATGCAATAATACAGTAAATAAACACAGAAAAGGCTAACACAATTGAGTGTGTAGTCCTAAACAGTAAATGCAATTAAAACTCTACAAAATTAGCAATTTAAAACTTTTTAAATGAAGCAAGGCAAGTGCACAACTGAAAAACGATTTAAGAGGCAGTAATACAGCAGAATAAGTAGCTTGTCTACATATACAGAAAAGCAGCTAAAATACACAAACAATTCAGCTGCAGTGCAACCTAGAGCACTTGAGTTGTAGCACTTGAGTTGTAGCAATATTAAGGCAAATACAGTTATAATAAATGCTCTAAAATATACTCTATATGTCCAAAATGTTTCAGAAGCACAGTCAGGACACAAGGAGTTTCAGGCAATTTTTTTTTAAAGGGAGAAAGGAGGAACAGAAGGGCTTCTCAGATGTTCTCTCTGTATTGGGTAGAATGAGCTAATGACACTAGACTGGGAGGAGTGTCCCAGATCAAATTTACAGTAGGGGCGGGCAACTGCAAAGCCACCAAGGATAACAAGATAACAGGACACCAACAAGGAGGGAGGGTGGGGACCAATACTAAAGCTATTAGCCTACACTCTTTAGACAGTAAACACTACAGAAAGCCACAAAATGAAAGTTTTTAAACAGATAAAGGAGCAAAGAGACTCTACAGAATGCTTTTAACTGCAAACAAATCAGCTACCATGCAGATTAGTTAATAGCAATAAAATGCAATAAAAACTATGCAGCAGGCAATAAAAAGTGGTATATATAAATTGCTAAAAACAATAATCATTATAAATAAGCCAAAAAAACAGGATACTTGTATATCTCAGATCAGAGGTGTAGTCAACGCCCCTCCTCCACTCTGCTCAGTGTGTATAGACAGAAATCCTCTCAAAGTTAGGGCTTAAATACCAGAAGATACAACCTTAGACAACATTGACACATACATGTATCTGCCTGTACCTCCAGAAACTTTTCTGCCCCAAAAATTCAAAGCTTACACAAGCACTGCACAATTTCTCAAACACATTAATGAACATGTCTGCTAAAATACAGCAGTCCCTGACAGGAAATTTCCAGTTCTGTGAATAAATACCATGTTTCTTAAAGGGGAAATAACATTAAGTAAAAAAAAAAAAAAAAAAAAAAAAAATGTGTGTGTGTGTGTGTGTATATATATGTATATATATATATATATATATATATATATATATATATATATATATATATATATATATAGTTTTTTCTTAAAAGGGCAATAATTTCTGTGTTGAGGGATTCCCCCACTGAACACTTATCTGGCAGAAACACAACTCTTAACAGACTGCTTCTCCTGTGAAGCCAAAGAGATGCTTCCTCTTGAGACAGCAAGAAAGTTACTAAAGAAATCTTCACTTTGGCTAAATCCAAGAAGGAAAATCAGCAGTAAATCATCAGTCAAAGTGAAGGTGTGCTAGGGGAGCCAAAGCTTTTTGAAGCTGATTGGTTGCGGTTTCCTATGCAGGAAACAGTCCATATAGCATAAAAACTACTGCAGTACTGGGAGTAATGAATATTTAGCCTTACACGAAGAGTGACAATCTTTCTTCTAGCACTGGTGCCAAAGTGGGGAACAGAATGGAGAGGAAGAGATGGGGTGACAGAACGGCACATGGAAGCACTCTCTACCCACTAGAAGGGAGCTTAAAACCTCAGCTTTGGCCGGCTAATATCTAGCTGAATTCAGCTGGACGTATAAGAGAATTTAAGTACCTTTTATCTGCACATTTTTCAAATAATGTAACATTTTAATTGATTTGTGTTGCATTGAATATTAACTGAACTGGAAGTTTTTTTCAGTTAGTGCTTGCTAGACGTTTATTGCCTGTTGGTAACTGCAGGTGGGGGTAGTCTCATTCAATGATATCCTGTCACTGCCTATTTAAGTAGTACATTTTGGAAAATTTTCTGCTTAAAACCTCAGCTTTGGCCGGCTAAGATCTAGCTGTAGTCAACTGGACGTACAAGAGAATTTAAGTACCTTTTATCTGCACTTTTTTAAAAATAATACAGCATTTTAATTGATTTGTGTTGCACTGAATATTAACTGAACTGGAAGTTTTCTCAGTTAGTGCTTGCTAGAATTTTATTGCCTGTTAGTAACTGCAGGCGGGGGTAGTCTCATTCAATGACATCCTGTCACTGCCTATTTAAGTAGTACATTTTGGAATATTTTCTGCTGAAAACCTCAGCTTTGGCTGGCTAAGATCTAGCTGTATTCAACTGGATGTATAAGAGAATTTAAGTACCTTTTATCTACACTTTTTTCAAATACAGCATTTTAATTGATTTATTTGTGTTGCATTGAATATTAACTGAACTGGAAGTTTTTTCAGTTAGTGCTTGCTAGAATTTTATTGCCTGTTAGTAACTGCAGGTGGGGGTAGTCTCATTCAATGATATCCTGTCACTGCCTATTGAAGCAGTACATTTTGGAATATTTTCTGCTTAAAACCTTAGCTTTGGCCGGCTAAAATCTAGCTGTATTCAACTGGATGTACAATGGATTTTAAGTACCTTTTATCTGCACTTTTTTCAGATAATACAGCATTTTAATTGATTTGTGTTGCATTGAATATTAACTAAACTGGAAGTTTTGAGACTGTTTTTTCAGTTAGTTCCCCACCCACCCCCCGTTTTTGTTTTGGTGTTAATCTTGGTGGTTTTGAAACTGCCCACCCCTCTTGTAAATTTGTGTTTGGATACTCCTTCTGGGCCCATCTCATTTGCTCACTCAACCGAGTGCAGTGAGATCATATTCTGATTTCAGGCACTCCTACTGTGTACAAAGAGAGCATCTGGGAAAGAAAAAAAATTAAGCTTGTTTCCTGCCTTTCCTGTAAGTGGTCTAGACTGTTTGTAGGCTTCTGAGCCCCCAAGCCTTTCTGTGTTGAAAGGAAGCCACCTAGCATAATTTTGTTTCTTAGAACTTGCTAGTTTTCTAGTTTCAGCGCTCAAACCTGTTTCTTTGAACTCAGCACTTGTTCAGAACTCGTCGTAAGCACAAAATAAGCTGCAAATTACTACAGCACTCAACTTTCCTCACTTGTCTAGAGGAAAGCAGTTTTTAGTACTTAACACCTATCCAGGCATGTCTAAGGGTCAGCTCCCAGTGATTTTGCCTGTCTACCTGATGAATCTGGGCATCTTGGGGCAATGCAGCAATTGCCTCATGTACACAGACAACCCTCTCCTCCTACCATCAAACACTACAACCTGTGAGAGATGCAATTATATAGCCAAACTGGAAGCAAAGCTCTCTTCACCAAAGACTGGACTAGACAGTCAAGAGGAAAAGATAAACACTTGCACCACACCATACTCATCACATAGACCCTTCAAAACCTACACCACCAAAACACACACACACAGAAACACAAAACAAACACCTACATTCGTGGAGGCTCTCAATAAAAACCTGCTCAAGCATCAGGGATCTCCGAAGCAGAAACGCAAGCAAACTCCACCCCGCAACACAACCCAAATGACACAAAACCCACAAACTCAGTGTGCCACTCAACCACAGCCCATAAGGCAGAACACTCTAGTCATAGGTGACTCTATAGTCATGCACACTGATGTTCCACTCACCAGGCTCCGCCACAATGCACACACTCAGGTCACTCATACAAATATGACGCTGTCATTGCCCATGTTGGTGTGAATGACCTGAGATGTACCTCCCTGGTCTACATGAAGAGAGACATGGAGGAGCTCTCCGATCTTGTAGACCAGGCAGGTATGACCCTAGCCCCAAGTAGCATCCTGCCATCACCCAGAATGATACCACAGTACAAGGACAAAATTGACTTCAACAATTGGCTAAGCTTCTGGTGTCATTCTAAGGGGATCCAGTATTTGTCTGCCTGAGACGACATGATCGACAGACCACGATGCTTTGCCAGAGATGGCCTGCACCTGTCGCCCTTGGGATTCTGGATACTGGCTAAGGCTCTTGCCACCCCTATAGTGCCTTTTTTAGGCAAGGTTCAAATGACAAATTCACCACCGTAACAGGTACAAGCAAGCAAAATCTGAGGGTAATGCTACTCAATGCTAGAAGTCTAAACCTCAAAATGCACTCACTCGAAGCACTACTTAAAATGGAGAACATCAACATCTGTGCAGTGACAGAGACCTGGTTCAAAGCTCCAGAGAGCACCCCTGCATTACCAGGCTATAATTCATACCACACCTTTCGGCCACCTAACCCAGAACGAAGCACTAAAGGTGAAGGCGTGTCCATATTCATTAAGGATATCCACACCTCCAGGCTAGTTGCGCAGCAAAATGCATCCAAGATTAACCAAGTGCAACTAACTCTGGGCAAGACCGCAATCCAAACTGTAGCTTGCTACAGACCCCCCACCATGCCCCAGGATTCCCACTCCTCATTTCTTGATACACTGGAAAGTATTAGGGTACAACCCAACACCCTAATAATGGGTGATTTCAACTACCCCACCATTAACTGGGAAAACTACTCATGTACCAACTCTTTTGCTCAACGTTTTCTGAAATTCATAAATTCCAATGCCTTGGATCAACTTATTCACACCCCCACCAGGGGCAGCAATATCCTAGACCTGGTCATTACCAACATGGGCAACCGGTGTTCCACACCAGAGGTCAATTCCTCATTGGTCAGATTCGACCATAAGCTAATCACCCTAGACATCCACATCCTGCTCCCACCCCAATTAGGGAAACCACCGTAAAAAACTTCTCCAAAGCCAACTTCACACTTCTTAAGACATAAGTGGCAAACTTCATGACACCCATGCAGACGGACAATAGAGGTACGACTGCTGAATCCTACACAAATGCACTTTATAAGCACTTACACGAGTGCATGGATCATGCTACCCCTAATAGAACCAAGATGCTATCCTCCAAAAAAAAGGAAGCCAATCTGGTGGTCCTCTGCCATAAACAAACTCTACAACAGAAGAAAGAAACTGTTGCAAAAAAAGAGTAAAATACCATGACTGGAGGTCAACCTCAGTATGAAGCTGAGATCCCTGATAAAATCCTCCAAAGCTAGTTACGAAAACTAAATTGCCACTGACTCTAAAGACAACCATAAAGCATTCTATAGCTATGTCAAGAATCTCAATGGCAACACTCAGATCTGCTCTGAGTTACAGCACAATGGCACTAAATATACAGAACCAACTGATATTGCCAACATCCAGGCAGATAGGTTCAGTGCTAACTTTACCCCCCCTCTCACCCCCTAGAGGGCCCATCTCTATACCGGAGAATGCAAAATTTCTGCAATCACGGCTGCATAGGTAAAAAAAACACTCTCCAAAGCCAAGAACACAGCATCCATGGGACCTGACAATATCCCAGGCTGCGTTCTACACGAACTACAGAATGAACTGGCACCCTACCCAAGCACCATGTTCAGTCATAGCCTCACCTCAGGCTTTGTACCCACTGAATGGCGCACCACAATTATCCCACTCCAGAAAGGGGGAGCCACGACGGATCCGGAGAACTACCGCCCCATTAGCCTGATGAGCCTGGTCTGCAAGGCCATGGAATGTATCATCATGGAACTCATAAACAAAGACATTGGTAATCTCCAAACTCTGGACCCTACCCAGTTCGGATTTGTAAAAGGCAGACCATGTCTCCTAAACCTGAATGACTTCTTTGAAGCAGTCACCAAAGCCACAGATGAGGGTAAGGTGATTCACACAGCTTATCTAGATCTCGCCAAGGCTTTCGACACCATCCCCCACTCTAGAATTATAGATAAGCTCACTAAACTAGGTATAAATCCCTATGTCACAAAATGGGTTGCCAATTGGCTCAAGGACAGAATCCACACTGTGAAAGTAGCAGACTCCAAATCCGACTTCAGACCAGTGACAAATGAGTACCACAGGGTTCAGTCCTGGGTCCTCTCCTGTTTGGTATCTACTTCTCTGAAGTACAGGCTGACACAGAAGGTCTTTGGTTAACAAAGTTTGCAGATGACTGCAAACTAGGAGCCATAATCTAAACTCCTAATGACGTGGACATACTACAAAAGGGCCTCACTGAGACAGATGCCTGGTGTCAAAGCCATGGCCTGAAGCTCAATGCCAAAAAGTGTATTGTCATCCCCTTTGGTAAAAACTCTGTACCCATGAACTACCCGGTAGTCTACTTAATGCTGAAAATGTGATGAGACCTTGGGGCAGAGGTGGACAGTAGTCTCTCCATTGATAATCACATCGCCACAGTGGTCAGGAAATCCTTCTACATGGCTCACCTCATCACAAAAGGCTGCTCATCCAGAAAAAAAAGAGGTCATTGTTCCCCTCTACTCATTAGACCCATTATAGAGTACAATGCCCCTTTTGGTATGTACCTCACAAGACATCTACAACAACTGGAAAGGCTACAGAAATACCTCACAAAGAGGATTACTGGCCTCAAACAGATGCTCTACGCAGACCATCTCCAAAAACTCCAGCTTTACTCCGTCGCATATAGTCTACTCAGAGGCGACCTCTGCCTAACATACAAAGCTATGTCAAACCCAGAGCTGCTGGACATGCTCTACTTAAAGAAATCCCAATCCCTCCGAGCTACACGCTCTAGGGACCTAAACCTTGTCACCACAATAAACAGAACATGCTGGAGGGATAGATTCCTGCCCCAGAGACTTCCCATACTCTGGAACAGACTACCTATCTATGTCAAACAGAGCTCCTCATTAGCACTCCAAGAAAAATCTTGATGATTGGATGGGAAATAGGAAATTCACCCCAGGTATCACTTCTGTGGCTCTGCTCGACAGGGGCACAGGAAAATAATTTTCTTGGGTGGCGAAAGCCAAGGTACATTTTTGGCTAGGCTTATATAGGCCCTAGGGCCAATAGCCTAGTACCTACCTATGAACCTTTGTTATCTTTACAGATTACCGACTTATTTACCCCCCCCCCCCAGGAAAATTTTCTTCAGCCTGTAAATGTAAAAATACTGGTTGCTGCCCTCAAGGGGAGCATCCAGTGCTTCACATTCACACTTCTCTATGAGTCACCACTTTGTGAACATTACTTATGGGGTCTATAACTAACTTTGGCTTCTTAATTTTTTTTTCAAATTGAAATTTTATTGAATTTTCTTTTCATAACACATAAAAGTAAAAAATCATAACACACAGAAGTGTAGATTTACATGAGTGTTCATACAGAAGATAACATATAACCCACACAAAAAAAAGAAAAAAAAATTCAAAACACAAGTCTTATCTACAATATGTACAAAGTGCTGCTTTGGGCAAACTCATGGACAGATGAGCCACAAAGTTTGAATTGTCGAGGGATTACAAATAGCAGATGTACCAAAGCTAGACAATACTGATCGTAACATCATAGCCATGTTTTCAACATTTTTTTTCTTTTCTCCATGACCACACACCAGGAGGTAAAATATAAGGGGAAGGAAACAGAATATAAAGAGAAATTAATTTTTTCCCCAATAACTAAGCATGATAGTTAGAGATATCCCAGATCAGAGCAAAAATAAATATAGATGACTTTAACTGACAATAGTTCAAATAGGGATTTCCAAAATTTCTGAAAGTAAAGGAGTTTCTTTGGACTTGTTGTTAAAAGTTTTTGTGAAGTTATGTATGTAATCGCCATGTTCCTGAAGCCACTCCATGACATCTTGGTGCGATCTAGCCAGTGCTTGGTGATTTATAATTTGACTAAAGAGCATAACGTTATTAGGATGTGAGATTTAAATTTCGATAAGTTATTAATTGGGATATGTAAGAGTGCCGTCTCCCATGATATAGTTGATTTATGGTATCCCATTTTATCTAGTTTCACCTTGAGGGAGCACCAAATAGAGTGGGAGTATCAACAGAACCATAAAATATGCATGATGTCCACTTGAGGGTACGAACAGCAGGGGCATGAAGTTGAGATATTCGGGTTAAATTTGCTTAAGCGAACAGGTGTGAAATATAGATTATTACTGATCATGAATTGAGCGTAAATAAGTTTTTTAAAAGGGGAAAAAGATAAGGTAGAATTAATAGCAGATAATTTCTGATCCTCTGATAAGATAGAGCCTTGCTGGTTCTAATAATCTGCAAATAGCACATTATCTTGGTGAAGTATAGCAATAATAAGCTTGTATGTTAGGGATAGCATATTCTTGTTGGTCGATAAGACATCTGTTTAATGTCCATTTCATTAATATTATGGGCATAAGGCAGACAGGCAAAAAGCTCCCCTAGTTGACAAACTTATAATGTATTTTTTGGACAAGTTTAGTGTATCATGTAATTTTGTGGGTGATAAATCCCTAAACTTGTGAATATCCCATATAGTAAAGTCTCTGATATGAGGGTAATTAGCTAAATTAATCATATTTCTATTCAACATAAGATTAGGGTTTAGATGAACAGGCTGTAATAAAAGGAACACATTTTTCAAATTAACAGAGTTAACTAGTTCTTGAAAAAATTTTATTTTTTCCTTTAGGATATGGTGCAATTTTGATTTCTTGAGGAATAATGGGCCCATAAAGGGAAGAGCTTTAGGGTTAAGGTTATTATCTAAAACATGGTTAAACCACATATTAATCCGGGGGGGGGGGGCGCGCAGCTGGGCTGTTGGATTGTGATTAGCAATTTTAATTAGTCTGTTAGCATGTAGAATTCTGTAGTAAATATGTAGGTCTGGCATGCCAAGGCCCCCTTTATCTTTTGGAAGTGTAAGTCTTAGATAAGATATTCTGACTGCTTTTGGGTACCAAATAAATTTCGCAAGTGCCTTTTGAATTTTTAAGAAAAAATATTGGGAATGGATGAAAGAGATGCATGGAAGAAGTATACAATCCTTGGGAGGATATTCATCTTAATAATGGATGTTTTAGAAAGCACAGGGAGTTTCAGCTGTTGCCATCTGGACATATCTTGAGTTATAGTTGACCATACTTTAGTTAAGCTGGAATATAGTATAGAAGGTGTAGCATGATCATATTTAATTCCTAGATATTTGAAGGAATATACTGTGTGAAATGGACAGTCTATAAAAAGTTTTCTTTATGAGCACAAAGGTTAATTGGGAAAATACAAGATTTATCTTGGTTGATCTTATAATCTGAAATGTATCTATAAGTATTAAGGGTTGCGATTATTTTCTTAATGTCTGATATGGGGTTTTCAAAATAGAGGTTCAAGTCATCATCAAATGCAGCCAGACCTATACTGGTATGTAATATTTTGGGTATTAAATGGAAGGTTTTCTGAAGGAGAAGTAGAAATAATGGTTCTATATAAAGGTTGAAAAGAAAGGGAGAGAGGGGGCAACCCTGACGAGTTCCATTAGAAATTTTTATTGGCGATGAATACTTCTTGTTAATATAAAGGTGTGTGAAGGCACTATTATATAAAATTTTAACAGTATTAATGACATTTATAGGAATGTCAATGTCCTAGGACTACAAATAGAAATTTCCAGTTCACCCTGTCAAATGCATTGGAAGCATCGAGGATCATGTCATATCTTGGGTTTTTATCTTTCTTAGTCATGTTAAGGTACTGTCCCATGTGCGTCTATTGGGCATGAAGCCGGCTTGGTCATTTGAAATAAGGGAGGGGATTACTTTTTTAAACTTACAGCTAACATAGATGAAAGGATTTTAATGGCTATATTCATTAAAGAGATTGGCCAGTAATTGTTGATGTTTGATTTGTCCAGATTATTTTTGGGGCTTAAAATTGTCTTAGAGTGATTAATATAAAGGTCCAAGATCCCATTACTAACAATATAGTTAAATAGTTTTAGTAATATGGGAGCTAATACGTCTTTAAATTATTTATAAAAGTCTGGGGTATAGCCGTCAGGGCCTGGGGCTTTTCCTGATTTTAGGTTATCAATAGCCTTAATTATTTCTGATTGGGTCAAAGCATTTCCAATTCTGGGATCCAGAGTTTCTGCTGGATCCAACAACTTGGATTTCGTTTGCTTCTGCTCAGAGAGATCCTTGGGAGATGTGTCTTTTTTTTTTTTTTTTTTTTTTATGTTTTTCATATTTGGATGAAGATGAAGCCAGGCTGGCCTGAGCAGACTTCGATGGAGTTTGTTTCTCGGGTCAGGCAACAGCCTCAGCAAAAGGAGAGGTTGTCATTCCTTTTAACATCAATTTGTTCTTGCATTCAACCAGGGCCCTGTGGTTGAACACATGACAAATCGAACAGTCCTCCTAGAGGTGGAGGGGGCACAAACAGTATACACACAGACTGTGCATCACTCATGGGCATTTCCTTGTCATATTTAGTAGACTTACTGATAATTTAATTTAGGAAAATTAATGGATTTAATAGAATTTTCAATTTCTGGAGAAGGGGTTTGATGATCATTACTAGAATATAAATTTGAGTACATTTGATGGAATAGGTTGATTATCTGGGAGTCTGATTTAAACAGTTTACCTTAGTGACTAATGAGGGTTATTCTGGGAGAGGACTGTTTATTTTCAATCAGTCTAGCTAAAGCTTTAGAGGGGGCTTATGTCCATTCAGAAAATTTAGCAACAAACTTTAATTCTTGCAAAGAGTAATTGTATTGATGTAGGTTAAATAGTTCAGTTTGTTTACTAATCATAGCATTTTCCAGCTCTAATAAATGGTTTTCTTGGAATTTATCTAAGTCTCTAATTTCCGATAATAGACCATATTCCTTATCTTTCTATTTTTGAAAAATGTAGATTTCTGAATGAATATGCCTCTGAGAATAGTTTTACAAGCTGCCCACTGAATGCCGTATGGGATACTTGAGTTTCTGGGTTCATCTGGACACTCTCGTAAGGCAGAGACAATTTCTTCTTTCACTACTTAGTTGAGTAAGATATTATTGTTAAGAGACCAGTTAAAACCATTACTATGCGGAGGTGAGGTTTGATTAAAATTTATCAATAATGTGATCTTAGAGTGATCCGAAAAGAATCTTGGTTCTACCATAAAATTTATTTGCCAGTTTAGTATTTTAGAAATTAAAAAGAAAGTCTAATCTTGACCAAGAGTTATGGCATTTCGAGAAGTATGTGCAGTTACTGAATTTCTGAGTGATTTCTCCAAAAGATATAGGGTCAATCATATTTAAGTCTGAGATTAGATCCAGCAAGGCAAGGGAATCTTGTATATTACAATTGTTAGCTTTGCTAGAATGGTCAATATTAGGATTAATTACAGCATTCCAATTTCCCCCTATAATCAGATGATGATTTATAAATTTTAATAGGTTATAAATAATGAATATAAATTATTGTTGTCCTGAACAAGGACCATATATGTTTAAGAACAGAATAGGATTAGTAATTGGGGGGATTAAACACGTAGAGTAGCACCATCTATCTTCATTATCTGACCCTCTGTCTACTATAATAGGTTTAAATAAGCTTTTGATAATGATTGCCACCCCTCTGGAGTTAGAGCTGTTACCCGCTGATATGTTTTTTATCCACTGCCTACTTCTTTCTTTGGTACAATCATCATTAGTCAAGTGATTCTTGAATGAATGAGATTGTCTGCTTATGTTTTTAATATGAGGTGCATTAAGAGATTTCTTTTATTTTTGTCTTGGGAGACCTCTAACATTCCAGGAAATTATTTTACAGCTATTGCTCACATTTATGCTAAATTATGGATCTATAGAGGTTAGGTGAATGAAGGGTAAGAAAGGGGAAGTAGTTGTGTGGTTCATAGTTCAATGAAACAATGGGACTGAGTATACATTTAGTTGAAAAAGCAGCACTACTCTCTCTCAAACCTAACCCTGTGCATACCCACCTAACCCCTTTATTTGGGAGAGATAAAAATGAAGAAAATTGTATTAAGGGAGTTGAAAAATTCCCAAAAACAACAAAAGAACATTTACACCATATGTACAACTTTGATACAATTCCAAATGCCGTCGCTTAGTACCCTACTTAACCTATCCACTTAGTACCCTACTTAACCTATCCACTCAGCTCATTCTTTAGAGTAGATTCCAGCTCCGTAGAGGGCATCAGCAAAGGTGGTGGTGTGTGTAGGGATGGTTAAAAGATTAAAACTATGTGCTGTAATCAAACTTAAGAGTGTGAATAGTAGTTATCCAGGGAACACAGCACATATAGGATTAGCTGATTACCACCTTGTGTACAAAACTTATGTAGAAACTGTCTTAAGGCATTATCTATCACATTCCTTTACGACAAAGGAATTCTATCTTATTCAATATAACATATGAGACTGCAAACTTCTTTAAACAAATACGCACATCTTAAAACACTTCAGATCACTATGACTTTCTTTCAGAAGCTTAACGTTATCAACCGTATATAAGGAACGATATTTGCTAGGTGAAACCTCAAAGGAATACATACAATGTAGTTGTGGAACAACCCTTTTGAGAATTAGACAAGTGCTGACTTATCCCCTTTGTTGATTGACAAAGACATCATCTAAAATAACTAAGAGACAGTTTAAATACAGAGTTACAATATGGAGAAAAATCAAAACTTGCTGTAAGACCAAGCTAAACAACATATTAAAGCAATTACGTCAAATATACTATCCGACTATAATAGTACAGGTAAGAGAAGCTGAGACTGACTAAATAATAAATCATTCGTAAAATGCTGGTTTAACAAAAACCATTTGTGACATATAATTATCAGCGCATCACTAATATATCAGTACAACTCTTCAAGATAACATTGAGATCAATGCTATGACTGCCCCCGAACAAGTACTGCGAGTTAACTTAAAATCACAGGACTAACAGATCTATTTACACCAGCATTGTTTCTAAAGCATTAGTGAAAGTTACAACTGTCTAATAACAGTAAGATAGGTGATATTCTGAAACCCTGGAACAAGGCTTTTATAAAATTGCAATAAAAGGAAGCATTTGCATAGGTTGCATAGGTTCACTGACAACAGAAGTTAACTAGACCATGTATCTTTTTATTTTAAGTTAATATTTTAACACTACAGTCTTTGAAATCAGTATTAACTGATTACACATAGTGAAAGGTAGATCTTGCTAAAACAGAAGCTACAATCTAGTTTGATCGCTAATTATATATATATGATCGTAGTCCCAGATAGTTATAACACTGTCTTAAAAGATTCATCGGCGAAACTATTACATAATGAGTTCCCATTCTGTTTCTATAGCGGGCTATAGCAGTAAAATGAAAAATGTATTTTCCGGTTTACATGACATTGGCACTTCTGTGATATCTGGATCACAAATAAATTTTTCAGGGCTTAAAACTGTTAGTTAAACCAGTATTTGAAGAAGCCTTGCAGTAACATGAAAGAACCTTGCTGGTGTTCTTTGCAATGAATGGATCAGTAGGAAATAGGATTACATGACAGCAGCACTCTGGTGAGCTCTGGACCACAGACAACTTCTCCAGGCCTTACCGTTGATAGTCAGACAGTATTTGAAGAAGCCATGCAGCCACATGTATGAACATCGCTGATAATCTTTGCGATGAACGGATCAGCAGGAAATAGGTGGGAAATTAGTAGAACAAAAAGGAAGTTGTACAACATTAAAATCAGGCAGTTTCACCAAAATGAAGACCCCCCTACACTACATATCTTTGTATAAACAGTACCACAGACTAGAGAAATATATAGCATTTTATAGTAAGCTTAGATATAGTAAATTACCAAAACGGAAAGTAATGAGCAAGGCTGGATGCTTTTATCTGAAGTTGGAATGTGTACTGAAGACTCCGGTAAAGTAAAACAGCATATAGAATTAAATGCTTGATTTTGCTAGTATTTTTTGATTTTATTCACACAGGGAATTACCGAAGCACTTGGTAAAGATTAGTAATAGCTTCTTTAGGTGAGGGCATTGTGTACTTAATTTTACTATGATAGAAAGATAGGTTATTTGGAAATCGCATCTAGAATTTGATGTTACGCTCGATGAGGTCTGCACAGAAAGGAGAAAGTTTACTTTTTTCTTTAATTTCTTGAGGGAAATCTTGTGAAATAGAGATACATGTATTCCACTTGAGATTTTTTTTTATGTAGATAGAATTATTTTAAATCTTGGAAATTCAGTAGTTTAGCATAAATGGGTCTCGGTGATGTGGAGTCTTGATTTTTATATAGTGCACGATGTGTTCTTTCAACTAAGTAGTCAGAATGTGCTCCATTTGATTGAAGTAGTGATCTAAATATTTGTTTAAGAGTGGGAATTAGCTGGTTCTGATCCAATTTTTCAGGCAGACTTCTAATAATCAGGTTATTTCTTCTACTTCTAGCCTCCAGATCTAGAAGTTTAGCTTGAATGTCAGAGATTGATTTTTCTTTAGCCAGTAGTTCAGATTTCAATTGTACAATTTCCATTTCATTAGATTTTGATCTTTCTTCCACCAAGTCAATTCTCTCTGCTATTTTGTTGATGGTGCCTCCAAAATGATTTAGTTGCTCTGAGAAGTTTTGTATTGTATTTTGAAGCAGGAGGAGACCATTTCTCAGGTCATCCATGTGAATGGTGTTCTCAGCCCTCTGTTTTGTGCAGTCTTTGATTTGGTCTTGTTGCTGTTTAACTGTTTTCTGTCTTTTGGTAGTTATTTCCTTTTCAGGAGATGCTATTGCAGACAATTTAGTTTTAGATGTTTGAATATCCATACCATCTATTTCCTTAGGCATTTTACTATAACTTTTGGATTTATTCTGAGTGCTGACTGTTATCCAAGGTGCTGAAGCCTCCAGGCCTCTAAAATCCACATGTAGGATGCAGCAGAGAGCTGATAAAGGATAAAACTCTTTATAACTGCTATTTATGAGATTTTTTTGTGTACTCAAAGGACAGATCTTCAGCTTTTAAATGCTCCACTATTCCTCTTGAAGTTTTTATCAGCCAAAAGTTATATAAATAGGATAGATTGAATAATTTGTAAAAGAGCTCTGTGGAGAGGGTGCTATTCAGCCAACCACCATCTTGGAATCTAACTTTGGCTTCTTGTTTCAAAACATCTACTTGGTATAAAGTACCTTCCCCAATTACCTCAGATCTTGTTTGCTAGGAAAAAAAAGCTATTACAATACATACAAAGTATCTACAGACAGGAACATGCATACAATCACTAAACTGAAGCTACTCCTGGAGCCAAAGAACCAGTTTAAACAAAATTTCAAAAAAATCACATCCTTCTAGAACTGGATGGGGGGCTGGAGGGTGTGTTGTGAGGAAAAAGTGAAAATGGACAACACAGATGGCACATTATGGTGAGTACATATATTCTTTATCTGATGTTGTCAATTTTCACTTTATCTTCACTGATGGGACACAGTCCCTAGCTACCTTTCTCTTAGGGTGGCTCAAGGAAGGATATTCCTCAGAACCACTGAACCAAAAGAGGCTCTGCCTCTGGAGACCAAATCCAATCTGTAATGAATAATAAAGGTGTGAGGATTAGACCAAGCAGCTGTAGCACAAATATTGTCTATAGAAGCTCTAGAATAGAACGTAGAAGCAGCAGCCATAGCTCTGGTTGAGTGCGTCTTAACAGGCATTGGCAATTGTTTACTTTGTGCCTTGCAGATGAAAGATATAGAACCTATGATCCACTCTGCTAAAGTTATCTTAGATACAGGGTAGGCCTTTTCTTGTTTCTGAACATGAAACAAGTAATTAGCTTCCTTTCCTGAAGTCCTTTGTTCTGTGGAGGTAGAACCACAATTGTTTGTGAACATCTAACAAATGGAGTAAATATTCACCCCTGTTTTGGAAATTTGGAAAGAACACTGGTAAATCAACAGTTTGACTATTATTATTCTCAAACTATCTTCGGTAAAAAGGAAGGGTCATGCCGTAATGAAACTTATGAAAAATCAAATAAGGAGGTTGGGAAGATAAAGCCTGTAACTCTGATATTCTGCTAGCCAAAGTGGTAGCCACCAAAAAACTGTTTTCCAGGACAAAAATTTTAAGTCGCAATTTGTTGTTGGTTCAAAAGGGGACGGCATGATATGTTTTAGGATGAAATTTAAATCCCATGGAGGAGAAGGATCTTTGTAAGGGGGCTTTAATAAGACTGTCCCTTTCAAAAAGGCTTTACAGAACTTGTGTGAAGTTAAGGAAGAGCCCCTTTCCCAAGGTGGGAATTAGATATGGTTACCAGCTGGACTGATAGAAGCAGCAGCTGCTTCTTATTGAACAATTGTGCTAAGAAGTCTAAAACTGAGTGGATAGGTGCAGTGAAGGGATCCATGCCATGAGATTTAGCCCAAATAGCAAATCTTTTCCATTTACTTTCATACAACTTGCTAGTGGACGGTTTAGGAGAAGATAATGTGATTAACTGTGGAAGAGGGTACTGGTTTGCCTGGCAATTACTGGAACTGGAGGAGCCAAACAGTCGGCTTGAGGTTGTTCAGGTTGGGATGAATCATTCCTGTTGGGTGAGGCAGTAGGTCCAGAACTGGATCAAGAATCCAAGGTTTTTCCAGAGGAAGGGAAACCAGATCTGTCAACGCAAAAAGAAGGCAACCAGCATTGCTGTTTTCTTCAACTTGTTGGTTTTCTGTAGAAATTTGGAGATCAAGGGGGGGGGGGGCATAAAGGAGGCGTGGGGGGGACAATCATGAAGAAGAGCATCCCTCTTGGATTACTCCTGTGGGGGATTAGGGCAAAGTAGCTGCTGCATTTGCTGTTGACGGGAGAGGCACAAAGATCGCAGCATGGCTGGCCCCATTTTCGGAAAATCATCTCTGCCACATTCTGATTAATGGACCACTCGTGAGGCATCAACTAGACTTGCTCAATCTATCATGTTGGAACTCCCCAGGATGTGCGTTGGTATAAGAAAGTGGTTGGATGAGATCACCCACTGCCAAACCCTGAGTGCTTCTTGATAAAGGGGGTATGATTTGGTTCCTCCTTGCTTGTTGATGTACCAAACCGCAGACATATTGCCTGACTGGATCACAATTTTTCCCAGAGGAAAAGCATCCTGAAAGGCCTGCAACGCTAAAAGCACCACTCTCATCTTTAGTACATTTATATGCAGATTGGCCTCAATGGGAGACCAGGTGCCTTGAATTCTCTTTACCAGAAAATGCTACCCCCCCCCCCCCATCTAAGAAGCATCTGTAGTCACCATGGGCCTTGGGCTGATGGGGAATGAAAGGAAGGCCATGGGTTACTTGATCGGATTGAACTCACCAAGAGAGATCTCTTTTGTATATGTTGGTGAGCTAAATTTGATAAGACATTAGGAGACCTAGAATGGACCACTGCGTCACTAGGAGTCACTGCAAAATTCTCATGTGAAAGTGTGCTAATGGAACTAGAATGATAGCTGCTGCCATAAACCCTAGAATTTGTAGCACCAGATGAGCAGCTACAGACATCCTTTGAAGCAAAGTCATGACCTGACTGCTGCTGGTATCGACTCTCATGATTGGAAGTTTGGCTACCACTGTTGCTGAGTCTAGACTGGCTCCTATAAATTCTAGACTTTCAGACTGTTCCAAATGTGATTTTTCAAAGTTTGAGATGCTTAGTTTTGCACAGATTTGCAAGACGTAGTCCCTTGCTTGTACGAGTAGTTGCCTGTTCGGGGCAAAAATACGCTAGTCATCCAGATACAAAAACACTTGGAATCCTTGTCGTCTCAAGTGAGCCCCCACTACTGCCATGCATTTGAACATTCTGGGGGCTGTAGTGAGACCAAATGGCAGAGCTCAGAACTGGAAATGACTGGCTCCCAGCTGGAAGCATAAGTGCCTTCTGGACCATCTGTCCATTTTGATGTGGTAGTACGCATCCTGAAGGTATATAGAGCACATCCAATCATCTTTTTCCAAGAATAGAAGAATAGACTGTACCATAACCATCTGAAGCTTGCTCTAGCTTGCTGAGACCCAGAATCATTCTCCAGTCTCATGCTTTCTTTGGTACTAAAAGGAACCTCAAATAAGTTCTGGATCCTCTCTGGTCTTGGGGACTTCTTGGATGACTCTTGTCTAGCAACCTTTGAACTTGGATGGTTGCTTGTTCCCTTCGACTGAGTGGTATGTCTGGGATTTTTTGTTTTGAGGGGATGGGCGAAAAAAGGGGATGAAGTAACTTCTGGATATTATCTTCTCCACCCAGCTATCATTTATGTCTAGTCAGGCTTGTATTTGCAGGGATAGACATTTTCCTGACTGCCTCCAGAGGTCGTCAATTGGGCCTATTTTTCAGGAGTGCTGAAAGGGTTTGCCAAATAAGGTTTCTCTGGAAACCTGACTTTGTGGGCCTCCTCTGCTGTGAAGGCGGAGTCTTCCATTGCTGTTAACCCCTCTGCCTCTGGGGGAACTTTCTTCACGTGTGTCTTGGTATGACCCTTGCGATTTTCTGAAACATCTTCCACCCGTCTCTCTGACCTTTAGGATAAGTTTTTTGAGGGGTGGAAAAACATATGCCCATGGCAGAAATGGTCTTACCTTCCTCTTCACATCTGGACAGCGTTTCTTTAACCTTTGGGACAAAGAGGGATGTGCTGTCAAACGAGGCATTGACAAACGAATACTTGAAAGTCACAAAAGAGCATCCAGGCATGCCACCTCATAGAGAAGCCTGAACCCGCCCACTCTACTCAGTCCTTCGGCTGCATATGAAATGAGACCCATGGTAGTGAGCTAAGAGGCAACTTTACCTGTACCCCTTCAGCTACAGCTCCTTCGAGGGTATCCAAAAGCTCCTTGATAAGATCCCTTTGCAATCTGGTGAAATGGGATAAATAATTCAGTGACCGTAAGGCAGAGATGGCTGATGAGAAGACATGCTTCACACATCTATCCATCATTTTAGAATCCTAGAAGAACTCTTCTCAGAAAGCTCTTTCTTGGTCACCACGTCCATGACCATGGCATCTACTGCAACGCCTTTAGTCCAAAATTTTTTGTTTTCAGGGGCAGTGATAAATTTGTTTGGTCTCCATGGGGTTGGTTCATGGAGTCTGCGGACTTTCATGCCCGCTGCGAAATTTGTTCAATAAGTTCATCGGTGGGTGGGGTCACCTAAGAGGTAGTAGGGTGATATCCAAAGGCCTTCAGGTACACTGACTCCTAAGGAGAAGCATTGCTGGACTGCCAGCCACCTCTCTGCTTCAAAATTTCCAGGATGTCCCCGAAGCAAAAATTGTCTGGAGGCGACCATGAGGACACCTCTCTCATATCAAGGTCAATCTCAGAAGTGGCAGACCCCTCTGGGAAGTCCAAATGCTTTCTCTTGCAAGTCTTCTTCCTAGGGACCTCCTCAGTGGGATACTCCAGAGAGATGGAAGAGGGAGGGGTACCCCTAGATGTATCCTGAGGCCTAGAGACTTACTGTCCTTGTGGATGGTGTGGTTTAGAAGGGGGACACACTGGCTGTAATATGGAGGTCTGAAGAGGACTGTAAACTCTGTGTGGCAGAAACAGCCACGGCATTCCTCAGAGCCTCAAAGGTTAACTGCCCCTGTGTAGAGAAGGACCTCCAGATCTGATAAATCAGAGTCGAACTGTGATCCCCTTAACCACAGATGAAAGCCTATCAGAGGTCAAAGCTAGAGCCAAGCTTACCTGTGCTGAAGCTCTGAGAACTAGGGACGGCTCCAATAGCTTCGGAGCTGAAAACTGGTCTTTGGACCAGAGTGATCTGCTATAGCTCCAAGAGCTCTCCAAGCCAGACAAGACCAAAGAGTTCAAGGTGCAAGTCAGATCTGAGGAGGGGGAAGCCATCTGATACGACTCAAAATGTACCTGGGTATTTGGATCTATTGGCTGCGAGACATGAAACCAAGTTGGAGGAGGAACAAAGGTGGGAGAAGAGATGTCAGTTGGATCCTTGGTTCTGGGGCTATGATCTGACAAAAGTTTTGCCAAAGCCAGTGTTCTTAGGAGCCTTTGAACCACCCAGTGCACATCAGCATCGGAAAGCGTTCTGGTCAATCATGACAAATAGCCTGGAGACCTTGACCTAGAGAAGATACTCTTGAGATAACCCACTCCATAGAGGAAGAGTACCTAGGTCCTTCAATGGAGATCGGACTATGCTTCTGATCAATCCAGACAGAGCTGACTGACTTCTCTGCCATGAAGAAGACTTTAAAGTACCAGCATTTCCAATTCTGGGATCCAGAGTTTCTATTGGATCCAACAACTTGGATTTCATTTACTTCTGCTCAGAGAGATCCTTGGGAGATGTCTTTTTTTTTTTTTTTTTCATATCTGGATGAAGATGAAGCCAGACTGTCCTGAGCAGACTTCGATGGAGTTGTTTCTCGGGTCAGGCAACAGCCTCAGCAAAAGGAGAAGTTGTCATTCCTTTTAACATCAATTTGTTCTTGCGTTCAACCAGGGCCCTGTGGTCGAACACATGAGGTGGACGGGGCACAAACAGTATACACGCAGACTATGTGCATCACTCATAGGCATTTCCTTGTCATATTTATTAGACTTATTAAAAGCTAATGGCTTTCCGGCTTTGTCGGAGATGCTGACACACCCACACATACACTCAGATAACCAAGGAAAAATAAAAATAGAAAAAGATATATTATAGAAAATAAAGTTATTTTTTTTTACCCAGAAAAGGAACTAGGATAGAGAATGGAACTACCAAGAATGGTAGATCGAAAGGGGAGGAAGACTACTAACTATAGTAGAAAAAAACTACTCGTAGGCAAGAAGAAACTAGAATACAGTATAGATATTTAAAGAGAAACAAAAACACAAGAAATCTAAGTAAAATTAAAGTAAAAAGTAAAGAATTTAACTTCTAAACACTTAACTGCCCAGAGTTCTATGATTAACCAAGTCTTTGCAAAAGCGGCAAATGAGAACTGGGGTAATGGAGGAAGGTGCATTATGGGTAAGAGGAGGTGCCCAAGACCTTTGTTGGTTGCCATGAGCTTTTGCAATGGCCAAGTTCAATCCGAGGGCTTGGATTCGAATCTATCAGTGAGGATAAAGTCAAAACTGACATCATCAGATATAACATTTTGCATGGTTATTACTGTTCTCCTTAATGACTTGTATACAAAATCTGAATCCGTCTCCAACCCTCCCATTTCATCATCCTTTTCCTCCTTTGATTTATAACATTATACTTAATTTATGTGGATGAGCCATAACTGCCTAACTTTACAGTACTGCCTTCAAACTGCATTGTTTCATGGAGAGAATCAAATTATCCCACTCAACTCTTGCCCACTTCTTTTCCAAAATAAAGTCAGCCACCTCTCCATTACCAACAATTTTTCCACCTCATGAAACTATGTCTGACCTGCACATATACTAAAGGGAATAAAAACATTTTTATTGATTGCATCTTACTATCCACATCCATAATCAAGAACTTTCAGCTTCTTAATATCTGTATAATTTTATGTTTGTCTCTTCTCATGTATCGTTATCTGCCATAAAATAATTTTTAGTCCATACCCCTAAATACCTATTCTTATCAGTTCATCAGTGGGTACATAGTTTGTTATACCTTTTTTTCGATCCTTTAGCTCGGTCTTCAGTTTACATCTCAAAAAGAGTTGAAATATTCTCACAATGTTCCAAATACCAAATTGTCCTTTTCGGGATTTACCAAACATAAAAAAATCATCTGCAAATAAGACCAACTTTACCACCACACCAGTTATATTCTTGGATTTGTGAGTTCTCTTATTTTCTTTGCTAATGGCACAAGAGAGAGAGCAAAAACAGCGGGTAAAGAAGATATTTCTCCCTGATTCCACTGTTCCAACACAGCATCAGAGAGGAGTCTTCCCACCTTAATTTTTGCCTCTGACCCTCCATATACACGCCTTATTAACCTCTATTAATCTATAAGGGAATGCAAATGCTTGCATGGTTTACTTATAAACTTAGTACAGACTCTATAAAATGCTTTGTATCAAGACTCACCAACAATAGTGCTTTCTTACACTCGCCTTCCCTCTGGACCTTCACCATTCTAGCAACGTTACCAAATGTTTGCCTCCATTCTACATGACCACAAGGATGCATATCAATCAGCTTAGGTAAATCATTGCCATTCAGTCAGACAACATAAACAAAGACTTAAAATAATGGTTTAAAATCAAATTAAAGGTTCATATAAAGCTGGATCTGAAGGGTCTCTACATTATTTCTATAATATAGCAAACACAGCTTTCTTCTAAGACGTTACCCCTACTTTCTCTCTCTAAAAAAGAGATGTGCTTGCCATAACGTTCGATCTATGTTGTCCGTTTTCATTTTTCCTCACTGATGGATCTCTGATCCACTCCTCAGAGCCGGCTGCATTTTCAAGACTTTGGATGCCAGTCTCGAGCTCTTCCTCTTTCTATAATGCACAACAGCATCCCTAACTCCTCAGATCGAGTTTGATGTTTCTGCCTACTGACTTTTTTAAAGACAAGATAGATGAAGAAAAATTAATGTTCAAACCAGGAACATGAAGGCTCCTATATCACCCTATATCCTTCTAGAATGACATGATCAGGGGATGGCTGGGAGGGAAAGTAAGGAAGAATGAAAATGGACAACACAGATCGAATGTTATAGTAAGTACATAACTTTTTATCGGATGTCCTTTTCATTCTTCCTCACTGATGGGGCAGAATCTCCAGCAAAAAAACTCTTGGGAGGCCCTAAGAAAGGATATGCTGGAGCACTGTCAAACAGAGGAAGCTCTGTTTCTGGAGACAACGCCCAACTTGTAGGTGTCGCAAAGCTAAGGATCTTTGACAAAGTGACTGAAGCATCAAAGGCATCAATAGAAAGTCTGGGAGAAAAAGAGAAGCAGTAGCCATAAATCTGGTAAAATGGTTCTAGGATGATGAGGCAATGCCACACCATTTGGGAATGAAAGGTAATAAACAACTGGTCAGATCTTGTATTGGTTGTTTCCAAGAAGAATAAGTTATACAAGAAAATCAAGAAGTTGTAACATGTGACCGCCGTAATTAGTCATATGCCAATATCATGCCGAATAACGGGTTTCTATGATAGAGTCTGAAGAATGAACGTGAGGTACTAAGGAAAAGAGGGGTCCTTAGATGGAAGGTCTAAGCAGGAAGATTCCTCTCTGAAAAAAACTGAATCTGGAAAGTTGTCAAATAAAGGAATTCTTTTTCAGAGTGAAAAAATAAATCGATATAATTGCTAAAAGAAGCTAGCAACAGAGAAAACACACCTTCTCCTTTGGAAGATAGACAAGAAAGGGATGGATGGTAGACAAGGTTGCTGAGAAAAGAAAAGGGCCTGTGTCCTGAAAGGGAGGCCTATATGGATAATGTTTCCCATTTGCTTCTGTAAGCCTTCCTAGTAGAAGGTGATGAGAAGCCAATAACTACAAGACCAAGGGAAGAAAGGTTGGACCATAGTACTATCATAGAAATTAGAGAAGTCATGCGGTTGATCAGAAGGTATGGAAAAGGAGATATGTGATCTCCACCAAGTGAAATAGGAGATCCAGACTGAGCTCCAGAATTACTGCTGGATGTTTCAGATGAACCCAGATTGTGGGGTGGGGGGGGGGGAGGAGCGTACCTAACGATGCCAGGATAGGCAATGAGATAACACAGGCCTAGAGCCTCACTTTATGCAGAAACTTCGAGACAATGCAAGAAGGGGAGATGGCATACAAGTGGCCATTCTGAAAGACTAGCAATGTTAGAACAACTGTACTTTGTGCCTGGGGCAATGACAAGAGATATTGGTCTCAGAGAGGGGACCATGTGATTGGATAATCTTCTCATGCAATATATGTTCCCAACAGAGTAGGGGAGCATCCGAGGATACTGTAGTAAGTGAGGAGAGAGAACAGTTTGTTCAAAGGAACGTCCTCTGAAAGGGTTCAGCAAAAAATACCACTTTAGCGAGTTCAGGTGCATATTATACAAGACAGAGGCTGGTAAGTAATACGACCATTGAGCTGTCAAATCTACTAAAAGATATGAAGGAAAATTATAACTAGAACTAGTGAAAATGAAGAAACTGAAGTTAACAGCAGCAGTTTTGCTTAAAGTGACATACAAAGAACAGAAGATCCTGCACCTTAAAAGGGTCTATATTATATGATCTAACATTAAGGTGATCGAACACCTAAACGTTGACCTGTAAATGTCGAACTCTTAAAACCACGAACGGCCATTTATGCGCATTTTTTCCCCTGGGAAAAAATTTGCTTGGCCGTAGGAAACAAAACAAACCTTTAAACACTAAGTGGGGGGCTTCAGCTCCCCCCCCACAACCCCCTGACATGGGGGGCTGTTCCCACACACCGCCCCAACTAAATATACCAACTCTGAGATCACTCTACATTGGGGAAAAGGGCAAATTACCAATGACAGCCAAGTGAATTTAAATGTCTGTTCGCGATTGTCAGAGTTCGACATTTACGGGTCGACGTTTAGGTGTTTGATCATGTAATATAGACCCCCTTAAAAACTTAACATGTTTTGGGAGGGACCCCACAGACATGTAAACTCCATACAGGCAATGTCCAGAGATCAGGATTGAACCTTGTACCTTATGTAGAGAGCTTAACCATTACACTAACTGTGCTTCCACTGGTTTACTGAAAAAAAAAAAAAGCTGAACAGGAGTCATAATACTTAATTGCATTTCTACTGAAAACTGAACTCTGAAAGGAATCTATTTTAATTTGGCTAAATTTTGGTGATGCCCAGCAATTTGGGGATGTACAAAAAAAAGAGGTAAACCCTAACTTCTAGACACTGACATCTGATTGGGGCTACACTTATGGGAGAAGAAAGGTTCTGATTCTGGTAGTATTGAGGGAATGCCCCTGTTTGCTAGCTACAAGTCAGCTCATCTTTCACTGATGTCCCACACAAGGAAAAGTTAATAAAGGTGTCAATAAACAAAGATGCCTTAAGGAGTACTAAAGTATCGTAGCATCATGCAAGCATGTCTGATGACAACTGAAACAGGGCCAGTTGGTTAAGAGGTGCCTTATGCTATCTGGGGAATCAGACTCTTCAAAACATTTCAAAAGGACGACAAAGTAGTCAGATGAGTAGAGAACTACTTGACGTTTTCCGAACAGTTGGAAGAGCGAAATAGAAAAATAGTTAATAAATCATCACCAAGAAGGGGAAAGGGAAATCTCTGGGAATCCGCATATCGTACAACCACTTGTACAAATGTCTCCTACTGGCAACACCCGGATCAGATGTTTGGAAAGCATTTTGAGATCCTTTATTAATGAGCTTGGGAAATTATGGGAGTTCTACCTTACAACCTTGTATGCCTAGAGAAGCATGCGGGCAGAAAACAAATTCAGCGTATGAGTGGACTCTCGTGAATAACTATCCCCCAGAGGGACTCCCATCCAAGTACTAACCATGCTTGACCCAGCTTAACTTCAGAGAAGTGACCAAACTGGACACATTAAGGGAAGTATGGTCATTACAAAAATTGATAGTCATTCCGAACGTACTAAGGAGGGAAGGACAAAGGGAATTGATCAACTCCTATACAGTGACACAGGTCGCTCCTGTAGCTTCTAGAAGTACTGCCACGCTCCACAGGGGGACAAAGGAAGGGGACACTATCATAAAAATTTGAAGGATCCTTCTTTCCCTCATGAGACCAAACAAATGAGTCAGAATGTATTCTCCTACTCATTGTACTCTGATAAAAACCCCTTGGAATATTATCCTAGAGAGAATGGTCACTTCAGTGTGAAGCAAGTCCTAGTCATGGAAAACAAAAAGAGAGACAGAGAGAACCTTGGGAGACAAAGAGCTCCCTTCCAGTATCAAGCAGAAGATTCTTGGAGCGAAGGGTAAGTTCAGATAAGTAACCCTAGCACTGGGGAGGGAAACAAGCTCCATGGTGGAGGTTCCTGCATGGGCAGGATGGAAGGTGAAGCTGTCTCGCCCTCAAACCATTACACGAAGCATGCACTTCTTTTCGCTTACTTTACAACTGCTTCCTTTAGGGCTCACTACTTTTCCCCTTCTCCAGGAAGTACGGTCTCTTGTGAACAGTTTGATTCGCTCCAACAACCTCTGCGTCCCAAACTGCTCGGATTACAGACAATCACCACACACCCAGCTCCAGAAAGACTGGGGACTAATCAATCCAAAGCCCTTGTGTCCCAAGTTTACTTTAATGGAAGGGAAGTAAAATTACCTTATGCAGGAAATCGCAATTCAGAATCAGATGTAAGCCTGTAAACCTGTACCCTGGGCCAGAAAAAAGAACCTAGTCTTAGCGAAAAATTTCATGGAGTCATGGCAGAGCAAGACCATCCAGACCTCCATGCAGGCTTTGAAATGTACAAATGTAAGGAACATACACAGTCTACTCAGGCAGTGTCGGGAAGTCTGTATCAAACTTTTACCTATGGAACTTACAGGCACAGATATTTCAATCAAGACATGATACCTCAACATCTTAGCTCAAGAAATCTGGACAAAGTCTTGTATTTGGGGGGGGGGACAAAATATGGACAGCCACTAAAATATTACTCTATAAAACTTAGAAGGTGGACAGAATAACCAGGTTTGCATTAACATGCATTTGTGTTAACGTGCATTCTGTAACTGCAGCTGAAAGCCAGAAATACTGGGACTCATCTGAAGGCAGTGGATCTGAGAACAGCTTAGCACTCTCCGAACCACCTGTTATTGTCGGATCCTAAGGAGAAGGGAGGATCAAAACAGTTTTTTTTTTTTTTTTTTGTAAACTCTTCTGATCTGAGGAGGCAGCCCAAGGTCTAAGCCTCAAGAGGAAAGCTCCAGTCAATCATATCTGGAGACGTGAAGATGGTAGGTTAAGCTGAAAACTCAAATATTTTCGTTATTTACGGATTTCAAGTCCGATTACAGTGACTTGCCAGAAACCCACACATTTTATGAGGAATAGTCCGAAACCATGTCTCGTATTAAAACATTTTTGATAGCCAGGTCCAGAGGCTTAGGATCCGATGATGGTGGAAAGATCAATGGAAAAACAACATATGGACTGAACCTGTCAGATATGAAAAAAACTTGGGAGGAAATGACATAGATCCTGAGAACTTCAGATCCAAGGGGGGTTGGATCCAAGATCCTTAATTGTGGTTCTTTTTACGGGGGTTTGAACCCCGAAAGAAATCATTAATAAACCTTAAAGGGCATGAGGATAGTTGTCTGAACTCCTCTGCGCATCCGCAACAAACCAGTATTTCAGTTCAAAATTATCAGTTAAGCTCCCTCACCGAGATTCAGGGCCACAAGGCTGTTAACGTTTCGTGACATACCTCGCAAGACTCATGACCCTCTCATCTAAAAACAAACATCTGTCCTTACGTCAAGGTTTAAAGTTTCTGCTGTATTCCGCCTGCCTCTTTTGCACTTGGAAGATGGCATGCACATGAAAGCTAAATTAGAAAGGGAAGCCTCTGTAGCATAGTTGTCAACCTCTTAGCACAAAAAACTGAGCAAATTTTAAATCTCTCTGTTATAAACTTAAAAAGTTGCTAGAATAAAAGGTCTTGTGTTACCATGCATTGTCTAAAGGATATGCGATCTGAAACCCAAATGACTGACATTATAGTGAATTCATTCCTCACAAATTCTTCACATAAATCCAGGAAAACACAAGATTTTATGAGGTATGCGCTTTAAGGACAAACAAACTGTACTAACCGCCAGAATGGAAAGAAGAATCTCTTGCTTCAAGTTGGGAAAGCTTTCCCTCAACACTGAAAACATACACCTCCTTAAGGGATAGGACCCAGGCATGAAATAAAAAACCCAGGCACTCCAACAAACTGGACAGCTGAAAGCATGGCTCTCAAGCTCCATACAGAAAAAAAAGCATCACAAGGGATACACTAGCAAGAAGTAAGCCCTGAAACTACCAAAGAGAGGACTAGCAACTCTAAAAACCCGACGCACACTAGCTGACAGGAAAACAGTACTACCAACACACACCTAAGCAAAAACAAAGTCATTAAATAAATTTGGGGAGGAAAGAAACAGCACTAAAGAAAGGAATCCACAGATTTAAATAATTTCAGAGAAAGATAGACAAATTAAGCTTCCCTACAGCTTGAGAAATAGGAATCTTCCATCTGACCACTCCAGCGGCAAATGAGATCTGAGGAGTTAGGGATGTTATGCATTATGGGAAGAGGGAGGAGCTCGAGATTAGGATCCAACGTCTTGAAAAAGCGGTCGAGCCGGATCAGAGTATTGGATCAGAGACCCACCAGTAAGGAAGAATGAAAAGGTAATCAGATATACTGTTAAAGCCTTCTACATCTTTATCATTTGCTTCCCTCCTAATTTTAAATTTCTACAGGAACACCATCTATCCTAGAACACTTCCATATTGATTAATTATATATCACTTTCTTCATCTCATGCCTATCTTAATTACTAACTGCAGAGCATTGTTTTCCTCAAACTGGCACAATGAAATCGTCCATAAATGCCTTTTCTTGGTTACCTCACTAGTCAACTGCTTTATATAAAATTTCATAAAATCTCCCGGTATTTCTTATACCTCTATAGGATCCTAAGGAGTCTGTGACAAGAAAAACAACCAAAGTCTGGTTACAATTTCAACTTTCTATTGCCAAAGTCACTGTACAAAAAGTTCTCTCACACTAAAGTGTTATCAAATATACTTCATTAACAGCAACTATCTTAAAATTATGCATATTAAATAAATACCCTCTTATTTTCCCTTTAGCACTCGACAGTTGTTCTTCATGTTCTGTGAGAATGTCCTTTTCTGAAGCTCTTTAACTTTTGTCAATACCTAGAAATAATTCCTGGGACTTCAACATAGCTGCACATTGAGCAACAGTTTAATTATAGCTCTCCCAGTGTAGTGCGAAAACAGAAACTCAGCACAGAAGGCCAGTAGACTTGTGCTTATGGGTAAATTTCAGTAACTGGCTAGTAAGTGTACTGCATGGATGCCAGGAAAAAAGAAATAGAGAGGAACTGGAAGAAAATCAGCTACAAAAAGTGAGGAAGAAACACTGACTGTGGAAAGTTCTGCAGATGTTCAGCAAAAAGCAATGCAACCTCCAGACAAATTCCAGTAACCTACAGGAAAATACAAGACAACTGCACACAGAATAAAATTAATGAAACCCTGATGGTGCATATCAACACAAACAAAAAATGGAAGAAGCTTAAACAAGCATTCTGATGAGGTGATGAAGCTGAAAAAAAAACACATAGGTTGAAATAAAGAAAAGGCTGGCTGAATATGAGACTGCTCAAGAAGAGATGTTTCACAAAAATAATAGAATTAAAGGACAGAGCATATAGGGGAAAATCTGACATTTTCAGCTATACCAGAGAAGCTGGAAGAAACAGACTGCATTAATTTTATGAAAGCACAAAAAAGCAAGTAGACTCCGGAGTCATTAGCTGAAAGGGAACATTGTGTGCATGCTCCAAACCTGGCTATGAAAAAGCAACCTAGACCTTTAATAGTAAAGATGCAATTGTCCCGGCAAAAGGAGTTGATTTTGACAAAACTGTGGCAGAAAGACAAAGTACTTAAAAGTGGGAGACAGCACAGTGTTTGTGGAGAATGATTACTCATTGTACACCAGGCAGAAGAGAAGCAAATTTACTCCACTATTGAGGGAATATTGAGACACGGGGTGAGATTCAAACTGCTGTACTCAGCTGTCTTCAAAGTATTCTTCCCTGGAGGGACAAAATCATTTTTTGATGAAGTGCATGGTAAGAAGGAAATACAAAAGTTTGTCCAACAAAAAGTGAGCCGTGAAACTCAGAGATTCTGCTTCTTGTTCTTCTGGTAATTAAGGCCACAGAGAGATTGTACCTATGAAACTTCTTCCAATTGTTCATCAGAAAATGTTGGAGTGAAGGAAGGGAGCACGATAGTTGACTAGAAGAATCGAGAGTACACAGAAAATGAAGCAGAGACAGGAATTGGAAGATGGAAATGAACAGTAATAAAAACCAGTAATGTGGGATTACAATGCAATAATTATATTTGTGAAATATGATAGAACAAGAAAACCTGGAAATACTGGACTTTTTCAGAATTTGTTGGACTTGTGGGGGATTCTAAAGCATATGCCCTACTTCATGTCATTAATGTTCAAACATGTTTTGGTGAGGGGAAGAGGAGGGCGAATAAGTAATGATTTTTTTTTCTTACTAGGATTACTTTTCTGGTGTATGGTTTACTTTGCATGCTACAAAGTAAAGTATTCTCAGTTATTTTTAAGTGTAATGGGGACTGCAAACAGGTGCTGCTCTTTTTTTCTTTTCTTTCTCTTTCTTCTTGTTCAGTTTTAAGAACTGTAGGCAATGCAGTGAAAACAAAGCCTGGTTAAAAGAGCATGACAAATTAAAAATTAGTGTGCTTTTTCTCATTCTTACATGGGGGAATAACAGGATTAAGGACCTTAGATTGATTTAGTAACACATTTTAAGAGTAAGCAAGTAACTGAAAATGATGAGTATTATGAGGCTTTTTTCTAGAAAATACATGTATGCTCCTAGCAATTCTGCGGCTGGTCTTCATGTTTCCATGGAAACAATCTGATAGAGAATCTGGCTGCCTGGTTCTAGTGTGCCCATGAAGAAAATCTGATAGAGAAACTGGCTACAGGCTGGCAGAGTGATTGGCTGAAGAAAAAAAAACTGAGAAGAGAAATTGGCTTGGACATAATGTTCTCTGAAAGCATTCAGGGGTTTTCCCAGCTGGGAAAGCTGCAAAGCAAAGACAAAAACAATTATCACTTAGTAGAAGCACAGGCTGCACCATGCATCTTAGCATGTTTAACCTTTCTTTTAGGTTAGCTCAAGTCAGTGTCTGTCAGTTTGGGACTTTTGTTCCAATAAGGAGGGTAAAACTTCAGTATTTGAAGATTTACAGAGTTTTGTGTGTTAGTATTAACTTAATATGTTTTAGGGGGTATTGGGGTACATCTGTTTGTTTGTGGGCTTTCAGTAAAACAAAATTTTCAGTTGTGACACAGGCTCAAATGGATATGACAAGAAACAAGAAGTTATGTACCCTACCATAATGTTCCATGTTAGTTGTCTTCTTCTCGCCTTCTTTCTTGCTAAATGGGTTCGGAGCCGATCCTCGGCTCCGAATCGGCCGTCTACTAAAGCTCAAGAGCTATTCACCGGCTCGAGGCTTCCCCATATCCCACAATGCTAGGCGACAGATACTCAGATCTCGTTTGGTAGAGCTAACACCATGGAGACACCTGTCCCCACTACAAGGTTTACCTACAGTGCTAAAAACAGAGGAGGACGTAACCTAGAAGAGAGTCAACCAGAGGAAGAAGGCCTCAAAGGGGATTCTTCTCAGTCTGTCCAGGCTAGGGGGATGCAGGGTGTGACGCAAGAAAGAAGGCGAGAAGAAGACAACTAACATGGAACGTTATGGTAGGTACACAACTTCTTAATGTTAAGTTGTCTATCTCGCCTTCATTCTTGCTGGATGGGACAGCGTCCCTAGCACCTTAGCCCTGGGTGGCTCATCGGAACAGACTCTTGAGCACAGTGGAACCAAAATCCGCTTGACTCCTGGAGGCCATATCCAACTTTTAATGTGAAATGAAAGCATGAGGAGTGGCCCATGTGGCTGCAGCACAAATAGATTCCATTGGAAGTCTTGCCTGAAAAGCTACCGATGTAGCTAATGCTCTGGTGGAATGAGCATTTGGTTTTGTAGGGAGTTCTTTATGTCTCAGTTGGTAAATCAAAGTAATAATAGAGGCCAACTACCTGGATAAGGTTACTTTAGAAACTGGCAGGCCCTGCTTGCCCTCAGCGTAGGAGAGGAAGAGTTGGTCCGATCTTCTTGTTTGTTTAGTCCTATCCAAATAAAAACGTAATTGCCTGTGAACATCCAAATAGTGTAACTTTTGTTCAGCTCTGTTCGAATAGTTAGGAAAAAAGACAGGAAGATCAATAGCCTGATTCAGATTTGTCTCGGAAGGTATTTTGGGTAAAAAGGAAGGATTAGTCCTGAGTGAAACTCTATCTTTGTGAAAAACAAGATAAGGATGACGAATACAGAGGGCTTGAAGTTCCGACACTCTTCTAGCTGAGGTGATGGCTACTAAGAAGAGAGTCTTCCAGGAGAGTAATTTTAAGGAACAGGAAGCCGCAGGTTCAAAAGGAGGGAGAATCAATGAAGTTAATATCAGGTTCAAATCCCACGGAGGTGGGGGATCTTTAACCGGGGGCCTAAGTAAAACAGTCCCTTTAAGAAAAGCTTTACAAAGTTTGTGGGCCATGATGCTGGTCTCTGACAGGCCAGAGTGGAAATTAGCGATAGCAGCCAACTGGACTCTAATGGTGGCAGATGAGGAACCTGCTCGAAAAAGTTCTGCCAAAAAATCTAGAACATTATGGACAGGGGCTGTAAATGGGTCAATATTTCTAGCCCTTGCCCAGAAAGAGAAACGTTTCCACTTACTAGCAGAAGTCTTTCTGGTAGTAGATTTGTGCAAAGAAAGGATGATTTCACGTACTGGCTGAAAAATATGTGAAAGCCTGGCTAAGGCTAGAAGTGGAGCAACCAAGCTGTGAGGTTGAGGGACTGAAGGGATTGGTGCAGCCTGCCCGACTGATGGATCAAGAGGTCTGGCACTGGGTCCAGATTCCAGGGCTGCTCCAGCAGGTGACTATGCAGGAATGGGAACCAAATTTGTCGAGGCCAGTAAGGGGCAATCCTGGATCCCAATGCGGTCGCTTTCTGAATCAGTTTTGGAATTAAGGGAAAAGGAGGGAATGCATACAGAAGACCCCGGGGCCAATCGTGAACTAGAGCATCTCTGCGGGAGTGGCCGGGGAGGGGGAAGAGAGTGAAGAAGTCGTCGCACTTGCTGTTGAGAGGGGTTGCGAAAAGGTTGCAGCAAGGTTGACCCCATCTGCGGAAAATTTTGTCCGCTACTAACTGATTGAGAGACCACTCACGAGGCATGAGAATGGCTCTGCTTAACCTGTCCGCTATGACTTTGGACTTCCCAGGGATGTGCGGTGCTATCAGAAACCATTGAGAGGAGATAGCCCACTGCCAGAGTCTGAGTGCTTCTCGACATAAGGGATAGGACCTGGTTCCGCCCTGCTTGTTGATGTACCACACTACAGACATATTATCCGTCTGAATTGCAATAGTCCCGGTAGGTAGAGAGTCCTGAAGAGCTTGCAACGCTAAAAGTACTGCTCTCATCTCCAAGACGTTTATGTGCAGGTGGTACTCTAGGGGGTTGCCAAGTGCCCTGGACAGTCCTGCTCTGAAAATGCCCCCCCACCCGATCAGGGAGGCATCCGTTGTCACCGTGGCAACAAGAGGAGGAAGAACAAACGGTCTGCCTTGAAGTACTTGAGAGGAGACCATCCACCAAGAAAGGTGGTCTTTGCATGATTGGGTGATTATTATGTTGTGAGACATCGGAAGCTGTTGAAAAGACCATTGGGTAAAAAGCATCCATTGAAGAATCCGCACGTGAAAACGAGCCATGGGAAGTAACATGATTGCTGCTGCCATGAGACCCAAGGTTTTCAGTACAAATCTGGCCTGAATTCTCTTGCACTGTAGTAAGGTTTGAACATGTCGGCGAATGTCTGATACTCTTTCTAAGGGAAGTTTTGCCAACAGCTCTTTTGTATTTAATATTGCGCCTATAAAAGCTACAGATTGACAAGGCGACAATGCAGACTTTTTGAAGTTTATAGAGATACCTAGCTCGGAGCAAGTTTGGATGGTATAATTCCTGGCTCGGAGTAGCTGATGCCTGGTGGAAGCAGTTAGGAGCCAGTCGTCTATATATGGAAACACCTGGAATCCTCGCTGTCTCAGGTGAGCCGTAACCACTGCCATGCATTTGGTGAACACCCTGGGGGCTGTGGTGAGACCAAAAGGTAGGGCTCTGAATTGATAGTGACTGGCTCCCAGCCGGAAGCTGAGAAACCTCCTGGAGCGTCTGTCCATTTTGATATGGTAGTACGCATCCTGAAGGTCTATGGAGCACATCCAATTGTCCTGACCCAAAAAGGGTAGAATAGACTGAAGCATGACCATCCGGAACTTCGTTCTTTGAACAGATTCGTTTAACCTGCTGAGATCCAAAATGGGTCTCCAGTCCCCTGTCTTTTTTGGTACCAAAAAGAACTTGGAGTAAATCCCGGATCCTTGCTGGTCTGCTGGGACTGGCTGGTTGGCCCTTTTTTGTAGCAGTTTTGAAATCTCTAGTACTGCTTGTTCCCTTAGACCAGGTGAAACATCTGGAAGGGACCTGTTTGTACAGGGGTGTGGACAAAGGGGGTTTTGTAACCCTCGGATATGATAGACCGTACCCATTTGCCTTGTGTGAGGAGTTGCCAAGCTTCTGGGTACAGTGACAATCTTCCCCCGACTGCCTCCAAAGGTGGACAGTCGGGCAGCCCCTCAGGGGTGCTGAAAGGGTTTGTCAGAGAAAGATTCTCTGCTACCATGATTTTGCGGACCCCCTCTGCCCCTTGGGTGGCGTCTATTATTGTTCCCTCCTCTGCCCCTGGAGGGAAACTCGCCACGTGTGTCAGGCACGACTCCCTGGGGTTTCTGAAACCACATTTTTCCACTCTTCGGACCTTTAGGGTATGGTCTAGAGGGAGTAGAAAAATGGATTCCCACGGCAGAGAGTCTTGCCTTCCTGCTCACACCTGGTAAGGGTATCCTTCACCTGTGGTCCAAACAAAGCCGAACCATCGAAGGGGGTACTGGTGAAGGATGCCTTAAAGGGGTCAGCAGAGTTACATAACCGCATCCAGGCATGTCTTCTCAAAGCCACGCCTGTACCTGCGGCCCTACTCGCCCCATCGGCTGCATAAGAAATGAGCCGCATGGAGGAGTTGACTATAGAGTTAAGGGTCGCCAGCTGGGAGTTGATCTTTTCCTGAGACCCCGCAGCTGATGGATCCTGAAGGGTATCACCCAGTTCCTTGGGAAGATCCCTTTGAAGGTGGGTGAAATGGCACAGATAATTCAGCGACCGCATGAAAAAGGTCGCTGAAGAAAACATCCGCTTCCCGTACCTGTCCATTGTCCTAGATTCTTTATTAGGTGGATGGACAGGCACCGAAGGGTCAGCCAACTCCTTCTTAGTGGCTGCTGCCACCACCATGGCATCAACAGGGATACCCTTTGTCAGAAACTGTTTGTCAGATGGGGCTGTAATGAATTCAGTGGGCCTGTGGGGAGTTGGTTCCACTGTGTCCGGGGCTGTCCATGCCTTCCGAGCTGCCACTTCCATGAGCGGGTCGAAAGGCGGAGACACCCAGGAGGTGGAAGGGCGAGAACCAAACGCGTCCAGGTACACCGACTCGTCCTCGGAAGGGTTAAGGGCAGTCCAGTTCCCCTCTGCTAAAGGATCTCAAGGATGTCTGAAAAGGAGACATCCTCAGAGGGGGACCTTGGGGACCCTTCCAAATCCTCCAAGTCGGTGTCAGACATGACTGACTCGGGGGAGTCAACGTGTTTCCTCTTGCATTCTCTCTTCTGAGGAGGCTCCTCTGAATGATCAGGGGAGGCCTCGGAAGAGGAAGATACACCCAATGGGACGACCTGAAGCGTCTGTTCTCCACGCTTGGGGTCAGGAGGGTGGACAGAAACCGATGCAGGCACCATGGGGGAAGGAGCCGAAGGGGCCGATCGCAGAGCCGAGACAGGAGTCAGCACGCTCCTCATGAACTCTAAGGCACCGCTATCAGGCAGAGAAGAGGGTCCCTGCTCGAAAGAGATGTGAACCCCTCCCAGCACCGAGAGGGACAGCTCCGAGGCAGATGTCGGGGCCGAGCTCACCTGCGCCAGGGCCCCGAGAGGGAGAAAGGGGTTGGACAAGGGTCCGATGCCACTCGCCCCCTTGGAACCGACGAGGGAGTTTCGGCACCCGGATCCCTCCAAGGACGGAACCAATGAAGAGATCGGAGCCGACGAGGGAGCCGAAAGGTGTGGTATCAGCTCCGATGTTTCGAGCCCCAACGAGCTCCGACTCCGAACACAGTGGAAGAGTCGGAGGAGGAACTGTTGAAGACACAGGGATAGCCACAGTCTGTTGAGAAGGGCTGGCCAACATTTTGGCCAGTGCCTGCGACTTTAGGAGCCTACTGACCACCCTCTCCAAGTCATGATCGGATAGCCTGGAGGACCTAGAGGAGTGGGACCTATGGCTCCGCTCCGATTGAAGCAATGGAGACCTCTGAGCCGAACGAATGGACTCTAAAGAGGGGGAACTCTAACGTTTTCAGCTCAGAGAAGGCTCCGACACCAAGGTCGGAGCCGACTGAGGTCTCGAAGTGTCGGTTCCAGCCGGAACCGAGGAGGAGGCAGGAGCTCCGCTCAGCGACGGCTCCGAACAGGGAGCCGATGGTTTGGCGGGCTTTAAGGATTTTCAAGACGGAGGCTTAGCCGGGGATTACTTCTGGCTTAAGTAAGCCCCTCAAAATGAGCTTGTTCCTATGCTCCTGCAGGACTCGCTAGGTAAAATTAACAGTAATAATAATAACTATAACCACACAACTATTACTAACAAATATATATATATATATATATATATATATATATATATATATATATATATATATATAAAATAAAAGAACAAACTATAATACTAAGTAAAAGTAGCTAATAAGGCCTAACACTACCCTAAAGGGTGGGGAGGGGGGACTCTGTAACAACAAAAAAACAAGTTTCTAAGTGGGATCTCGAGGGGTACACAATCGAATTAAACGAAGAGGGAAGATTATCAAAAAATAAGAGAATATTGACAGTAAAAATACAAGAAAAGATTTAGACGACCTGGAGCCGGTAAAATCGCAACCTCGTAGCTGAAGAGGCAAACGAGATCTGGGTATCTGTCGCCTAGCATTGTGGGATATGGGGAAGCCTTGAGCCTGTAAATAGCTCTCGAGCTTTAGTAGAACCCATCCAGCAAGAATGAAGGCGAGAAAGACAACTTAACATCAACTGTATAAAAGTTTAACCTGTCAAACAGTGTATGCATGTAACACAAAAACTGGAACTAGACATTTAACAAAAAAGGAGTTATACACATAAAAGGTGGGAATAATTACAAAAAGCATCATTGCACGTCTTTAAATGCCAATGGTCTCTTCGCTAAATACAAGAGAGAGCAGTGAACTATATTAAAAAAGTGCAAGTAGCTATATTACAGGAGACGTACTTAGAAAGAACTGAACATGTGAATTTGATAAAAAAAGATTACCAGGATGGTTATTCAACAGAATACCTAGGACAAATGGAGAGAGTAGTACTTGTATTAACTGCAAGAGGAGCTCCAATAGTGATAGAGAGGATAAAAAAAGATAATAATTGCAGATTTGTAGTGCTAAGAAAAGGGAGGAGGATTACACTAGTATACATTTATATTTCACCTACAACAGCTATAATGGAGCTTAAGAAAATTCTGGGGAAAAATGATCAGTTTTCAGCAAGGAGTATTACTTATAGGTCGGGACTGGAATGTGATTTGCAACAGTGAAGATCGGTCTGGGGGCTCAGAAAGGGAAGTATAACAAAGGAGGATAGATATTTGAAGAAATGTATGAAAATATTTGACATGGAAGATGTGAAGTCAGTAATACAAGTTCAGAGTGAATTTACATATTATTCCCCAGGATATAAAAACTGGGAAAGGCTAGACAGAAAAAAAAGTTACGTACTCACCATAACGTTCCATGTTTGTAGTCCATCTCGCCCTTCATTCTTACACATGGATTCGGAGCCGATCCTCGGCTCCGACTCAGCCTATTACAAAGCTCAAAGTCTTCTAGTTGGCTCATGGCTAGGTAGGTATCCCATGGTGCACCAGTATAATTCTCAGATATTGTTTGCTTCCTAACTATAGAAAGACAGAACAAAAACTATCCAGAAAGCACAACAATAATAAAAGGTCTCCAGCTGTTATGAAAAATTTTCCTGCCTCCAGATCCTTCCAGGAAGGGTGTAGGACAGTGGGTTCGTAAGAATAAAGGGAAAGATGGACTACAAACATGGAATGTTATGGTGAGTGCATAACTTCTTTATGCTCTGTAGTCCTATCTCGCCTTCATTCTTACACATGGGGCAGCGTACCTAGCACTTTATTCTTGGGTGGCTCATGGAAAAATACTCCTGAGTATCGTGGAATCCAATTTGTAATGAGTAATAAAGGTGTGAGGGGTAGCCCAGGTTGCCGCTGCACAAATATCAATTGGAACCCTGGCTTGAAAGGCTGCAGAAGTAGACTGGGATCTTGTAGAGTGAGCCTTAATCTTGAACGGTAAAGGCTTTCCATCGCAAGAATAAATATAGGATATAAAACTGGAAATCCAAGTCAAAAGGGTCACTTTGGAAACTGGGAGACCTAACTTGGAGTCTGAAAAAGAAAAGCACAGTCGTGTACACTTACCATAAATGTGGATGTTAGAGTGTATCCACTGCTGCAGTCATTACATTTGGGTTATCCTGCTGGCAGGTTGCCCTCAGTCGTACTGGGTCCTGTGTCAGTTGCTGTCGCCTCTTCCTTGAAGTCAGGTCGTCAGGGGTATAAAAGATGCAGCAGACACCATTTTCTTCATTTTTTCTTGCCCCAAATGTCAGGTGCCCCCAAAAGGGTAGGCTAAAAATATGTAAATAAAACATACATGCACCAAAATAAGCTTTACCTTCATCTATAAGCAAATACACCACCTAGGTTGTATAGATTAGAGAAGTAAAGATAAGTTCCAGCAAAAGTAAGGGGGATGGTGGGTGGGTAACCTGGACTGCAACAGTGAATACACTCGAACATCTACATTTATGGTAAGTGTACACAACTGTACTATGTTCTTCGTGTTTCACTGTTGCAGTCATTACATTTGGGTTGAGTCCCAAAGCTATGGTTGGGGGGCTGGAGCTAAACAGCATTAGGAGCGGCTATGAGGCCCTGCAGAACTGCAGTGGGAAAGCATGCCCTGGATTTAGAGTAAAGAGGCAAATTGTAATGTTTTGTAAAGGTATGCACTGAACTCCAAGTAGCAGCCTCTAAAATGTTTTTGGTTGGTACTCCCCTGAGAAAGGCTGCAGAAGTGCCTGCAGCTCTGGTTGAATGTGGCCTAATGCCCTTAAGCACTGGTTTGCCATGCTGTGAGTAGCAGAAACGAATGCAGTGACCTATCCACTTTGAAATAGTCTGCTTGGAGATAGCCTGTCCTTGTGATGCTGAGGCATATGCCACTAGTAATTGTTCTGTCTTTCTGAAAACTTTGGTTTTGTCCAAGAAGAATCTAAGTGGTCTGTGTACGTCCAAAGAATGCAGAATTTTCTCCCCTTGTTCTGTGGATTTCAATAAAAAGTTGGCAAATGAACAGTTTGGTTAAGGGCTACACTGGATACCACCTTAGGCATAAATGTAGGGTTTGTTCTCAGAGACCCCCTGTCTGGATAAAAAATGATAAAGGGTTCCACAGCCATGAGAGCCTGTAGCTCTGAAACTCGTCTTGCAGAAGTTACTGCTAATAGCAGAGCTGTTTTCCAAGATAAGAATTTTATATCCGCAGTAGCAGCTGGCTCAAAAGGAGGTAAGGTGAGTTTTTCCAAGACATAATTGAGGTCCCATGCAGGTATTGGCGTTCTCCTTGGAGGCCTTAAGTTTTTGGCTCCTCTGAGGTACTGCCTTAATAAAGGATGAGAAGAGTGGTGGCTCTGTACTGTAACGAGCCGAAATGGCAGAGACATGGATTTTAATTGATGAAAAAGATAGGCCTTTGTCCAGCAGTTAAGTATTGCAAAATCTGAGGAATGTTTGGGACAGCTGTATCAGTTCCTTGAGCTTGGTTCCAAGCACAAAATCTCTTCCATTTCCCAGCATAGGATTTTCTAGTACTAGGCCTTCTGGCTTCTAAAATGACATCCATCACAGCTTTACTGAGAGGTGTGGTTTGTATGGCTACATTATCCGCCATGCTGCCAGATTTAGAGTCCTAAGTTGGCTGTGCAGAATGTGATTGTTTTGCTGGGACAGTAGATGAGGTATTTGAGGTAAGGTCTAGGCTGGGCATTGGGACAAGTTCCTTAAGCTCGGATACCAGTACTGGCGTGGCCAGTCTGGGGCAATCAGAATCATTTTTGGTTTCTCCTGTCTGACCTTTAGGAGTACCTTGGGGAGGAGAGGCAGTGGAGGAAAGGCATATACCGATAGGTTTGTCCAGTTGAAAGATAAGGCGTCCAATTTCCAAGCTTGTCTGTGATAAGTCCTTGTGCAGAATCTTTTTAGTTGATTGTTGTGAGGGGAGGCAAACAGATCTATGTCTGGGCATCCCCATTTCTTTATCATCATGCTGAAGACTTGTGGATCCAGGTGCCACTTGTGGGGATCCATGAGGTTTCTGCTTAGTTCGTCTACCAGAGTATTTTCCTTTCCTGGCAGGAATTGTGCTTGCAGATGAACTTGGTAAGTCAATGCTGTGTCCCATAAAGCCATTGCTAGTCTGCAAAGGGGGTAAGAATGAGCGCCCCCCCCTGCTTGTTTATGTACCACATGACCGTGGTGTTGTCTGTCTTTATCAGTAGTTGTCCCGGATGAAGTAGGTCCTTGAAGGCTGTCAGGGCATTTTGAACAGCTAGCATCTCTTTGTTTGATATGTAGATGCTTTTGGTTTGTGGACCAGGTGCCCTGAATGCCTCTTCCTGCCATGTGTGCCCCCCAGGCATAATCTGATGCATCCATAGTTAGGCTCTGTCTGGCTGGGGCTAGTGAGAATGGCTGTCCCTTGTTTTGGTGACAAGCCTTTGCCCACCATTGAAACTCCTGTTGCAGGCAAGGAATGAGAGTAATCATTGTTTCCAGGCTATGGCAATGTTGTGTCCAGACACTTTTTAGGTACCATTGCATTTTCCTCACATGCAGTCTTGCATATGGTATTAGTAAGATGCAGGATGCCATGAAGCCCAAAGCCTGCAGAATTTTTCTTGCAGATAACTGGGCCTTTGTTGCCATTTCCTTGAACTAGGTAGTCAGTTGCCTTTGTTTGTCTGGAGTGAGATAAGCCATCTGGCCAGTTGTACTTAAGCTTGCACCCAGTAATATTATCTCTTGAGAGGGCACTAGTTTTGATTTCTTTTTGTTGACTGTGTACCCTAGACATGTTAAAAGTATTTTCACAAACGTCAGATGCTGTAGTAGAATGTCCTTGTTCTCTGCTTGTATGAGGCAGTCGTCCAAGTAAGGATATATTTGTATTCCTCTGTCTGCAGTAAGCAATTACCGGTGCCAGGCATTTTGTGACGACCCTGGGCACAGTAGATAAGCCAAAGGGTAGTGCAGAGAATTGGTAATGCTTTGAGCCAGCCTTGAATCGGAGGCATCTTCTGCATGATTGTCTGATTGGGACATGCAGGTATGCCTCTTTTAGGTCTAAAGTCATTAGCCAAGCCGTGCTGCCCAGCATGGGCAGAAGCTGCTGCAAGGTCAACATCTGGAATTTTGGTATATCCAGGAAAGTGTTTAGAATAGATAGGTCTAGTATTGGTCTCCATGCTTTGTCCTTTCTGGGTACCAAGAACAGTCTTTAGTAAAATCCTTGTCCCTGCTCTTGCTGTGGCACTTGTTGAATAGCCCTCATGTCCATGAGAGCTGCGACTTGTTTTTGAGCCTCTGCCCATTGATTTTTTGGCAGGTCTGGCCAACTGTTTGCCCTTGGCAGGGTATGGAAGTGAAACTTGTAGCCTTGTGACACTGTCTAGAACCCATTTGCCCTGGGTTATAATGTGCCAATTTTGAGAAAAAAGTGCTAGTTTTCCCCCTAAGGGTGCTGCCAGAAGATAAGTGCTTGGTGCAGGCAGGGGGAAGTCATTGGGACGGTTTCCTTTATGGTTGTGATATGTCTTCTCCACCTTTGGAGGTAGAAGCACCCCATTGCTTAGACCTGTAGGAACCTTGCGGCTGTGTTCTGCCTCTAGGGCGTCTGGATCTGCCCCTTTGAGGTCGGTCTGAGACTGGAAAGGACCAATTCTTTGTAGACCAGTGTCTGCTAACTCTAAGTGGCTGTACCTGTAAGAAATCCTTGACCGTTTGCAGAGATTTAGTTTTGTCCTCCATTTTCTTCAACACCTCTTCTGCCTTAACACCAAACAAGGTATCATGTTGTAATGGACCATCAAATAATTTTGCTTTAACATGATCAGGCAGATTTTGTTCCTTTAGCCAAGCATGCCTCCTAATGACAGAACTCGTAACAGCGGCCTCCAGAGAATCAAAACCACATTGCAAAGTACGCTTTCCAACTTGTTCAGCTGCATGCAATAAATCCTGCATTTCTTTGTTTTCTGCACATTCAGAATTTACCATCATTTTCTGTTTAAGCAGTGTCATGATATATTGCTGATATTTGAGAATATGAAACTGGTAATTTAAGGCCCTTATAGCTAAGGTAGCAGATGTGTAAATCTTTTTTCCCCATCTATCCAGTGCCCTAGAATCCCTGTCACAGGGGGTAAGGTTTTTTGCAGTGGAAGCCTTGACCCCTTTGGGACCCTGAGAAATAGTTTCTGGGTCTGCAGTAGGGTTTTTGAAAAGAAATTTATGAGAGTCAGGGACCCTGTAGTATCTGTCTGGCTTAACAGGAGCTGGAGATAAGGAGTCAGGGGTCAGACTAGACTCAGAGAACACATCATCTACAATGTCTAACACAGGTGGAATAGCTAGAGGCCTGTGTTGAGGTAGTAAAAGGAAGTCTCTGAGCCTCTTCTTAGACTCTGAAAAATCTTGGCTCTCCCAGTGGAAGTGCTCCCTCATGGTATGCAAGGTTTCCCCAAAAGAGTAGTCCTCAGGAGGAGAAGCTGAAGGAATCAATTCTTCAGCATCAGAATTCTCATAGGGGGGGAAGAGAATATTCCTGATCAGAAGAGGAATCAAAAGAAATGGAAACCTGATCTGAAGATTCATAGTCTGTCTCTTGCTTAGGCCTTTTATCAGGAGAGGGATGGGAACCCCTGATCAAGGTAATTAAGTCTTCGGCCATATTGAGCATCTGTTTTTTGGGCATGGAGGCCTGTCCATGTGGCTGGTGAACTTGTTTCTTTGCCTTTGAAGTCGGTTTAATATATAATTGTTTAGGTCTGAATACACCCTCAGAAGCCGATGCCTGCTCAGCGGCTCCGGACCCATCTGAGGGAATAATCTCCGAGGCTCCAATACCTTGAGTTTCCAGCGGCCTGGCCGACTCCACGTGGGAGTCGGTAGCGGCCTGCAACTCTAAAGTAGTGGGCGTCAGGGGCTACGAAAGCGCCTCAATGAGAACCGGCGACTTGCTTAGGAGAAGCTTCGTCAGTTTTGGGCCTCGGTTGCCTGTCTTTTTCTTTGCGTTTTTTGTGAACTCCGGTAGTCGGATGGCTATCCCACGACATTGTATAATTAAATCTTTGTCCAAAATAGTTTAATGCAAAATCTTACCGATGTTTAATAGTGCGTTGGTTAAATCTAGCACAAAACCGACAACTAGAAACGTCGTGGTCAGGGCCTAGGCAAGGAATACAGTAAGAATGAAAGTCCTTATGAGGTATTTGCTTCCCACAAGAAATACAATTATTAACTTTTTCTGACATCGGTCTGGAGCAAGAAAAAAGTTTCCCCAATGGGGTACTTAGCTTTTAATGAAGACTTCGGATTTGAAACTCGAACACGAAAATCTCAGGAGTCGGCCGACCGGCACTTGCGAACTGCTTCTGCTTCGGGCACCACGCGGCAAGAAAGACTGAAGAAAATGGCGTCAGCTGCATCTTTTATACCCCTGACGACCTGATGTCAGGGAAGAGGCAACAGCAACCGACGCAGGACCCAAGATGACTGAGGGCAACCTGCCAGCAGGATAACCCAAATGTAATGACTGCAACAGTGAAACACGAAGAACATCAAACAATTGGTCTGACTTCCTGAATTCCTTGGTCAGGTATAGACAGAACCTTAATTGTCTGTGAACGTCCAACTGATGAAATCTGTATTCTGCTACATTGGAATGATTAGGGAAGAACACCGGAAGCTCTATAGTTTGGTTCAAGTTATTATGAGAGCACACCTTAGGGACAAAGGATGGATTTGTGCGAAGAGATACTCTGTTTTTGTGGGAAATCAAATAAGGGGGCTTGATAGACGGTGCTTGTAACTCTGATACTTGTCTAGCAGATGTGATGGCCACCAGAAACAAAGTCTTCCAAGAAAGAAACTTCAACAAACACAAATGAGCTGGTTCAAAGGGTGGAGACGTTAATTTGGATAGGAAGAAGTTTAGATCCCATGAAGCTACCGGTTCCTGAAAGGGAGGTCTCAACAAAGTAGGACGTTTAAGGAAGGTTTTACACAATCTGTGTGACATCAGATTAGACTCGTGTTGACCCAAATGAAAATTTGATATTGCTGCCAACTGAACCCTAATTGTGGCAGCAGCAGAACCCTGAAGAAAAAGTTCAGACAAAAATTCCAAAACCACTGGAATGGATGCGGTATAAAGGTCAACATTCCATTCCTCAGCCCAGATAGAAAACCTTCTCCATTTGCTGGAGCATTACTTTCTAGTGGAGGGTTTGTGAGAAGATGCGAGAATGTGGGTCACAATGGGTAAAAAATCATGAAGCCTGACTAGGGATGGAACTGGAGCAGCCAAGCTGTCAAATTGAGGGTGTGGAGGCTGGGATGAAGAGAGCCTGACATGTGCGTCAATAGATCTGGCACTGGGTCCAGAGTCCATGGGTTGTCTAGTAGATGAGGCCCGAGAAAGGGGAACCAAACCTGACGAGGCCAGTATGGAGAGATGAGGATCAAATTGCTTCCCAACAGTTTCGCTTTCTGAATCACCTTGGATACGAGAGGAAAGGGCGGGAAAGCATAAAGGAGACGCAGGAGCCAATCGTGAACAAGTGCGTCTCTTGGTGACTCCCCCGGAGGGGGGATAAGGGAAAAATAGCTGCTGCATTTGTAGTTGATCGAACTGGCGAAAAGATCACAGCAAGGCTGTCCCCATCTGTGGAAAATCTGTTATTTCATGCTTCAGAGACCACTCGTGAGGCATCAAGATTGATCGGCTGAGTTTGTCGGCTATCATGCTGGTTGCCCCCGGGGTGTGTGTTGCCACTAAAAAGCACTAGGAAGATATCGCCCATTTCCAAACACTAATAGCCTCTTGACAAAGGGGGTAAGATATGGTTCCGCCTTGTTTTTGAGATAACATACCACTGACATGTTGTCCGATTGTATTGCTATCATCCCAAGAGGAAGAAGGTCGTGGAGTGCTTGGACCTCCAGCAGCACTGCCCTCATCTCTAGGACATTGATATGCAGGTGAGCCTTGTGATCTTGCCATGTGCCTTGGACAGTCCTGCCTAGATAATACCCCCCCCCCCCACACACCCTATCTGTGAGGCATCCTTGGTCACAGTAGCAACGGGTTGGCGAGGAAGGAATGGAGTTGCCTATGGTTAGTTGGTTGGGTTGGATCCACCAACGGAGGTCCTTTTTGCAAGACTCTGTTAAAAGGATGTGGTGGGATAGAGCCAGTTGTTGGAAGGACCACTGGGACGATAGAAGCCATTGAAGAATCTGCATGTGTATTGTGGCAAAAGGGACTAGCAATATGGTGGAGGCCATAGTCCCTAGGAGTTTCAGCACTGTCTTTGCCTTGAGTTTCCGGACAGGGAGGAGACGAAAAAATTGTATGAGATTCTGTTCTCTTTCTGCTGGAAGATGAGCCAACATGGAGACTAAGTCTATTTCTGCAACTATAAAAGTCACAAATTGAGAGAGCGATAAGTTAGACTTTTCCTAATTTATAGTAATCCCCAACTGGGCACAAAGTTGGATAGTGGAGTCTCGTGATTTGAAGAAGTAGATGCCTGGTGGGGGCAGTCAGGAGCCTGGCATCCAGGTATGGAAACACTTGGAATCCTAGATGTTTCAGGTGAGCTGTCACTACTGCCATACACTTGGTGAACACCCTGGGGGCTGTGATGAGACCAAAGGGCAGAGCACGAAACTGGTAGTGACTGGCTCCCAGCCGGAAGCGTAGATGGCTCCACGACATTCTGTCGATTTTTATGTGGTAGCACGCATCTTGGAGGTCTAATGAGCACATCCAAGTGTCTTTCCCTAACAGAGGGAGTACAGACTGCAGTGTCACCATCCGGAAAGTACAGTTTTGTACCTACCATAAATGTAGATGTTCGAAGATCCACATTGCTGCAGTCCTAACACTTGGGTAGTCCGCTGTCCCAGTCGGCCCGAATACCAAAGTATAAGGCTGACGTCGGTCAAGGCGCATTTGACTGACATCAGGACGTCAGGGTACAAATGCGCATGACCGACGTCATATCCTCAGTCTTTTCTTGCCCCAGATGTCAGAAGACCCTAAAAAGATAAGGCCAAAACCAAAAAACACCAAACACTCCTGTACCTAATATATGTACAATATATACAAATTTTCAAAATAGAACCCCACCCACACAACCACCCCTAAACACAGAGGGAAGGAGGGGCAAATTGGACTGCAGCAATGTGGATCTTCGAACATCTACATTTATGGTAGGTACAAAACTGTACTATGTTCTTCATCTCACATTGCTGCAGTCCTAACACTTGGGTAGAATCCCAAAGCAGAGGTAAGGGAGGATGGCTAAACTATAATGAAGCAGGAGCTGCCAAAATGCCCTGCAACACAGCAGTGGCAAAACCAGCCCTGGATTTAGAATAGAGAGGAAGGTGGTAATACTTGGAGAAAGTATGCACTGAACTCCAAGTGGCTGCCTCCAAAATATCCTTAGTTGCCACCCCCCTTAGAAATGCTGTTGAAGTGGCAGTAGCCCTCGTGGAATGAGGCCTAATCCCAGCTGGAATCTCCTTGCCATGATGGGAATAACAGAATGCAATGCAAAACCCAATCCACTTAGATATAGTTTGTTTTGACACAGGCTTGCCCTGGGAACTCAAAGCAAAAGAAACAAACAACTGCTGAGACTGCCTAAAATCCCTAGTCCTGCTTAAATAATAACGCAACTGCCTGTGTACATCTAAAGTGTGCAAAATCTTTTCCCCTTATTTTGGGGATCTGCATAAAAAGTAGGCAAATGAATAGTTTGGTTTAAAGCCACACTAGAAACCACCTTAGGCATAAATGAAGGATTAGTGCGTAATGATACCCTATCCTTATGAAAATCAAAAAGGCTCAACCGCCATAAGGGCCTGCAATTCAGAAACCCTTCTTGCAGAAGTAATGGCCAACAAAAAGCAGTCTTCCATGACAAGTATTTCAATTCAGCAGTAGCCATGAGGCTCAAAAGGTTGTAGAGTAAGTTTCTCCAACACAAAATTGAGGTCCCAAGCAGGAGTAGGAGCTCTCGTGGGGGTCTTATATTCTTTGCCCCTCTAAGAAATTGCTTGAACAAAGGATGAGAAAACAATGGTGGGTCACAATCATAGTGAGCTGAAATTGCTGCAGCATGAATCTTAATGGAAGAGAAAGACAAACCTTTGTCCAATAACTCAGTAAGATATTGAAGAGCCACACTCAAATTAGGCTCAGAAACATCCAAATCCTTTGCTGCACTCCAAAATAAAAATCTCTTCCATTTTTCTGCATACACTTTACGCGTACTAGGTCTTTTGGCTTCCATAATCACATTCAAAACTTGTTGAGGAAGTTGAGACCTGCTGTGGTTCAAAACAGAATATGCCAGGCTGTTAGATGAAGAGAGTGAAGCTTGACATTGAGAAGATGACCGTCCCTCTGAGACAAAAGGTGTGGAATTAAAGGTAAAGGCCATGGAGGCTTCCTTACCAGATTCCTCAGTAATGGGTACCAGTGTTGCCGAGGCCAATCTGGAGCTATCAAAATCATCCTTGGCTTGTCTTGTCTGACCTTTAGGAGTACCTTTGGGAGGAGAGGCAGAGGTGGAAAGGCATACACATGAAGATTTTCCCAACTGAACGAAAGAGCATCCACTTTCCAAGCTGTGTGATGAAACCTTTTCGCAAAACTTTGGCAGCTGGTGGTTTAGTGGAGAAGCGAACAGATCTATGTCTGGAGTTCCCCAGGACACTGTCAATTGTCGAAATACATGAAGATCCAGTTTCCACTGTGGGGATCCATGATTTGCCTGCTTAACACATCTGCTAAGGAGTTCTGTGCTCCTGGCAGAAACCTTGCCTGTAGATTTAGCTGCAAGCTGAGCGCAGTCTCCCACAAAATCATTGCTTGCCTGCACAGAGGATAAGAATGTGTTCCCCCTTGCTTGTTGATGTACCACATGACAGTTGTGTTGTCTGTTAGAATCAACACCTGCCCAGGAAGAAGTAACTCCTTGAAAGCCATTAATGCAAACTGGACTGCTAACATCTCCTTCATGTTGATATGTAGATGCTGTAGTCTGGCAGGCCACTTGTCCTGTATCCACTTTCCATTCAGATGAGCTCCCCAAGCTATGTCTGAGGCATCTGTCGTTAGAATCTGACTCGCCTCTGGCGGGTCACAGAGAGTCCCTTGTTTAGGTGACATTCCTGAGCCCACCACAAAAATTCCTTTTGAATGCAAGGTATTATTGGAATGACAGTGTCCAAATCCTGGCAGTGCTGTGTCCATACATTTTTAGATACCATTGCAGCTTCCTCATATGCAGTTTGGCATTGGGAAGCACCAGAATACAAGATGCCATGAACCCTAATGCTTGAAGGACTGTCCTTGCAGTCAGCACGGACTGATGAGATAGTTGATGGAAGTAAAGGGATAGACTCTTTTGTTTGTCCGGGGTTAAAAAGGCCATCTGGGCTGCTGTATTCAGTCTCACACCCAGAAAGCACATGTCTTGAGAGGGTACTAGACTGGACTTTATTTCGTTCACAGAATACCCCAGGCATCTTAGCACTGCTATCACATATTCCAGATGCTGAAGAAGCTCGTCCTTGTCTTGAGCCAGAATCAGACAGTCGTCCAAGTAAGGATAGATTTGTATTCCTTTTAGCCTGAAAAAAGCTACAACTGGAGCCAGAACTTTTGTGAATACTCTGGGCGCAGTAGATAAGCCAAAGGGCAATGCAGAGAACTGATAATGTGAATTTCCAGCTCGGAAACGCAGATACTTCCTGCAACTGAGTCTGATAGGCACATGAAGGTAAGCCTCCTTGCTTTGTATAGGAGGAATGTCTGGCATGCCTTTGAAAGGAGGCAAGGTATGGAAATAAAACCTGTAACCGTGGTGAACGATATCCAATACCCATCTGTCTTGGGTAATAACACTCCAATTTTCTTTGAAAAGTGCCAGCCTTCCTCCCAAAGGTGCTGCCAGACGAGAAGGCTCTGGCAGCTGAAAAGGCAAGTCATTGGGTCTGCTTACGAAAGGATTGACCCCTGCCCTCACCAGAAGACTGGGCAGGCGAACTGCCTGTTCTAGGCCTAAAAGAACCTTGAGCTCTGCCCCTACCACGTCTAGATCTACCCCTAGACTGAGAATCATAAGAAGGATAAGTCCACCCCTTAGTAGGCCAATTTCTACTAAACTTTGGAGGCTGAACCTGCAAAAAATCTTTAATAGTCTGCATAGACTTAGCCTTGTCCTCCATTTTCTTTAAAACTGCTTCCACAGGCGCACCAAATAACACATCAGATTGTAAAGGAGCATCTAAAATCCTTGTCTTTACATGTTCAGCTAAATTCTGATCCCTCAGCCAGGCGTGCCTGCGAAGAACAGAACCAGTGGCTGCCACCCTCGAAGAGGCCTGTACAGCATCAAAACCACATTGCAAGGAATGCTTACCCACCTGTTCAGAAACATGAACCAAATCCTGCAACTCTTTACACTCAATACCTTCCGCCAGAGCATCCACCTTAGACTTCAATTGTGAAAGGAGATAATTTTGGTATTTCAACATGTGAAACTGGCAATTCAAAGCCCTCATGGCTAAAGTGGAAGAAGTATACACCTTTTTCCCCATCTATCCAAAGCCCTTGCCTCTTTATCAGAAGGAACAGGATTTTTAACAACAGAAGCCTTAACACCTTTAGGGCCCTGAGAAACAGTTTCTGGGTCTGCCCTAGGACTCTTAAAAAGATACTTATGAGCTTCAGGCACCCTATAATACCTGTCCGGTTTAACTGGGGCAGGAGGCAAAGAACCAGGGTTCAGGGAAGCCTCTGCAAAACATCCTCTACCACATCCAGAACAGGAGGTATAGCTAAAGGCCTATGCTGGGGTAGAAACAAAAATTCCCTAAGCCTTTTCCTAGAATCAGAGAAATCTTGACCTTCCCATTTAAAATGCTCCCTCATGGAATGAAGAGTCTCTGAAAAGAAAAATCCTCAGGAGGAGAAGCCAAGGTGTAGAGTCATCTACATCAGAATCAGAATAAGGAGGATACTCCTGCAAGTCTTCAGCCGAAGCCCCAGAAGCCCCCGAACACTGCTCAAAACTCTCAAGCTCAGGTTCCACCCTAGGCCTCTTATCAGGGGGGGGGGGTAAAGAACCTCTAATCATAGTAATCAAATCTTCTGCCATTTTAAGCATATGTTTCTTAGGCAGAGACCCTGAAGAACTAGGGAGACCCCACTGAAGTTAACCCTGGCCAGCCTCTAGAAGGAGCCTTGGAAACAGAAGGGAGGGCCTAACCACCTTAGAAAGGGAGGGGAGAACAGCTACCTGAGAAGCCCCTTCAGCCTGGCCTACCTCCTGAGAGGACACATCTTGTAACAGTAAAGTCTCTCCCTGAGAATCCAGAGGAACTTCTGGTAGAACCACCGGCTCCACCGAGCCCTCTAAAGAACTGACGTCCGGGACAGACGGTTCTTCCACCCTAGGCTTCGCTGCTTTGTCTTTGCGCTTTTTAGGCAGGCGGGCGGAGCATCCGGCGGCATGTTGTAATTACAACGCTTCCCAAAACTAACCTGGCACAATCTAATCTTCTCTTAATAGTGCGTTTGTTAAATCTAGCACAAGAGCGACAGCCAACAACGTCGTGCTCAGGCCCTAAACAAGGTATACACAATGTATGGTAATCTCTATGAGGTATCTGTTTCCCACAAGAAATACAGTTATTCACTTTTTCTGACATCCGGTTAAATACTGAGGCAAGAAAAAACAAAATATTCCCAACGGGGTACTTAGCCAACTTTGATTCGGTCTGAAACTCCGACTTCAGAAAATTTCAGAACGCCAACCTGCACTCGCAATACTGCTTCTGCATCGGACCATGCGGCAAAAAAGACTGAGGATATGACGTCGGTCATGCGCATTTGTACCCTGACATCCTGATGTCAGTCAAATGCGCCTTGACCGACGTCAGCCTTATACTTTGGTATTCGGGCCGACTGGGACAGCGGACTACCCAAGTGTTAGGACTGCAGCAATGTGAGATGAAGAACATCTTGTCCTTTACGGATTCGTTTAATTTGCTGAGGTCCAAAATGGGCCTCCAGTCCCCTGTATGTTTTGGCACTAAAACGAATTTAGAGTAAGTTCCGAATCCTACCTGGTCTGCAGGGACAGTTTGGATAACTCTGTTTGCGAGCAACTTGTTGACAGTTGCTTGATCCCTGTGATTGGGTGGAACATCCGGGATCCTCTTGGGAACATGAGGTGGAAGAGAAAACGGTATGGAATAACCTCTGGTGATAATTTTGTACCCATTTGTCTCGGGTGATGCTTATCCAGGCTTCTGGATACAAAGAAATGTGACCCATGACCGGCTCCAGTGAAGCACAGCTGGGCCCCATATCAGGAGCGCTGATAGGGTCGGCCTCGAAACGAATCGCGGCCTCCCTGGTTTTGCGGTCGGCCCCTGCCTCTAGGGAGTCTACCATTTGCTCCTCCTCCTCTGCCTCTGAAGGAGGAGTCACCCTGTGTATCCTGGAAAAACCTCTGGGACTTCTTGAACCACATTTTACCACCTCTCTGACCCTTGGGGTGTGGTCTAGAGGGGACAGTAAAACGTACTCCCATGGCATAAAGCGTTTTCCCTTCTTGTTCGCACCTGGTGAGTGTGTCTTTTACCTTAGGTCCAAACAAGGAAGAATTCTTTAACAGTTAAAGAATGTTATTTTTATGATGTGTTTTTTAGTAGAACAACTTTTAAGTGCTACATAAATTTGTTATTCAAGAATAATTAGTATAGTTTGTTAACCACATTGAATATAGAACAAGACTATTTTTTAACAACATTTACAACTGTGTTTTGCTGTTGGTCATGGTTCAGTTTTAATAACATCACATTTGTTTAAGAAAAATAGACAATTAGTAGCACTACTGCACTACTGCACTTTAAAAGTTGATGACTTTACTTTAATTACAAACTTAATGGTTTAATTGGCCGATCAACTAGTGTATAAATGCAGTGTGGCCACACTTGTAATTTAACCTTGAAAAAGCCTGGAATTGTCCAGGCGAAAGCGCTTGGTGTTCATTTTGTAAATAAAAGCTTTGTGGTGGAATTACCTGGACAGCATTTTTACTACTTCTGAAAGAAAAACTTTGTACTACGCAGCTGGCATTTACCTATACTGTTTGTTCGGGCTTGGTGAGCTGTTCCTGCTCCTGTTTTCCCAAACAAGGAAGAACCGTCAAAGGGGGCGTTGGTAAAGGTAGACTTGAATGGCTCTACAAACTTACACAAGTGCATCCAGGAGTGCCTCCTAAAGGAAAACTCCTGAACCCGCTGCCCTGCTTGCTCCATCGGCTGCATAAGAAATCAGCCTCATGGAGAAGTTAACAATGGAATTCAAGGCGGACAACTGAGCGGACACCTTATCAGGGACTCCTTCAGTAGATGTACCTTGTAGAGTCTCTCCCAACTCCTTAGTGAATGCCGCTGACGAAACGATACGCTTCCCGTATCTGTCCATCGTTTGAGACTCCTTGTTCGGCGGATGAACAGATGAAGTCTCCGCTAGTTCCTTCTTAGTGGTCGCCACCACCATGGCATCTACAGGAACGCCCTTGGACAAAAATTCCTTCTCCTTGGGGACTGACAAAAATTTATTGGGTCTCCTGGGGACTGGCTCCACGGCATCCCACACCTTCCGACTAACAAGGTCTAAAAGTTCATCAAAAGTTGGAGACACCCAAGAGGCTGAAGGTTGAGACCCGGAAGCCTTCAGGTACACAGACTCCTCATCAGAAGGGGTAACAGTGGGCCAGCCGCACCTCTGCTTAAGGATCTCTAAGATGTCTACAAAGCAGACAACATCAGAGGATGAATTGGGAGACCCTTCTGACTCCTCGAGGTCGATGTCAGAGGTAAGAGACTCATCCTGGGAGTCTACATGCTTCCTCTTGCATGTCCTCTTCCAAGGGGGCTCCTCAGAAGGATATACAGGGGAGGTCTCGGAAGAATGGGGGCCACCAGCCAAGGGCTCTTGAGGCTGCGGGTCTCTGCTGTCTAAAGAGGGAGTAGGTGCTGAGACAGAGGTCGGTGCCCGAGGGAGAAGAGTGTCGGTACCACTGGGTGGAGCTAATGATCGGGACAGCGCACACTGCATCATCTTGAAGGTCAACCTCTCTGGCTCCAAAGACCTCCCCGGCACAGAGGAGACAGAGGAAGTCATCGGCTCCAGAGCCATCGGCTCCAAAATAGACGTATGGTCGAGTTCAACCTAGCCGATGAACCAAGAGGGAGACTCTGAACCGAAGGGGTCCAGGTCCAAGCATCCCTGTTGGGGCCAACTGGAGAGCTTCATCTCCTAGACACCCCTGGACGGCACCGAAGGTGTCGGGAACGGAACTCTGCTCAGAGACAGCCTCAGGGGGAGCTGAAACCAAAGGTTCCACAATCAGCGGTACAGAGCACTCCAGCTCCAAAAGCCCAGCATGGCTCGGAGGAACCACAGAAGAGGAAATGGACTTAAGTGGCTCCGGGACAGACTGGGTCAAAGCCAACAGCATTTTTAGGAAGGCAGACTACTTCAGGAGTCTCAGCACTACTCTCTCCACATCTTCTTCTGATAGGCTCCTGGAAGATCTGGAAGACAGTGTGGAGATCTGGACCTCTGTAAGACAGGGGACCTTAAAGTGGGGGTGACCGGCAATGGTTCTCTGGACCGGCTCCGAAATGCATGGAGCCGACACTGGAGACATAGTAGCCATGAACTCGATCTGTTCCAAGATCAGTGGAGCCGAGGAGGGAGAAGTCTTGTCTGGTTTCGACAGTTTAGGAGGCAGTTCGAAAGCACCGGATGGCGCCGGGAAATGCCTCTTGGAAGATTTAGCCTTTTCTTTTTTTTAGATGCCTGAGATTTGGAGGAAGAAGACGAACTGGCCAAGTCCTCCTTGAAAGAAGGCTTAAGGAGACCTTTTAATATTAATTTGTTCTTTTGCTCCTTAAGACCCTGGCACTGAAAGAATGGCAAAACAAACATGTTTATTGTAGATGGGGCTCCAGGGCAATACATACAGTTACTGTGGCCATCGGTAATAGACATCTTCTGAGAGCATTTCACACATTTCTTAAACCCCGAGGGTTTATGGATCTTTTGTCTTTTTAGACATGGTACGGAGATGCAGCAAAAGGACACAAGCCAAACATAATGAGGACTAGGTCCTTTAACGTAAGCAGGTCTAGCCCTTACTGCACTAACGGTCACAGCACCATGAGGGCTAGGTCCTTGAACTCAAACAAGCCTAGCCCTGGGTAGAGAAAAGGGAGAGAAAACTAGGTCCTCTAACTCAAACGGACCTAGAAAAGAGAAGACTAAAGGTCAGAAACTACCAAATATACTGTACACACACAAAGTATGAGCCAGAAAAGTCCAACTGCTCAAATTCTAAGACGAAGAACCAAAACCGTTGGAAATATCAAAAACCCTTGTCAACTAGAGCTAAATATCCCCTTTGTTGTTTACATTATATTTAGAACTACTGGCAAAGAAAATAAGGGACTCAGAAATTCAAGGATATAATTGGTATGGTAGTCAAGAAAAGCTGGCTATATTTGCAGATGATATTTTATACCTGACAAAACGAGAAGGAGATATTACAATGTTGTGACATTTTCAGTTTCAAATGTGTTTGGTATACAAAATTAATGAAGCTAAAACAAAGGCAACAGCAGTAAATTATGCACCCACACATGAATTGGTTCAGCAATACCCGTACTTATGGGGACAAGATAAAAATGAAGTATTTAGGAATATGGATTAAGAATGATTCTGGTGTGGCAGCTAAGGATATGTGGGAAGAGACTAAACAAAAGATAACAAAAACTGAGAAATTGGGCACTGTTATACAGATACGGATATTAAGATATAAGCAGTCAAAATGTTTTTAGTTCCTTTAGTATTATACACAGCTCAGGCATATTTTATCAACTAGAGGAGAAGTTCTGGACAGCAATTAATAAGGAACTAAAGGACTTTATCTGGGAGAGAAGATGGCAAGAGTCAAACTGGATAAGCGGATTCTTCCAGTAGAAAAGGGCGGATTGGGATTACCCAATTTGAATGGGGTATTTCAGAGCTACACAGTTAAGGCTCTTATACATAGCACAAGCAGAAAACTAAAATTCAAAGTGGAAAGGGATGACGCTGAAACGAAGGCAGCTGAAGAAACAGAGACTAGGATTTTGGATGCAGGCCATTAAGGAGAATAACAATAACCATACAGTATATTACATCCATAAAGTAGCAGAAAGTATTCCAAGAACTAAGCCGACATGGGAATGGAGAATGGAGATTCTGCTGATAGGGATGATTGCAATTAGGGATATAGACAATAGGCAAGAGGGGGCTGGAATCTACTGGAGAAAACTGGCAAAGGAACCAAGGCACTGGTAGCAAATAACTAGAGAGGGAAAGGGAGAATGGGAAGAGGCCAAGAATTTCTTTGGACTGCAGGTTAGAGACTGCCTTCCCTATCAAAGACTGATAGAGTAGAGGCAAAGAGAAAGAAATAGGGGGTGTCCTATACGAAAGATCAGCACTAGTAGTGTTTTTAACAGAATCGAGAACAGAAGCTGCCATTAAACAAGGAGTAATTAATAGAGCATATAAAATATTGCATGATAACAAAGAATCAATCTGAGGAGGTTAGAAAGGATTGGGAAGAGAGACTGGATAAACAATTCAGAAACAATGGGAGGATATATGTATGTCTCCCACATATGCAATAAAATCTAGAAGATTTAGGATTTTTGCTTGGAAAAGTTTACATAGATACTTATATCCCCCAAGAAGACACCAGAGTTGTTCCTTGGGTAGACAGCAGGTGTTGGAGGTGTGACTGGGAGGAGACACGTATTGGGAACATGTTTTCTGGGAGTGCGGTAGGTTGGCAGATTTTAAGGATTCCCTGCAGGATGCACTGTTGGAGATGCTAGGTGGGTGGATTGGTGTAACACGGGAGATTACTTTTCTGAGCTAGGATACACAATCAGAATTGCCTAGACATAGTAAGGCCTTGCTGTCTAATTACGGTGGCTGCCAAGAAAGCAATTACTAGAAAATGGAAATTAAAATCTAAATTAACTATACTAGAAATAGTGAATATAGTAACAAGAGATAAAACAACTGGAAATGAGAGCTTTAGAAAAGGGTAGGAGCAAACTACATAGGAAAATGGGAATTGTGGGAATAATACATACAGAGGAGGAATGAGGTTTAAAAGAAGGCAGGATTTGAAATGAGTTACTTAATGTCTGACTGAAAATGATTGGGCAGATTATAAGTGATTATTATAAGTGATTTATGATGTTTGCAACTGGCAGTGTGACAGCATGGTTTGTGATGTAAACTGCTTGCAACTAGGACTTTGTCAGTGTGGTTTGTTTTCATTTAGACAAATGTATGACTTATGTCTTGAAGTGATGGTTTAATAAAAATGTTTCTTGTTTAAAAAAATAGCATTATTTGAATAATGTAATGTTGCTTAGGTTATATGATATATAGCAATATATGTGAAGTACGTTTATTATTATTTTAATACGATTACTTTTGCATAAATGTAAAACTGTCTGTCACAAGTGATAAATGTTAAACAAAAACAAAAAAAAAAACAAAAAACACTACAAATAATTCGTATTACTTCTTTCTCATATATCCCACTCACCACCTATCCATTTTGAAGCAACTTCTATCTTTATATTCACTAACCATTCCTTAAATTCCTCTCTGTTTAACAGGTTAAGTAGGAAATTACCACTGTCTGGTTTACATCATTATACTGCATCTTTATCTAATTTTATTAATGCCTGGTGTGATATTGTTACTGAATGGGTCTCAAAGCTTTCAATTAAATGCACATGCTCCTGTAAAATATCATTTCTATCCAGCTCCTTAATCTTGGGCAGTAATATGCAAATTATATTTGAGATCTTGCTACTGAATTTGCATATTCTACAGAAAATACTCCAGTTTTTTTTCATCTGGATATCCGTCCTCTTTTGTTATATTTCCTTTCTAGGTCTCTGATACATCCTCAATACTGCAATTCAGGTCTCAGCTCCCACTCAAATAATATTTCCTGCTGAAAGCTTTTTTCTTTCTCCCCCAAACCTCCTAAGCTAAACTGTAGTTTCAGGTGGAAAAATGCATACCAGCATAATCCTCCTACCCTACCAATAACTACCACAGATCAGCCATTACTGTCCTGTTTTCTTCTTCAACCACTGTTGCAGTACCTCTCACAATCAGTATTACACCCCTTTTCCTATGTTCCTGATATATTGCAGGATGACACCCTAAAATTCTCTTTCAGTTTGACATGCTCATTTTTATCCAAATGCATTTCCGGTAACATTATCTGTGCCCTGCAATTTTTAATAAAATTCAATACTCTCTGCTTTTTGTCAACTTCTGGATGAACACATTCACTGTTTACTGAAAAATGGACATATTATACGTGATGGTTCTTTTGAATACGTTTTCATCTGCAGTTTACATGCAGACACCAATGGCTGCCAGATTGATCTGATATGCTTCTTCTCATCTCTATTTGAAGACAAGTCACATTCTCCCTGACCTTTCACTTGAACAAAAGACCTCAAGAAAAAAATACATACCTTTCAAAAAATAATCCCAATTTAATTTACAGCAAACACACAAAACTATACGCAATTTTCAAAAAAGAAGTCCAACCTTCCCAAAAAGTGCAGCTGCACCAGACTGATGGATGCACCCAGAGAGATCATCTATTCTAAAGTTAAGCCTAACCATTCTAATAGTCATATAATAGCCTGCGTTCCCCACTTAAGACACACTGTTATCTTTATTTCCCTCCCAGATGTCAGTACACAAACTTTTAACCTGAAAAAAATACACTGGCTAACCCAAAATGATGTTGTATGTAATGCACTATTGTATTAAAGATACTGAGGAGACTACTTGTATAATTCCTCACTTCTCAGAACTTCAACCTTCATTTTTTTACCTTACCTTTTATTTTTATTGAACTGCTTTGTCAATATTCATTTACTGTTTCTGTAATTTCAATCACGATACATTCTTCAGATCTCTTATGATTAATCGCCTACACTTGCAGGCTGCTTGTTTTTAGTTAGAAGCAGATACGTACAGAAAAATCTGAGGAAGTTACTCTGTATATGCAAAAAAGAACTATCACGTTTCATATTTTCCAAAACTTTTCCTCTCCTTCAAGTCCTTTTGCTTAAAAAATGTCTTTCTCCATGCTCTGTCCAAAACAGCTTTTGCCTTTCCTTCAGCTGAATCTTATTTGTACAGTTAAAAACAACTCATCTAAACAACTAATTAAATCTTCAGCTTTTCTTTCCAGCCTTTTGTCATTCCACTTATTTTAAATACTCAAGGGCAGTTGATTTATTTTTCCTTTAAACTACCAGAAGCCATCTCCTGTACTAAGGCTGTAATGTGAATTGCTTTTTGCACAACAGCTGTGAGATTCTTTGCAGCTGGAGTTTTTTTTTTCTTTTTTTGTTGATTTTCTTTACCTTTTCCAAACTTCTTGGTTGGCATTCAGGCAGTACTAATACTAGGCTTTTTTTTAAACAATTCTCAGTTTTCATACTGGGAGAGCTTTAATCACAACATATTACTTGGTCAGCAACCACAATGGAAGTCTCAAAGGTAATCTTTTGGATACCATGGAAGATCCAAGGTTGTCCTGCTGTAGCAAGTTTTTAAATTTTGGCTCCAGTCATCATGCTTTCAGATAGCCTGTGAAAATGACCAGGTTAAGGGGAAAGGCAGTATGAGTAAGGAGTCAGAGATGGAACCAGGGACACATCTGGATGCTACTGCAGGACAAGTGGAACTGAATTGGTGGCTTTTTTTTTTCCTAAATGCATGAGCTCAGTGTAGTACTCCTTTCCTAAGGACAATTGAAACTGATACAAGACTATAAGGTGTCGCTCCTTCCACTCATTTATGGCCTATCCACTGATCTCCTCCAGTTCAAATGCTACATCTGAGAGCTACTTCCCTCTATGGACCACACTTTCCTGCAAGGAATGCTTAGATAAACCACCCTCAGAATTTCAGCACCCAAAAGGTTAATAATTAAAGGCAGGTCTCGACACTCAAAGTTGCCCGCCCCCCCCAGTTCCTCCCATAACTATGGCATGCCTAAAATGTTAAGCTAATTCAAACGCCTACCCGTATTTATTATAAATAACCACTCATTGTAACACTGTCTCAAAAAAGTGCTCATCTGCCTAACGAATTCCAGTAGAAGGACTGAATTGCATTGAACAACTCCAAGCTCCTCCTTAATGAAGTTTAACTGGCTGGTATATATATTCTGGCCAGGATGTTTTTTTCCCTTTTAGCTGACTGGCAAGTTGCACTTCACTTACCACCAATGTGAACCTTGCATCAGGAACCAGAATAGCTCAAAAAAGGTACCACAGAGTGACTCCTATCCCAGAAGAAACCAAGACATGATGGCTTCCACAGCAGTAGAAGGTAACCATAGGATTCTCCTTTACTTTGTTTTTTGACCCCTTTGCCCACAGGCAGGGAGGCTACCAGCATGTCAATTATCACCAAACTCAGGAGAGCTTGGTTATCTAACACCCTTCTCCCTGGTTATGGGCATACTCATTCCTTCCTGCCAGCACCTCAGCTGCCAAAGCTTCTAAACAAACCTGCACAGCCTGGGTCTTAGTTAGGGCTTTATCCCTCTACAATACAACCCTGGCTCAGATGTTCCTTCTGCCAAATTAAATTCCAATCTGACAAGTTCCTGAAACTGATCCATTTCAGACAGTGCTGAGGCTTTCATCATCCAAATGTGAACTATCAAGTCTTTCTTCACACACTAAAACGGACTCCGGTACGGACAATGGGAGACTCTTCCATGCCTTTCTACACTCAGCAAAGCAGGAGAAAGGGAAGAAAATGAAATGGAAGGTTTCCTGGAATAACATCTTCCCAAGAAAAGAACATAACTCTTTAGTAGAGAGTCATATAGCGGACTCCCTTTAGAAGACTTTGTCACTGCTTATGACTCAGCTACCATCTGTATGGCAAGCAAAATGACAAAGCCCAAACTTTGAAAAATGCATTTGGTGAGGGGAGAAGGAATGGAATTTTTGGAAGTGTGAACAGCACTCCTGTCAATTCTGACTATAGTACGATTTTACCCAGATACAATCAAATTATTAGAGTTCACAAGGACAGGGAGAATAGGCTTGGACTTCTGCATGCATTGGGAGTCCTTTGCAGTGAAGGAGGAAAAACCTGAACCCCGGTGGCCAAATAACAGCACTTGATTGGTGAAGAACTCACTCAGCATTTACTCTTGGAAATGGGTTCACTAGAGGTCTACAGAAGCTACACAACCCCACTAGCACAGTTAAATTATAGCTATGCTGGAATAAATGTCTTAAATACATCCACCACTAGACAGGTTAGTGAATGGGACACCGGTATCCGAACATTTTGGGAGTAAAGTAGTATGCAAAATAAAGCCCTAAGCCCTTCTGTCCCTGAATAAATCTCTGTGTTAACTAACTGAAAATGTTCATTCTTTTTCAATCACAGAGATATGCAAGGAAAATAGGAGAGCTCAGAGTAGGCTGCAGAGAAATCAGGATTGGAAAATCACAGCCCTCATTAGCACCATGGCCTCCAAAACTCAGAGAGAGATAAACAATTTTCAGTACACAGAAAATGTGAAAAAAAATGGCCACAGCAAAAGGATACAGTGTGACAGATTCCAGGGAATAATCTGCCTTATTTCCTTGCCTTAGAGACAATATCTCTATTGTGACTTATTTGCCTTTTTCTCTCCATAAAGGATAATCTAACTGGGTACCACAACCTGGCAAACGCACTTGCTGGACACAACTTTTTGGTACTTCATTATTATGCAAATTCCACAATATTTTTTTATTTTAAGTTGGCTTGTGATTACAGTGCCTCACTTTCTAAATTCATAAAAGAAAAGGTATTCATTAAGAATCATTATACAGCCAGCAGAAATCAAGAAAAAACAAATAAGGCTGTCTAGGTAAAAAAAAAAAAAATCCCAGTAAGGAGAACAGAAAATCTGACATACAAAGACCAAATTCACCTTCTGTGTTGAACACTGTTTGAGAAGAGAGAAAGTGCAGATTCACACCAGAATAGAGGATGGCATTCTCAGTGTTGTGATGTTTGTTACAATTTCAGTAAATAAACACGTTCTTACCTGTATTGTGAATATGTGCAATATTGGTGCCATGCCTGGGACTCAAACTAGGAGAACCAGGATAGCTATCTTGTGATTTAGGGCTACGTACACTAAAACAACGAACTTCGCTGTCTGTTCCATTCACCATTTCTACAAACTGTCGACACCTATAATGCATCAAGAAAAAAGAAACCATCAATTTCTAGACAGTATAAACAATTGTAAAGTACAGTTGTGTACACTTACCATAAATGTAGATGTTCGAGTGTATTCACTGTTGCAGTCATTACATTTGGGTAATCTGCTGGCAGGTTGCCCTCAGTCGGCCTGATTAACAAAGTCTTGGGTCCTGCGTCAGTTGCTGTCCCTTCTTCCATGACGTCAAGTTGTCAGGGGTATAAAACATGCAGCCGACGCCATTTTCATCAGTTTTTCTTGCCCCAGATGACAGGTGCCCCCCAAATGGGGAGCCATATATATATATATATATATATATATATATATATATATATATATATATATATATACACATACATATATATATATATATATATATATATATATATATATATTATACACACATATAAATGCATGTAATTTAGAATACAAAAAATATACCTCCAAATAAAAGCAAATACAACAAAAAGGCTTTTGAGCATAGTAAAAGAAAGAAGAGGTATAAAAAGAGAAAAGTAGGGGCCTGGCGGGTGGGTAACCAGGACTGTAACAGTGAATACACTCGAACATCTACATTTATGGTAAGTGTACACAACTGTACTATGTTCTTCATGTTTCACTGTTGCAGTCATTACATTTGGGTAGAATCCCAAAGTTATGGTTGGGAGGATGGAATTATACAGCATTAGGAGCAGCTATAAGGCCCTGCAGGACAGCAGTGGCAAAGCCTGCTCTGGATTTAGAGAAGACAGGTAAATGGTAATGTTTGGTGAACGTATGAACTGAGCTCCAGGTAGCAGCTTCTAGAATGTCTCTGGTAGGAACCCCTCTGAGAAAGGCTGCAGAAGTAGATGCAGCCCTGGTGGAATGGGATCTGATCCCATTGGGAACAGGTTTACCATGATGCATGTAGCAGAAACAAATACAATGGCTTATCCATTTTGAAATAGTCTGCTTTGAAATAGCCTTTCCCTCTGCCCCTGCAGCAAATGCCACCAGTAGTTGCTCAGATTTTCTTAGATTTTGTCCCGTTTATGTAGAATCTTAGTTGTCTGTGTACATCCAATGAATGCAGAATCCGCTCCCCCTTGTTCTGTGGATTTGGGAAAAAAACTGGCAGATGAAATGGTCTGATTAAGAGCCACACTAGATACCACTTTAGGCATAAAGGATGGATTGGTCCTGAGCGACACCCTGTCTGGGTAGAAAATAACAAAAGGCTCCACTGCTGTGAGAGCCTGTAGTTCTGAAATCCTTCTATCTGAAGTGACTGCTAAAAGAAAAGCTGTCTTCCAAGAGAGAAATTTTATGTCTGCAGTAGCAGCTGGCTCAAAAAGAGGTAGGGTGAGCTTTTCCAACACAAAATTGAGGTCCCATGCGGGAGTTGGTGCTCTCCTGGGATGTCTTAAATTTTTGGCCCCTCAGATACTGCTTTAGCAGGGGATGAGAAAAGAGGGGAGGTTCTGCGTTGTAATGAGCTGAAATGGCAGAGGCATGGATTTTTATGGAAGAGAAAGATAGGCTCTTGTGAAGCATCTCAATTAAATATTGCAGAACCTGAGGAATATTGGGCATTGCTGTGCTTATTCCTTGTGCCTGGTTCCAGGCACAGAATCTTTTCCATTTATCAGCATAAGATTTTTTAGTGCTAGGCCTTCTAGCCTCCAAAATGACAACCATCACAGGTTTGCTGAGAGATGTAACTGGTGAAATTAGTTGATTAGCCATGCTGCAAGATTCAGAGTTTAGAGCTGAGTGTGCAGAATTTGATAGTTCTGCTGAGACAGTAGATAAGGTGTCTGAGGCAGGTCCACCGGAAGAAGGTGTGACATATTACGTAGGAGTGGGTACAAGTGTTGGCGAGACCAGTCTGGAGCAATCAGAATCATTTTTGGTTTTTCCTGTTTGACTTTTAGTAATACCTTAGAGAGCAAACACAGAGGGGAAAGGCATAGACTGATAGGTTTTTCCAGCTGAAGGATAGAGCATCCACTTTCCAAGCTTTTTTGTGATGGATTTTTGTGCAGAATTTGTCCAACTGATAGTTTTGGGGTGAGGCAAAAAAGATCTATGTCTGGGCTCCCCCATTTGCGTGTCAACATGCTGAAGATTTGTGGATCCAGTTTCCATTAGTGTGGGTCCATAAGATTTCTACTTAGTTCGTCTGCCAGAGTATTTTTCTTTCCTGGCAGGAACTGAGCTTGTAGATGTATTAGGTATGTCAAGGCTGTGTTCCACAAAGCCATGGCTAGTCTGCAAAGGGAGTAGGAATGGGTACGCCCCTGCTTGTTTATGTACAACATGACTGTGGTGTTGTTCATCTTTATCAGTAGTTGTCCTGGCTGAAGAAAGTCCTCGAAGGCTGTCAGAGCATTCTGTACAGCTAGCATCTCTTTCTGGTTGATATGCAGGTGCATTTGATTTGGGCTCCATTCGCCCTGAATGCATCTCCCTGCCCAGATGCACACCCCCCCCCCCAAGCATAATCTGATGCGTCTGTAGTAAGGGCTTGGGTGGCAGGGTGTGGAATGAATGAGTCCCTTGTTTTGGTGACAGGCCTCTGCCCACCATAGGAACTCTTGCTGCAGGCAAGGATTGACAGGAATCATTGTTTCCAGGCTGTGACAATGTTGACTCCATAAGCTTTTTATTGAAGTTTCCTCATATTTATTTATTTTATTTTTATTTTACATTTGGTGACCGGGCTAGTCCAACTGGATATATGTCCATTTTCAGTGGAGGCCCGAGGAGAAAAGCTCCAACAAACACAGAAAAAAAACACAATATCATTTATAATGTGAGACATTTACAAATGCAGCTAAATTGACATATACTAATCACATTCAATTACATTTTGTTGCATTTCAGTAAAACAGGTATCATGGTACATTTCAGCTATGGTTAGCCATTTGAACACATTTCCTAATAAAAATTTGTATAAGAGAAAACTTTGTATTTAGAGAGACTAGACAAGTGTATTTTAAGAGAATAAATCTAGACACAGAGAGAAAGAGAAAAAAAATCTATAATAGAATATGTAGAAGCTTATAAGTAGTCTAGGATAAGCAGAGCTAAGTTTAATCTGATGGATAGATGCCTAGACAGGTTTAGTACAGGGGCATAACCAGTGTGTTGTAAGGTAGAGTTTCAGTCTATTTTTGAAGAGTGATGGAGAGGGAAGAGAGGAAAGGTTACTAGGGAGAAGATTCCAAGTTTTTCCAACAGCATTAGAGAAAAGAGATTCACCAGCCTTGTTGTTAGGTTTAGAGGTATGTAGAAGATTTTTATGCGAGGAACGTAGTGATTTCAGATTTGTATATGGAGTGACGAGGGTAGATAAAATAGGAGTACTGAATGGTTTACAGAGAGTTTTATGGGCAATGGTTAGTTGATGGAATTTAATCACGTTTTGTAGTTCAAGTCATCCTAGCTGGTTTATATTTATGCAGTGGTGGGTTCTGTAAGGGTTTCCTGTTGCAAATCTAGCGATGTTATTGTAGGAAGTTTCCAGTTTGCTGAGGTTATTTTTTGAAAGGTTAGTAAAAATAGGTGAGGCATACAGGAGAGTAGAGATTAGATGAGTGTGAGCTATGGTTGTTCTAGCTGTATGGGAAAGGTAAGGTTTAATCCTATAGCGGGAGCCAAGTTTTTTGTTGACAGTTTTTATTGTATTGTTGATATGGGTGTCAAAGTTCAGATGGTGATACCCAATAGTTTGGTGGCTGGCTCGGGTGATATAGTGATACCACTGGTAGATGCAACTGAGAAATCAAGTGGAGAGGATTTGTGAGTCGGATTAGAGAGGAGGAGTTTAGTTTTTTTGGGGTTCAAAAGAAGGCAACGCTGTGTAAACCATTGTTCAACTGTGTTAAATATCTTCTGGGTAAGAGAGAGGAGTTCATATGTGGATTTGGCTGAGCATATTAGTGTGGAGTCATCAGCATATTGTATGCATGTGGCTTGGGGGATGGCTAGATAAAGGCCGTTAATAAATATTGAGAAGAGGAGAGGTCCTAGTATGGACCCTTGAGGGACACCTAGGGTAACTGGTTGTAGGCTAGAAAGAGTCTTATGCCAAATTACTACCTGTTGTCTTTTGTCTAGGTAGGACTGGAACCATTTTATGGTAGGTGCATCTAAAGATAGGGATTTGAGTATGTTAATGAGAATCTGATGATTGACAATGGCAAATGCTTTGGACAGGTCAATGAATAGTGCTGAAGAAAGGTTATTAAGGTTACGGGTTTTGTTTATGCAATCTGTAAAGGAAAGAAGGGCAGTGGTGGTGCTATGTGAAAGTCTGAAGCCATGTTGAGAGCTGGAAAGTAAGTTATTTTGAGTTAAGTAGTCAAGTAATTGCCTATGGATACATTTCTCCATGATCTTTGCCAAGGGTGAAAGAAGGGCAATAGGGCGGTAGTTGGAGAGCTCATAGGAGTTTCCACCTTTATGGAGGGGGATAATATGAGAGACTTTCCATAAGCTAGGTATGTGACCTTCAGTAATAGTCCTATTGATCAGAATGGAAATAGGATAAGCTAAGGTTTTGGCTGATAGCCGTAGGAAATCAGCAGGTAGCTGATCTGCTGAGGAAGAGCATGGTTTTAGTTTTTGTATAAGGGTTAGAATATATGCAGTTGGTACAGGTATCAAGTGAAAAGGAGGGGGTGAGGTAGAGTTATAAGAAGGCAGAGTAAAGCTATTTGGTGATAACTGACTAGCTAGTGTTTGGATAGTATTAGTAAAGAAGGTATTAATTGTATTGGCTATATTCATGGGATTAGTATGGTCAGTATTTTGAGGGTTAGGTGTGGAGGAATGACCTGGGAGGAGTAACTGATTAATGCTAGTCCAGAATTTTTGAGGGTTATTTTGATTAGTTTGTTGGAATTGTTGGTAGTAATTTATTTTATCAGAGAGTATAGCTTTCTTAGTGTCATTTCTTAACGGTCTAAAGGTTTGTTGGTCAACGGGGTTTTTAGTCATTCTCCATTTGGCCCAATGTTTATTTCTAAGGTGCATTTTCTGTTTGGTTACTTTTGAAAGCCATGGGGCAGACTTGGTTTTAACTCTAATGAATCTGGTTGGAGCATGTTGGTTGAGAATGGTGAGGAAGTTAGAGTTAAAGTAATTGATGGCTTCTTCTAAAGGGAGGTGTTTTAATGGAGACCAATTGCAGGCTCTTAGTTCTAGTTCAAATAGCTCAGGGTGAAAGTTCTTTTTGGATCTAATATTTTTGACAGATGTTGGATTGGGAGTATGGGTTTTGTGCCTGATAATATATACAAGTAAGTGTTCACTTATATCATCAGGGAGGGTTCCTGAATCGTAATTTTGATTCTGATGGTTAATGAGAATCCAGTGTAATATTCTTCCTTTCTGGTTAGCTTTATTGATCCTGGTGGGCAATGTAATAGTTTGAGAAAACCCATATAGGTTAATATGGGTTGTAGGGAGGCTGTTACAATAGCAGTTCCAGTCAATGTTTATGTCTCCTAGGATTATGGTTTCTTGAGGCAAGTGTTGGGATAGCCAGCAAAGAGTATTTTCCATTGTGGCAATGTTATTACCAGGAGGAAGATACATGCAGATGATATAGATGGATTTGGCATTGTTAATATGAAGTTTGGAGATGAGGATTTCAGCATTGGAATCGAGAGGTATTTTACAACTGTGTGTGGTTAATTGTAAGCCTGATTTAAATAGAATAGCTACCCCTCCTCCTTTCTTGGCTACTCGGCCAAGTCTTAGTATGTTATATCCAGGTGGGATGATTTCATTATCTTTGGTAGCAGGTTTTAACCATGTTTCTGTTAGGCAGAGGATATCAAAGGAATATAATTCTACTAGAGCTTGGAGTTGAGGAATTTTATTGTTTATGCTACGTATATTGAGATGGGCTACTTGTAGGGAGTTAGATGTTTTAGTAAGAGAATTGTTAAAGTAGGGATTTTGGTTAAGGAGAGTACTAGGAGATGTTGTAGGGCCTGGGTTAGGGTGGATATCTCCAGCTTTTATTGAGAGTATTAATCTTATATAGCTTGGGTTAGGGAATTTGTTGTATAGAAGTGGATTTTTCTTGAGATTAAGTGTGTTACATTTAATATGTAGTATTCTATGATACTTTGCAAGTAGATAGTTGGGTGAAGATGTTATATTAGCATGGTTCAAGAAAAGTGGAAGGGAAAGAGCATTGGTTTCCTTATTAGGATAGTGATGGTCTAGATGTAGTGGGTATTCATAGGAAGTGACTAAGTAGGCAATGGTTAGAGGAAGAAGTAGTAGTAGTGTGAATAAAAGTAGGATAAAAAAGGTGTGGGATGTTTAATCATTGTGGAGGTTTACTATTGGATGAATATAGGTATAATTTAGAAGTACAGGGGTGAGGATGGAGAAAGTGAGAAGGTTGTGGTAAGAGAGGGAAGTGTTAAGAGAGGTAGATATAAGAGAATATGAGAAAGGTGGTTGAGTGTTCTGAGTGTATTTGGAAAAAGGAAGAGATGTGGCCAGCAGATTCTAGAAGTTAAAGGAAGAGGTGTGGTCAGGAGATTCTAGAAGTTAATGGAAGAGGAAGAGGTGTGGTTAAGTAAGTATAAGAGTAGGACCCATGGGGGTGGGTGGGAATTTGGGGTAGGGAGGGGAGCAGAGTGAGCCCGCAGGGCGAACGGAGCGGGTTGAGACAGCTACAGATGCAGTTATAAAAAATAATCAGCACAACTGTCTCCAGAAGGTAAGTTTATAAGACAGGAGTGGGAAAAGGGTAATTAGAGTTAAACATAGAAGAGGTAGGTGTAGACAGTAGAAGTAGAGGGTGAAGTAAGAATGACTATTAGTAGTTAAGGAATAGCAGGAGAAAAATAGTGCAAGTATCAGGGCAAGAGACACAAGAAAGAGAGAATAGCTGGGGTAAGGAGCCCCCTAGTGGACAAGTCTGATAATTACAAGGCTGATAAGAGAGAGAGTTAAAGTACAAACAAGGAGAAAATTAGGTAGACAAGGAAGTTTTAAAAAGGGGATGGGAAGAGTGTATGTGAGATACAGCAGGGGTGGGGGATGGAGGCTGCTGGCTGTTTTAGCTCAGGACTTTCTCTAACCATGTAGTATAGGTACAGTAGAAGAAAGTCTTTCTGGCAGGAATTATTCCACAAACATACTTTGCTGGTGCCCTTTGGAGAGGGATTGTAGGGTGGAATTATTCAGTGAGGTGAGCTTCTGATAAGTAGGAGAGGGTCCTTTATGCTCCTAAAAACTAGTGCAGGTAGCACAAGATAAGCAGGAAGCTTGAGGAGGCAAGAGAGAGGTAGGGATGAGAAGCAGTAATTATCACATAACAAGTTAAGCTTGCTCATACATCACACTAGTCAATCAGAGATACATACATTAATAGCAAGTAACATTTCTAAAAACACAAGCCTTATAGAAAAAGGGCTAATCATTCACAAAGACAGTATCAGTAGGTATCAAGTAAGTCTTTCCAAACCCTTGTAGGCAACAATGTGTTACTTTATACTGCTATATTTCAATACTCCTTAGAAGTAGCACTGAATTAAATGTAGCAAATTAGTATATTTAACTATTTCAACTGAAGTATTAACAAGTCATTTTAAATCATTTTAACAAGTACTATACTAGAACTGGAGTCTTGCATATGGAATTAGTAGAATGCAGGAAGCCATGAACCCCAAGGCCTGCAGAATTTGTCTTGCAGATAACTGGGATTTTGTGGCCACTTGTTTGAAGTAAGTCATCAATTGGATTTGTTTTTCTGGCATGAGGTAAGTCATCTGGGCAGTTGTATTCAAGCTTGCACCCAGGAATGTAATTATTTGAGAGGGTACCAGTTGTGATTTATTTTTGTTTATGGTGTACCCTAGGCAAGTTAGAAGCCTTTTTACAAACGCCAGATGCTGCAGAAGTGTGTCCTTGTTTTCTGCCTGAATTAAACAATCGTCCAGATAAGGATAAATTTGAATGTTTCTTTGTCTGCAAACTGCAATTACTGGTGCCAGGCACTTTGTGAAGACCCTGGGCGCAGTAGATAAGCCAAAGGGCAGTGCAGAGAACTGGTAACGCAAATAGCCTGCTTTGAAGCGGAGGTATCTTCTGCAAGATTCCCTGATTGGGATATGCAAGTAAGCCTCTTAAGTCTAGAGTTACCAACAAGGCATCCTTGCCTAGCATAGGCAGTAACTGTTGTAGAGTCAGCATCATGAATTTTGGAATGTCCAGGAATGTATTTAGAATGGATAAGTCCAGAATTGGATGCCATGATTTGTCTTTTCTGGGTACCAGGAAAAGTCTTGAATAAAAACATTGTCACTTTTCCTTTTCTGGTACTAGCTGAATAGCCCCCATACTCATGAGGGACATAACCTGCTTCTGGGCCTCTGCCCACTGATTTGTAGTGCGATCTGGCCATTTGTTTGGGATTGGCAACATGTGGAAATTAAATCTGCATCCCTGGGATACTATATTTAAAACCCACTTGTCCTGGGTAATTAGATGACAATTTTTTGCATGAAGTGCTAGTTTTCCCCCCCAAAGGGGTTGCCAAAAGATAAGTGCTTGGAGATGGCAGAGGAAAGTCATTGAGACTGCTCACCGTAGGGAGGTGCCTTGCTACTTCCAGATTTGGAGGTGGAGGCACCCCATTGTTTTGTTCTTTAAGTTCCTTGTGACTGAAACCTGGAGCCTTTGGAGTGTCTGGGTTTGACCTGAGCGGCTCTGGTGGGTACTGGAAAGGACCAATGCTTAGTAGGCCAGTGCCTACTGAACCTGGATGGCTGCACTTGTAGGATATCTTTTACAGTTTGCATAGATTTAGCTTTGTCTTCCATCTTTTTCAAAACTACTTCTGCCTTATTACCAAATAGACTGTCCTGTTGTAAAGGAGCATCCAACAATTTTGCTTTAAAATGATCAGGCAGATTTTGCTCCTTGAGCCAGGCATGCCTTCTTATTACAGATCCAGTTACAGCGGCCCTGCAAGAGGCCTCCAAGGAATCAAAACCACATTGCAAATTATGCTTTCCAACTTGTTCTGCTGAATGCAATAAATCCTGTAACTCTATTTTCCACACAGTCAGAAATCAACATTTTCTGTTTAAGTAAGCCCATGACATGTTGCTGATATTTAAGCATATGAAATTGACAGTTTAAAGCCTTGATTGCCAAGGTTGCAGATGTGTAAACCTTCTTACCTCATCTATCCAGCGCCCTGGAGTCTCTATCAGAAGGGGTAGGATTTTTAGCAGTAGAAGCCTTAACACCCATGGGACCCTGAGAAATGGTTTCAGGGTCAGCAGTAGGGTTTTTAAAAAGGAATTTGTGGGAGTCAGGAACCCTGTAATATCTGTCTGGCTTACTAGAAGCCAGAGGCAGGGAATCAGGAGCCATGCTGGATTCTGAGAAAACATCAACAACAATGTCTAGAACAGGAGGTATAGCCAAAGGCCTATGCTGAGGAAGAAGGAAATCCCCAAGTCTCTTTTTAGATTCTGAAAAATCCTAACTCTCCCAATGAAAATGCTCCCTTAAGGTATGCTAAGTTTCTCCAAAAGAAAAATCCTCAGGAGGAGAAACAGAAGGGATGGATTCTTCTGCATCAGAGTCCTCATAAGGTGGAATAGATAATTCCTGATCAGAAGAGGAATCAGAAGAAATGGAAACCTGATCTGAAGATTCATAATCAGTGCCTTGCCTAGGCCACTTAGCAGGAGGGGGTTGGGAACCCCGATCAAGGTAATTAAATCCTCAGCCATTTTGATAATTTATTTTTAGGCATAGGTGCTTGTGCACGTGGCCCAAGCGTCGGTTTTTTTAGACATAGAAGTTGATTTTGGCCTAGGTTTTGAAGATGGCGTTGGCTTAATATACAAATGTTTAGGCCTGAAAACACCCTCAGAAGCTGGTGCCTGCTCAGAGGCTTTGGACCCATCTAAGGTAGAGACATCCGGTGGTTCAATACTTAGAGTCTCATGGCATACCGGACTCCGAATGGGTCTCAGTAGAGGCCTGCAAATCAAAAGTAGCGGGTATCAGGGGCTGCGAAAGCACCTCACTGAGTACCGACAAACCGGCGACTGGCTTAGGAGAAGCTTAGTCATCGGTTTTGGACCTCAACGGTCTGTCTTTTTCTTTGTGTTTTTTGTGTATTCCGGTAGTCAGATTGTTAACCAATGACATTTCTGGGTAGTTAAATCTGAAGCCAAAATACTTAGATGCAAAAATATACCGACGCTTAATAGTGCATTGGTTAAATTTAGCACAAAACCAACAGCAAGGCACATTGTGATCAGGGCCTAGGCAAGGAATACAGTACAAATGAAAATCCTTATGAGGTATTTACTTCCCACAAGTAATACAATTATTAACTTTTACTGGCATCGGTAAGGAGCAAGAAAAAGTTTCCCCAACAGGGTACTTGGCTTTATGTTGAAGACTTCGGTTCTGAAACTCGAAAACTAAAATTTCAGGAGTCGGCCGACCGGCACTTGCGAACTGCTCCTGCTTTGGGCACTGCGCGGCAAGAAAGACTGATGAAAATGGCGTTGGCTGCATGTTATACCCCTGACGACCTGACATCATGGAAGAAGGGACAGCAACCGACGCAGGACCCAAGACTTTGTTAATCAGGCCGACCGAGGGCAACCTGCCAGCAGATTACCCAAATGTAATGACTGCAACAGTGAAACACGAAGAACATCTTATCAGCATTTTTGTACTGACATTACAACTTAGGAGTTCCCATTCAATATTTACAAGGGACCTTTAAAATCTAATGTACTCCAGGATTACAGAGTATGCATATATGTCAATACAACAAGAGAGCAGATGTGTGTGTGTCTGTTACTATGTTTCTCCAGAAAAAAATATTAAAGCACACAGTGCTATGAAAACAGACAGCAGTACACATCTCAACTTCATTGATTAAGAATTTTGGACAAATCCAAAAATAATGAACAAAAAATCAAACTCAGCGATCATTTTAAAATACTACACTAACTTACTTAAAAAATTAATAGAACAGGTTTTTCATCAACATGCATTTTCTGAACTAGGAAACTATAATGTCTGGCATTACTGATCAACTCTAATCTTAAGTGATTTACCAAAAAAAAATCAGAGTCAAGAGGTATGGACAGCAGGATGAAACAGAGTGCTGCTTTGTAGACTTAACAGCTTCATGATCAAGACTGTTTTTTTTCTGCTACATTATCTGCTTTGAAGGTTTAACAGCTTCTGAAAGCTGTTTTACCTTTTGCTGATGTCAATTGCTGGCCAGCACTGTCTCCTGTTAATCCCTAGCATAACACCCAATCTTGCTAGAACTTAACTGTCTAACAAGCTTTTGGTAAGCACCCTTAAGTGCTGTTATGATTGGATCTTTACCTAGGGACATGCTTAAACTAATTTATCTTTTTCCTGATTTCAGAGTGTAACTGTAGTACATTAAGTACTACAAAATGTTTATAAAGAATGACATCTGGTTGTATACCATGACAATGTTTACACGTAGAATGATACCATGCTATACAACATAAAAACTGCCTTGCCAGTGTTACTTGTGCAAGTGCATCACAAAAATTTCCTCAAAAGTCAACTCTCACTGAAGGAAAATTTAAAAATATGCAAAGTAGTACTCCTGTATTAACAAAGGTAAACATTCCAGTGACATTAGGACTGTGACAAGAAGTACTGCCAGCCATGCCAGAAGTATGACTTGTATCAACACAGCTTGCTGGGATTTTGTAAATAATTATATGTCATTTGTATATCGAACTGATTTTTACAGATGCTTGTGCAGAAAATGTATTTCTGAGGTTTGCTTGTGTTAAAATGCGTTAACAATGCACCCTGCTAGAATGAAAAGAAATGTACATGTATTACTGTAACTGAAATAAATGTACATGTTTTAACAGAGGACACTGGGACAGCAAAGGTTAACAAGCTAGCTTACTTTAAAAAAATGAGGGACTTTTTTTTTTTTTTTTTAAAAGGGAAATGTAAACGAGCTGTTAAACCATTAAAATAACACCCCACAGTGCTGAACAGGACCGGAGACAGTGGGTCTGGAAAAAGTATTTTGTTCATTAGCTCAATAAAAAGAGGGGAAGCCCCAGGCACTGCCATAAACATTCAGATGTGTATTGTAGCAGCCTATGCTAAATTCCTGTCTCAGCTTCAAAGGGGAATAGTGTGAGAACATAGAGTCAGATGACCAGATGAGATCATTCTGCAAGCCATCTTGGATATTATATTTTACATGGAGTAATCTCTCAGGAGGGAGTATTCTGTTTTGGGGAACATGACTAGAAAGACTGCTCAAGTATTTCATTGTGCCTTACTCTATCAAGTAAGTTATTAGGGAATAGTACTTCCCCTAGATTCAATCAGGAATATAGTGAAGCTTAGTTTAGATAGTTTTTCTTAGTCTGAGCTTGTCCATCAATGTTTTCAGTATTGCCTGTGATTTGAACTCTGTGGCTTACTGTAAATATATTTCAGTATTTTTTTGTTCTTTTATTTATTATTAAATATACTTAAACTTTTATTGTGGTTGGCCCTTGTAGAAAGTACTTAACCTTTGAGAGTGCTTACATTTATTTGGTGACACTGTGTGGGCTATTCCAGAAGGCCTAGCCATCTTGGTCAACTACTACCATTTGTATTAGTACTAATATTACAAAGTATATTTGGACACCCTTTAAGGACCTTAGAGTAGATAATTGTGGAGTGTCTGATGGCAGTGGTAACTACCTTACACTCTGGACAGAAGGAGGCACAGCAAGTAAATCTGTGCCAGCCTTTCCCAGGTGTGTGTGTGTGTGTGTGTGTGTGTGTGTGTGTGTGTGTGTGTCAAAATCTCTGTATGCTGGTGTCAGATACTTGGGGCAGGGACATGAAGCACTGGGTTTACACACAAGGTGCTGGAGGACTCTGCTTGGACACTCAGTCAAAGACCTAACCATACAGCTGTACCAGTGGGGAGTCTTAATAGGTACCTGGAGGGAGACAGATATAGAGAAATCCAGACCCTGGGCCGAGTGTGTTCCCTGTGTGATCTTAAGAGAAACCATGCTTGATGCAGAGAGGTCTGCATCTGGAAATACTGAGTATATCCATTTGTATTCCAAGTGCAAGCCCGTCTCCAAGTGTCAGTGGTGAGGATTCAGGCTCCTTGACTACTGGCTCAGTGTGGGGATGTTGCATATTAGTTGGCAGTTGTGGGACCATCACTCATCACATAATGGTTGGCAGTGGTGGGACCATCACATACTGGTGTGATGACAGGAGGTTCTGCCAGCCATGCCTGAAGCAGAGTAGTGGATGGCAGTACCTGCTGTCATCACAAGGACCCTCATATTTTACATCAGGGGAAGGAAATGAAAATGTATTACCTTAGGAAGGACAAATATCTGCTGTTAATTAAATTAGGGTCAGATCTACACTTGTCCTTCAAATGTACTAACATACAGTAGATATAAAAAGTTCACACACCCCTGTTACAATGCCAGGCTTTTTGTGATATATAAAAAAAAAAAGAGACCACACTAAATCATTTCAAAACTTTTCCCACCTTTAATGTGACCTATAACCTGTACAATTCAACTGAAAAACAAACATATCTGTTTGGAGAAAAAATATGAAAACGCACGATAAGCTGGTTGCATAAGTGTGCACAACCTTAAACTAATACTTTGTTGAAACACCTTTTGATTTAACTGCAGCATTCAGTCTTCTTGGGTACACACATGCCATCAATTAAAGAGACTCTGACTAACCCCAAATAAAGTTCAGCTGTCCTAGTAGGATCTTCCTGACATTTACTCAATTGTCTGCTACAGCAAAAGCCACAGTTCGCAGACAGCCTACAAAGCATCAAAGAGATCGCATTGTTGAAAGTTATCAGTCAGGAAAAGGGTACAAAAAAATCCACAGTACTGGATATACCATGGAACACAGTGAAGACAGTCATCAAAAAGTGGAGACAATATGGGACAACAGCTACGTTGCAAATAACTGGACGTCCCTCCAAAATTGATGAAAAGACCAGACGAAAACTGGTCAGGGAGGCTGCCAAGAGACCTACAGCAACGCTGAAGGAGCTGCAGGAATTTCTGGTTGTGTACTACATGTGACAACAATCTTTTGTATTCTCAGTATGTCTGGGCTATGGGAGGTAGGGTTGCAAGACAGAAGCCTTTTCATACACAGACAAACATCCAGACCCAGCTAAAATTTGCAAAACAATACATAAAGTCTCCCAAAAGCATGTGGGAAAATGTGTTATGGTCTGATGAGACCAAGGTTGAACTTTTTGACTACAATTCCAAAAGGTATGTTTGGTGCAAAAACAACAATTTGCATCACCAAAAGAAAACCATCCCCACAGTGAAGCATGGTGGTGGCAGCATCTTGCTTTGGGGTTGCTTTTCTTCAGCTGGAACTGGGGGCTTTATTCAAGGTGGAGGGAATTATGAACAGTTCCAAATACCAGTCACTTTTTGCCCAAAACCTTCAGGCGTCTGCTAGAAAGCTGAAGAGGAATTTCATCTTTCAACACGGCAATGACCCGAAGCATACATCCAAATCAACAAAAGAATGGCTTCACCAGAGGAAAATTAAAGTTTTGGAATGGCCCAGCCAGAGCCCAGACCTAAATCCAATAGAAAAATCTGTGGGGTGACCTGAAGAGGGCTGTGCACAAGAGATGCCCACACAAACTGACAGATTTGGAGCACTTTTGCAAGGAAGAGTGGGCAAATATTGCCAAGTCAAGATGTGCCATGCTGATAGACTCCTACCCAAGAAGACAATGCTGCAATTAAATCAAAAGGTGATTCAAACAAAGTATTAGTTTAAGGGTGTGCACACTTATGCAACCAGCTTGTACGTTTTTTTTTTTTTATATTTTTTTCCCCTAACAGATTTGTTTTTCAATTAAATTGTACAGGTTATGGGTCACATTAAAGGTAGGAAAAGTTTTGAAATGATTTACTGTGCTCTCATTTTTTTATATCACAAAAACCCTGCATTTTAACAAGGGTGTGTAAACTTTTTATATCCACTGTAGGTCTCTGTCAGTTAGCCTTTCATTCCATAAAGCACAATCTCATGTTTTGAAACATACGGAAATAATAAAGACTGGCAAATTATCCTCATATAAAATGGAACACCAAACCTGAAAAAGAAGTATTCCCACAGTATAAGTGAGGGCTACCTATTTAATCACACATGAAAAATGTAAAGTCAGGAGCAATGCCACTGCTGACATAGGTACCAACAAAGCTACTTGTACAACATACACACACTTTAGCAACACTAGTTCATAGGTTCATACTAGGCTATCTGCCCTAGGGCATTTATAAGCCTAGCCAGAGTGTGTTTGGCTTTCGCCACCCATTTTAAATTAATTTTGCTATGCCCCTTTTCGAGGTTAGTATACTGTGCCTCTGTCTAACAGTGACACAGAAGTGATACCCGGGGTAAACCTACGATCTCCCATCCACTCATCAAGATTCCTCTTGAAGAGAGTCAATGAGGGACTCTGCCTAACCTGGACTGGGTTATGAATCTGTCCCTCCAACATGTCCTATTTATTTCAGTGCTGAGGTTCAAGTCTCTCGAGCATGTAGCTTGATGGGATTTGGATTTTCTGAGGTGCAGCATGTCCATTAATTCCGGGTTGGACATGGCTTTATAAGTCAGGCACAGATCGCCTCTGAGCAGGTGGTATGCCACTGAGTAGAGCTGGAGTTTCTTTAACCGGGCAGCATATGGCATCTGTTTGAGCCCTTTGATCCTCTTGGTGAGGTACTTTTGGGGTCTTTCCAGTTGCTGCAGGTGTCTGGTAAGGTACATCCCAAAAGGGGCATTGTACTCAATTATGGGCCTAATGAGGGATGTGTAAAGAGGCACGATGACCTCTCCTGATCTAGATGTGAATCCCTTCATGATTAGGTGGGCTATATAAAACGTTTTTCTAACCACTTTGGCCACGTGGTTGTCAAATGAGAGATTGCTATCAACTTGGGCCCCCAGATCCCTAATTACTTCTTCTGTACTTAATGATTACCACCTATGTGGTAATTTGTGGGCACTTTGTTTTTGCCAAAGGGGATGACTATACACTTTTTGGCGTTTAGCTTGAGGCCATGGCTCTGGCACCAGTTGTCTGTTTCTATGAGGCCCTTTTGGAGGATGCTTGTGTCGGCTGGAGAGACGATTATGGCGCCCAGTTTGCAGTCATCTGCAAACTTGGTCAGCCACAGTCCTTCCGCGTTGGCCTGTACCTCGGAGAAATATATACCGAACAAGAGAGGCCCCAGGACTGAGCCTTGTGGGACGTCACTTGTAACTGGTTTGGAGTGTGACATGGCTCCAGCAATTCTAACCATGTGGGTTCTGTCCTTGAGCCAGTTTGCAACCCGTCTAGTGACATAGGGGTTTATATTTAAGCTGGTGAGCTTATCTATAATGCCCGAGTGGGGTATTGTATCTAAGGCTTTTGCGAGGTCTAGGTAGGCTGTGTGGACCACCTTCCCCGCGTCAATGGCCTTGGTGACTGTTTCAAAGAAATCAACCAGGTTTAAGAGGCAGGATCTGCCCTTAAAGCCAAACTGGGTAGAATCCAGTGTCTGTAGGTCCCCAATATCTTTATTTATGAGGTCCATGATGATCCTTTCCATAGCTTTGCAGACCAAGCTAGTCAGGCTTATGGGGCGATAGTTTCCAGGATCTGTTGAGGCACCAACTTTGTGGAGAGGGACTTTTGCTGTACGCCACTCTTTGGGTACACATCCTGTAGTAAGGCTGAGATTGAACAGTAGTTTTATGTTTGGGTTTAGCTCTTCTTGGAGTTCCATGTAGGACGCAGCCCGGGACACTGTCTGGTCCTATTGATGCTGTGTTTTTTGCTTTGGAGAGGGCAGCTCTTACCTGAGTATCTGAGATGTCAGGGGGGCAGCACTCTGTTGGGATAGATATTTGCCCTTTTGGTGGGGAGGGGGGGGGGGGAGAGGTTTGCGCGGAACCTGTCAGCTAGGATGTTGGCAATGTCTGTGGGTTCGGTGTATTTTTTGTCATTTTGGACTAATTCTGAGCATATCTGGGAATTCCCACCCAGGTTCCTAACATAACTAAAGAATGCCTTGCGATTATCCTTAGTGTCCTGTGCAATTTTTCTCTCGAAGCTGGCCTTAGACGATTTTATGAGTGCCTGTAGTTTTTTGCTAATACTGATCAGAGATGCAGGTAGAAGCTGGCAGACTGTAAACTTGTCACATTGGAGAGTCACAAATTCACCATGTCAGATCCATGTCCTGTTCAACACTACAGAGGATCAAAAGATAAAGTTAAAACTCACTCCCCTTTTTTTCTACTTAGGACAAATACCTAATAAAGAACAGCAGAATCTGGTAAAAATGCAAATTCTTTTAAGTAAATATTCAAAGTTTTAATCCACTTTTTTTAATACTAAAAAGAGCAGGTATTTAAGGTTCTGATCCAACCTGCTATAAAGACTGTAAAAAGCAAGCACAATGGCTACAAACATTAGCTTTTATGGGTGAGGGATAAACAAAACACAGTGAGTGTTATGATCCTTCTAGGCTACACATATAACCTACTTATGCACATTCCTTGAAGAATCTGCATGACATGTGCAAGCAATAACAAATAAAAACACATTTTTGGTAAAATGAAGTGAAGTACTAAAAGACTACACAGGAAAATACAGAGTAGCTATGAGAACGGAAGAAAATGCGAAGCAACCAGAATAATTAAAGTTGTCTCTCAATTATACAAATACTTGAGCAAAGGCTGCTGCTCCTCCGAAGCATCTATAAACACTACTGGTGAAAACCATGAATGAAAATTGACAAGAATGTAGCTCCCACTGTATTTCATGTAGAAGTAATAGACTGCAGTTTCCCATTACACCACAAGGTGGAGCTCTTTTTCAGGAATATAAAAGAATTTCGAAAGTGAAAAAGAGGACTGGAACACTAGCTGAAGGAGGGAAGACAAACACGTAGCTAAGGGAAACGGGCCTTGCAGCATGACTGGATTTTCTTTTCTAGTGCTTTGGGACAGGGAAGTGAAGTAGCAGAATGTGTCTATCTCTGGCTGAAATCCTGGATGATGGTATTTTGTGCAATCAGGAGAGAAGTATGAAACTAGCAGCTCCACGCCTGCTATGATTCAGCAAGAAAAGGAGTTCCCTTGGGCCTAGTACCAAGAAGCCATAGATGATTACCAGAGTTCTGGTAGGTGATTTTCTACTTTTCTCGGAGGAACCACGGCGCCTGGTTACTAGGATATTCTCGATGGAGTGGCTAGAGGATCTGGCAGTCATTTTTATAAGGTTGTGGTCCCCCCCAACTGCTTTGTGGATTACAAATAACTGGGATCCATATGAACTCCAACTTGGGCCCCATCATGCAGGCAGCAAGACTGTAAATAGTCACTAGCCAGTGAGCAAGGTATAATAGAGTGTTTCATAGTTGGCCTGTTTAGAATTGATCAAAGGGGGTAAGAGGGTGTTAGTACTGCTGCCCTAAAGAATCTTTACTGTTCAATGACATTGCATTTCTTCATATCTGTATCGTTGTATTACTCTTTTATTGCTTAATGACACTGCATTTGTTACCCGTGTTTGTATTGCGGCATTATAAAGCTTTACTGCTCATTGATACTGCCTTCTTTGTACATGTTTGAATGTCAAGACCTTCTTCTGTTGAGTTCTGGGGAACAGGGTGAATATATGTTTTCACTGCATGCAAATTCTCACCTTGCCTTACTGCTAACTGGTGCACTGTTGAAATAATTTGTTTATGGTTGTGCTATTGCCTTTTTAAACTAGATGTGTCACCTAGAATAAAATCTGTCCCTCTTGCCATCTTGGTGTGTTGGGCCTTAGGACTGTCACCAGAGTCAGGAAGGAAGGAACCCATATCTTCTTCAGTTACACCTGCGGGTGCGCCACATTTGGGGGCTCATCCGAGATTGTCTGTACTGCCTTGGACTCCACCCTATTCCCCTGTACGTGTGGAAAGCAAATCCAGCAGAAACAAGAACTCAGAAGCTGCAGTTTTACTACCCATAAATACTATAGGGCCTGAAGTTTTGAATGCTTTGGGGAAGTATTGTAGAAAAATGCACAGCCATTCACTGGGTTTGGCTACCGCAAATTGCGTTTCTTTTCTGGCAAACAACCCACACCTCAAGGAGAAGAAGATTTTGAATCCTGGATGGATCAGGCCTCACAAGCCCGAGAGGAGTGGGATATCCCAGAATCTCAGAAGAAGCAGCGGAAAGCTGAAAGTCTAAAGGGATTAGCTGCGGATACCAGACACAACCTAAGGATGGGTAAGCAAGATTGTATGGCTAAGGACTATTTAGGAGTACTGCAGGATGTGTTTGGAAGGACAGTGTGTGAACATACATACCAAGAAGGTGGTAAGAAACTATCTGATTACATTAAGCAATTAGATAAAATGCTCCACCAGGTCATCCTAAAGAAGGGGGTGGATCCGAAAGTAGCTGACCAGGTACGGATTGGACAAATTTTACAGGGAGCTCAAGCTATGGACCCCACTGTGTGGAAAATCAGGATGAGAAATAGGGAAGAGGCTAACTTATTCTCAGTTGGTAAAGGAGGTGAGGGAAGAGGAAGCCCTGTTGGAAGCCAAATCTCAGTGTTCAACAGCAACTAAAACAGTGAGTAAACACCAGCAGGAGCCTATAGCCATGCTCACTACTCAAATAGGAGTCGTGGGCCAGAGTGTCCGCTATGTAGAGGTGTCAAAGTTGCAGATGCAAGTGTCTTCCCTGACTCACCGACACAGTTGCAGAATTGCAAAATGCCGTGGTAACTTTAGCTGAAGGGATAAATACATCAGCTAGAATCTCCACTAAAGGACTCAGGGAAGAACCAAATCAGCCAATGCTGAGTTCCTACTGGATTTTGTTTTCGCTGTGGAGATACAGGGCATATAAAGCGACAGTGTCCTAATGCAGAGAACCTGAAAAGCATGAACAAACTATTATTGACTAGTGCAATGCAGGGAAACTTCAAAGGGCCTCAGTGAAGGAGCCAGCTGAGTGCCCAGTTACAAAGAGCTCCATAAAATCTATCATCAAGAGACAGCATCCGGGATCTCCTTTCCACACTAACCCTTGTAAAAGAGGAGAGAACCTACCTACTATGCACACTTCCAGCTCATCTGAGGTGAACAACCAAATTGGAAAGCCATCTCAGCCAAAATCTCAGTATCAGAGGCCGCAAAGTATTACTAAGCAAGAGTCTTATCCGTTAAAATAGTGAGGTCAACCAGTGGTACCTCAACCACATGCTGACTGCCATACAGCTGAACAACACCGGAAAAAGAAAAGTACAGTTGTGTACACTTACCATAAATGTAGATGTTAGAGTGTATTCACTGTTGCAGTCATTACATTTGGGTAATCTGCGGGCAGGTTGCCCTAAGTCGACCTGAATAACAAAGTCTTGGGTCCCGCGTCGGTTGCTGTCTCCTCTTCCATGATGTCAGGTCGTCAGGGGTATAAAATATGCAGCTGACACCATTTCGATTAGTTTTTCTTGCACCAAATGTCAGGTGCTCCCTAAATGGAGAGAAAAATATATAAATATATATATGCATGTAATTTAGAACACAAAAAGTTTACCTCCAACTAAAAGCAAAAACACCAAAAAGGCTTTTGAGCATAGTGAAGGAAAGGAGAGGTATAATGGAGAAGAAAGGGGGCTGGCAGGTGGGTAACCCGGACTGCAACAGTGAATACACTCGAACATCTACATTTATGGTAAGTGTACAAAACTGTACTATGTTCTTCGTGTTTCACTGTTGCAGTCTATGGATGGGAGGATGGAATTAAACAGCAGTAGGAGCGGCTATAAGGTCCTGCAGGACAGCAGTGGCAAAGCCTGCCTGGATTTAGAAAAGAGAGGTAAATGGTAATGTTTTGTGAATGTATGAACTGAGCACCAAGTAGCAGCTTCTAGAATGTCTCTGGTAGGAACCCCTCTGAGAAAAGCTGCAGAAGTAGACACAGCCCTGGTGGAATGGAATCTGATCCCCTTGGGGACAGGTTTACCATGGCGCATGTAGCAGAAATGAATACAATGGCTTATCCATTTTGAAATAATCTGCTTTGAGATGGCCTTCCCCTCTGCCCCTGCAACAAATGCCACCAGTAGTTGCTCAGACTTTCGTACAGATTTTGTCTTGTTTAAGCAGAATCTTAGATGTCTGTGTACATCCAATGAATGCAGAATCCGCTCCCCCTTGTTCTGCGGATTTGGGAAAAAAGTTGGCAGATGAATGGTCTGGTTAAGAGCTACACTGGATACCACCTTAGGCATAAAAGGAGGATTGGTCCTGAGGGCCATCCAGTCCGGATAAAAGATAATGAAAGGCTCCACTGCCATGAGAGCCTGTAGTTCTGAAATCCTTCTAGCTCAAGTGACTGCTAAAAGAAAGGCTGTCTTCCAAGAAAGAAATTTTATGTCTGCAGTGGTGGCTAGTTCAAAAGAAGGTAGGGCGAGTTTTTCCAGCACAAAATTGAGGTCCCATGTAGGAGTTGAGTTCTCCTGGCAGGTCTCAAATTTTTGGCCCCTCGGAGGTACTGCTTTAGCAGGGGATGAGAAAAGAGAGGAGGCTCTGTGTTGTAATGTGCCGAGATGGCAGAGGCATGGATTTTTATAGAAGAAAAAGATAGGCTCTTGTGAAGCATCTCAATTAAGTATTGCAGAATCGGAGGAATATTGGGCATTGATGTGTTTATTCCTTGTGCTTGGTTCCAGGCACAAAATCTCTTCCATTTATCAGCATAACATTTTCTAGTACTAGGCCTTCTAGCCTCCAAAATGACATCCATCACAGGTTTACTGAGGGATGTGACTGGTGAAATTAGTTGATTAGCCATGCTGCAAGATTCAGTGTTTGGAGCAGAGTGTGCAGAATTTGACAGTTCTGCTGAGAAAATAGATGAGGCGTTTGAGGCAAGTACCACGGAGGAAGAAGTGACATATTCCTTAGAAGTGGGTACCAATGTTGGCGAGGCCAGTCTGGAGCCATCAGAATCATTTTTGGTTTTCCTGTCTGACTTTTAGTAAAACCTTGGAGAGCAGAAGCAGAGGGGGAAAGGCATAGACTTGATAGGTATTTCCAGCTGAAGGATAGAGCATCCACTTTCCAAGCTTTTTTGTGATTAAGTCTTGTGCAGAATTTGTCTGATAGTTTTGGGGTGAGGCAAAAAGATCAATGTCTGGGCTCCCCCCATTTCCGTGTCAACATGCTGAAGATTTGCGGATTTAGTTTCCATTCGTGTGGGTCCATTAGATTTCTGCTTAGGTCATCTGCCAGAGTATTTTGCTTTCCTGGCAGGAATTGAGCTTGTAGATGTATTTGGTAAGTCAAGGCTGTGTTCCACAAGGCCATGGCTAGTCTGCAAAGGGGGTAGGAGTGGGTACCCCACCCCCCTGCTTGTTTATGTACCACAGAACTGTGATGTTGTCCGTCTTTATCAGTAGTTGTCCTGGATGAAGAAAGTCCTTGAAGGCTGTCAGAGCATTCTGTACAGCTAGCATTTCTTTCTGGTTGATATGTAGGTGCATCTGATTTGGGCTACATTCGCCCTGAATGCATCACCCTGCTAGATGGGCCCCCCAAGCATAGTCTGATGTGTCTGTAGTCAGGGTTTGGGTGGCAGGGGGTAGAGTAAATGACAGTCCCTTGTTTTGGTGACAGGCTTCTGCCCACCAAAAAAACTCCTGTTGCAGGCAAGGAATGAGAGGAATCATTGTTTCCAGGCTGTGACAATGTTGACTCCATAAGCTTTTTAGGTACCACTGAAGTTTCCTCATATGCAGTCTTGCATATGGAATTAGTAGAATGCAGGATGCCATGAACCCCAAAGCCTGCAGAATTTGTCTTGCAGATAGCTGGGTTTTTGTGTCCACTTGTTTGAAGTATGTTATCAACTGAACTTGTTTGTCTGGTGTGAGGTAAGCCATCTGGGCAGTTGTATTCAAGCTTACACCCAGGAATGTAATTATTTGAGAGGGTACCAGTTCTGATTTCTTTTCGTTTATGGTGTACCCTAGGCATGTTAGAAGCCTTTTTACAAACACCAGATGTTGTAGACGTGTGTCCTTGTCCTCTGCCTGAATTAGACAATCGTCCAGATAAGGATACATTTGAATGTTTCTTTGTCTGCAAAATGCGATCACTGGTGCCAGGTACTTTGTGAAGACCCTGGGCACAGTAAATAAGCCAAAGGTCAGTGCAGATAACTGGTAATGCAAATAGCCTGCTTTGAAGTGGAGGTGTCTTCTGCAAGATTCCCTGATTGGGATATGCAGGTAAGCCTCTTTTAAGTCCAGAGTTACCAGGCACTTTTGCCTAGCATAGGCAGTAGCTGTTGTAGAGTCAGCATCTTGAATTTTGGTATGTCCAGGAAAGTATTTAGAATGGATAAGTCCAGAATTGGACGCCATGATTAGTCTTTTCTGGGTACCAGGAAAAGTCTTGAATAAAAGCCTTGTCCTTTTTCCTTTTGTGGTACTGGCTGAATAGCCCCCATATCCATGAGGGACATGACTTGCTTCTGGGCCTCTGCCCACTGATTTGGAGGCAGATCTGGCTATCCGTTTGGAGTTGGCAACATGTGGAAATGAAATGTGTACCCCTGGGATACTATATTTAAGACCCACTTGTCCTGGGTAATTAGATGCCAATTTTGAACATGAAGTGCCAGTCCCCCCCCCCCCCCCCCCCAACGGGGCTGCCAAAAGATAAGTGCTTGGAAATGGCAGAGGAAAGTCATTGAGACTGTTTACTGTAGGGGGGTGCTTTGCTACTTCCAGATTTGGAAGTGGAGGCATCCCACTGTTTTGTCCTGTAAGATCCTTGTGACTGAAACCTGGAGCCCTTGGAGTGTCTGGGTTTGACCCGAGCGGCTCTGTTGGGTACTGGAAAGGACCAGTTCTTAGTAGGCCAGTGCCTACTGAACCTGGGTGGCTGCACTTGCAAGAAATCTTTTACAATTTGCATAGATTTAGCTTCATCTTCCATCTTTTTCAAAACTTCTTCTGCCTTATTACCAAATAGACTGTCCTGTTGTAAAGGAGCATCCAACAATTTTGCTTCAACATGATCAGGCAGATTTTGCTCCTTGAGCCAAGCATGCCTTCTTATCACAGATCCAGTTACAGCAGCCCTGCAAGAGGCCACCAAGGAATCAAAACCACAATGCAAAGTATGCTTTCTAACTTGTTCAGCTGAATGCAATAAATCCTGCAACTCTTTATTTTCCACACAGTCAGAAATCAACATCATTTTCTGTTTAAGTAAACCCATGACATGCTGCTGATTATTTAAGCATATGAAATTGACAGTTTAAAGCTCCGATTGTCAAGGTTGCAGACGTGTAAACCTTCTTACCCCATCTATCCAGCACCCTGGAGTCTATCAGAAGGGGTAGGATTTTTAGCAGTTGAAGCAGTAACGCCCTTGGGACCCTGAGAAACGGTTTCAGGGTCAGCAGTAGGGTTTTTACAGAAGAATTTGTGGGAGTCAGGAACCATGTAATATCTGTCTGACTTACTAGGAGCCGGAGGCAGGGAATCAGGAGCCATGCTGGATTCTGAGAAAACATCATCAACAATGTCTAAAACAGGTGGAATAGCCAAAGGCCTATGCTGAGGAAGAAGGAGGAAATCCCCAAGCCTCTTTTTAGATTCTGAGTAATCCTGACTCTCCCAGTGAAAGTGTTCCCTTAAGGTATGCAAAGTTTCTCCAAAAGAAAAATCCTCAGGAGGAGGAGAAGGGATGGAATCTTCTGCATCAGAGTCCTCATAAGGTGGAATAGATCCATTCCTGATCAGAAGAGGAATCCGAAGAAACAGAAACCTGATCTGATGATTCATAGTCAGTGCCTTGCCTAGGCCTCTTAGCAGGAGGGGGATGGGTACACCCCTGATCAAGGTAATTAAATCCTCAGCATTTTGATCATTTGTTTTTTAGGCATAGGGGTCCTGTGCACGTGGCCCAAGCATCAGTTTTTTAGACATAGAAGTTTATTTTGACCTTAGTTTTGAAGATGGCGTCAGTTTAATATACAAATCTTTAGGCCTGAAAACACCCTCAGAAGCCGGTGCCTGCTCAGCGGCTCCAGACCCATCTCGGGTACAGACATCCACGGGTTCAATACCTAAAGTGTCTCGCAGCATACCGTACTCCGAATGGGTATCAGTAGAGGCCTGCAAATCAAAAGTAGCGGGTATCAGGGGCTGCGAAAGCGCCTCACTGAGTACTGGCGACTGGCTTAGGAGAAGCTTAGTCGTCGGTTTTGGACCTCAACGGTCTGTCTCTTTTTCTTTGCGTTTTCTGGGTATTTTGGTAGTCGGATTGCTAACAGACAACATTTCTGGATAGTTAAATCTTGAGCCAAAATATTTTGATGCAAAAATATACAGACGCTTAATAGTGCATTGATTAAATTTAGCACAAAACCGACAGCAAAGCATGATGAGGTCAGGGCCTAGGCAAGGAATACAGTACAAATGAAAATCCTTATGAGGTATTTGCTTCCCACAAGTAATACAATTATTAACTTTTACTGACATCGGTAAGGAGCAATTAAAAGTTTCCCCAACGGGGTACTTAACTTTAGGTTGAAGACTTCGGTTCTGAAACTCAAAAAAAAATTCAGGAGTCGGCCGACCGGCACTTGCGAACTGCTTCTGCTTCGGGCACCGCACGGCAAGAAAGACTGATGAAAATGGCGTTGGCTGCATGTTTTATACCCCTGACGACATGGAAGAAGGGACAGCAACTGATGCAGGACCCAAGACTTTCTTAATCAGGCTGGCTGAGGGAAACCTGCCAGCAGATTACCCAAACGTAATGACTGCAACAATGAAACACGAAGAACATCAAAATCATATTAGTAGTCTATTAACTTCAGGACCAAGCAGAAGTGAAGATGTGGGACTAAAACACCCACCCTTGTAACAAAGTACAGGAAAAGTACAGTTTTGTACCTACCATAAATGTAGATGTTCGAAGACCCACATTGCTGCAGTCCTTACTTATGGGTAGTCCGCTGTCCTCGGTCGGCCCGAATACCAAAGTATTAGGCTGACGTCGGTCATGGGCGCCTAGATCTGACATCAGAGCATCAGGGTATAAAGGCGCATGACCGACGTCATATCCTCAGTCTTTTCTTGCCCCAGATGTCAGAAGGCCAAACCAGAAAGGCCACAGCCAAAAACAGAATACCTCCCAAAAACATGCCCAACAACAACCATCACCTAAAGCATAGCACCAAGTCAAACTACAGTGGGGAAGGAGGGAGGGTATTGGACTGCAGCAATGTGGATCTTGAACATCTACATTTATGGTAGGTACAAAACTGTACTATGTTCTTCATCTCACATTGCTGCAGTCCTTACTTATGGGTAGAATCCCAAAGCAACGGGAAAGGGAGGATGGTAAAAATCATAAAGCATTAGGGGCGCTAAAATGCCCTGTAAAATTGCAGTGGCAAATCCAGCCCTAGACTTAGAATAAAGAGGAAGGTGGTAATGTTTAGAAAAGGTATGCACTGAACTCCAAGTAGCTGCCTCCAAAATGTCTTTGTAGCTACCCCTTAGAAAGGCCGTAGAAGTAGCAGTAGCCCTAGTGGAATGAGGCCTGATTCCAGCAGGAATCTCCTTACCATGATGGGAATAACAGAAAGAAATACAAAACTCAATCCATTTAGAAATAGTTTGTTTTGAAACAGGTTTACCCTGTGAACCCAAAGCAAAAGAAACAAACAATTGCTGAGACTGTCTGAACTCCTTGGTTCTGCTCAAATAATAACGCAACTGCCTGTGAATATCCAAAGTATGCAAAATTTTCTCCCTTTATTTTGGGGGTTTGCATAAAAAGTAGGCAAATGAATAGTTTGATTTAAGGCCACACTAGAAACCACTTTAGGCATAAAGGAAGGATTAGTACAAAGATACCCTATCCTTATGAAAAATCAGGAAAGGCTCCACTGCCATGAGGGCCTGTAATTCAGAAACCCTTCTTGCAGAGGTAATGGCCAACAAAAAAGCAGTTTTCCATGACAAATACTTTAACTCGGCAGTAGCTGCAGGCTCAAAAGGTTGTAGAGTAAGTTTTTCCAACACAAAATTGAGATCCCAAGCAGGAGTAGGAGCTCTACGTGGGGGTCTTATATTCTTTGCCCCTCTAAGAAATTGCTTAAACCAAGGATGAGAGAATAAAGGAGGGTCACAATCATAGTGAGCAGAAATGGCTGCAGCATGAACCTTTATTGAGGAGAAAGATAAATCCTTGTCCAATAGCTCAGTAAGATATTGAAGAGCAACACTTAAATCAGGTTTGGAGACATCAAGGTCCTTTCCTTTGCTCCAAATAAAAAATCTCCTCCATTTATCAGCGTAAACTTTCCTGGTACTAGGCCTCCTGGCCTCCAAAATAACATTCAAAACTTGTTGTGGAAGCTGAGACCCTCCAGAGTCTAAAACAGAATATGCCAGGCTGTTAGATGCAGAGACTGAATCTTGACATTGAGGAAGTGACTGTCCTCTTGTGACAAAAGGTGCGGAATCAAAGGCAGAGGCCATGGAGGTTCTCGTACTAAACTCCTCAGTAGTGGGTACCAGTGTTGTCGAGGCCAATCCGGTGCTATCAAAATCATGGTTGGCTTGTCTTGTCTGGCCTTCAAAAGTACCTTGGGAAGAAGAGGCAGAGGTGGAAAGGCATATACATGCAGATTGTTCCAACTGAATGATAGAGCGTCCACCTTCCAAGCTGTGTGATGAAACATTTTGTGCAAAACTTTGGCAACTGGTAATTTAGAGGAGAAGCGAACAGATCTATGTCTGGAGTTCCCCATAACACTGTCAACTGTTGAAATACATGAGGATCCAATTTCCACTCGTGAGGATCCACTATTTGTCTGCTCAATACATCTGCTAAGGAGTTCTGTGCTCCTGGTAGAAACCTTGCCTGAAGATTGAGGTGTAGATTGAGAGCAGTTTCCCACAGAATCATCGCTTGCCTGCAAAGAGGGTAAGAATGGGTTCCCCTGCTTGTTGATGTACCACATGACAGTAGTGTTGTCTGTTTGAATCAACACCTGCCCTGGGTGAAGTAAATCTTTGAAAGCCATCAATGCAAACTGGACTGCTAACATTTCCTTCAAGTTGATATGCAAATGTTGGAGTTTGACAGGCCACGTGTTTTGCACCCATTTTCCATTGAGGTGTGCTCCCAAGCCTTGTCCGAGGCATCTGTCGTTAGAATCTGACTCGCCTCTGGCGGGTCACAGAGAGTCCCTTGTTTAGGTGACATTCCTGAGCCCACCACAAAAACTCCTTCTGAATGCAAGGTATTATCTGAATGACAGTGTCTAGATCTTGGCAGTGCTGTGTCCACACATTTTTGAGATACCACTGAAGCTTCCTCATATGCAATTTGGCATTGGGAAGCACCAGAATACAAGATGCCATGAACCCCAAGGCTGGAAGGACTGTCCTTGCAGTCAGCCTGGACCGTAGAGACATTTGCTGGAAATAAAGAGAAAGGCTTCTTTGTTTGTCCGGGGTCAAAAAGGCCATCAGGGAAGCTGTATTCAGTCTCACACCCAGAAAGCACATGTCCTGAGAGGGTACTAGACTGGACTTTGTTTCGTTCACAGAATACCCTAGGCATCTTAACACTGCCATCACATACTGTAGATGATGAAGAAGTTCGTCCTTTGCTTGTGCAATAATCAGGCAGTCGTCCAAATAAGGATAAATCTGTATTCCTCTTAGTCTGAAAAATGCTATCACTGGAGCCAGAACCTTTGTGAACACTCTGGGCGCAGTAGATAAGCCAAAGGGCAATGCAGAGAACTGATGATGTAAATTTCCAGCCCGAGCAGGTACCTCCTGCAACTGGGCCTGATAGGAACATGAAGGTAAGCCTCTGAGATCCAGAGTAACCATCCAGTGATCTTTTCCCAACAGAGGTAAAAGTTGTTGTAAAGTCAGCATCTTGAACTTTGGAATGTCCAGGTAAGTGTTGAGGATAGATAAATCCAAAATTGGTCTCCACGTGTTCCCTTTCTTTGGAACTAGAAACAGGTGAGAATAAAATCCTAGGCCCACTTCTGACAGAGGAACTGGCTGTATAGCTCCTATTTGAAGAAGTAAAGAAATTTGTCTGTGAGCCTCTATCCTTTGCCGAGGAGGGACGTCTGGCATGCCTTTGAAAGGAGGCATGGTGTGGAAATAGAACTTGTAACCTCGGTTTATAATTTCCAATACCCATTTGTCCTGGGTGACTAAATGCCAATTTTGCTTGAAAAGAGCCAACTTTCCTCCCAAAGGAGCTGCCAGGCAAGAAGAATCTGGCAGCTGAAAATGCAGGTCATTGGGCCTGTTTACGAAAGGACTGGCCCCTGCCCTCACCAGCAGATTGAGCAGGCGAACTCCATTGTCTTGGCCTGAAGGTACTCTGAGCTCTGCCCCTACCACGCCTAGATCTACCCCTAGACTGAGAATCAGAAGAAGGGTACGTCCACCCCTTAGTAGGCCAATTTCTACTAAACTTTGGAGGTTGTACCTGCAAAAAATCTTTAACAGTCTGCATAGACTTAGCCTTGTCTTCCATTTTCTTTAAGACAGACTCCACAGGAGGACCAAACAAAACTTCAGACTGTAAAGGGCATCCAGAATTCTAGACTTAACATGCTCAGACAAATTCTGATCCTTAAGCCAGGCGTGCCTCGAATAACTGAACCAGTAGCAGCCACCCTAGAAGAAGCCTGTAAAGCATCAAAACCACATTGCAAAGAGTGCTTACCCACCTGTTCAGAAACATGCACTAAATCCTGCAATTCTTTACACTCTATGCCCTCTGCCAAAGCATCCACTTTAGATCTTAGCTGAGAAAGGAGGAAATTCTGATACTTCAACATATGAAACTGGCAGTTCAAAGCTCTCATTGCTAAAGTAGAAGAGGTATACACCTTCTTACCCCATCTATCCAAAGCTCTAGCTTCCTTATCCAGAGGAACCGGATTCTTAACAACAGAGGCTCTAACACCCTTAGGCCCCTGACTAATAGTTTCTGGGTCCGCCCTAGGACTCTTATACAGATATTTATGAGCCTCAGGCACCCTGTAATACCTGTCCGGTTTAACTGGGGCAGGAGGCACAGAATCTGGATTAAGGGAAGCTTCAGAAAACATCTGAAACAACATCCAAAACCGGAGGTATCGCTAAGGGTGTATGTTGTTTTAAAATCAAGAACTCCCTAAGCCTCTTCCGTGAATCAGAGTAATCCTGTCCCTCCCACTTAAAATGCTCCCTCATGGAAGGCAGAGTTTCTGAAAATGAAAAATCCTCTGGAGGAGAAGCAGAAGGAGTGGAATCCTCTGCATCAGAATCAGAATAAGGAGGGAAATCTTGAATGTCTTCAGCAGAAGACTCTGAATCATCTGAGGCCTGCTCCAAACTTTCCAACTCTGGCTCCATCCTGGGCCTCTTATCATGAGGGGGCATAGAACCTCTAATTAAAGTAATCAGATCCTCTGCCATTTTAAGCATGTGCTTTTTAGGCACAGACCCTGAAGAACCAGAACTGACACCAGAGGAAGGCAAAACAGACCTGCCCTTAGAAGGAGCCTTAGAAACAGTAGCAGAAGGCCTAACCACCTTAGGCATAGAAGGGAGAATAGTAACCTGAGAGGCCCCTTCAGCCTGACCTGCCTCCTGAGAGGCCACATCTTGTAAAATCGAAGTTTCCCCCTGGGACTCAACAGAAACTTCAGCCGGATCCACCTGTTCAGCTGTAGCTTCTAAAGGTCCGGCGTCCGAAACGGACGAATCATCCTGCCTAGGCTTTAAAGATTTGTCTTTGCGCTTCTTAGTAGAAGCAGGCGTCGGAACATCCGATGGCATATTATAATTACACCTCTTGCCAAAGACTAACCTAGCGCAATCTAACCTCCGTTTTATAGTGCGCTTATTAAACCTAGCACAAAACCGACACCCGACTACGCCGTGCTCGGTCCCAAACAAGGAATACAAAGCGAGTGGTAATCCCTATGCGGTATCTGTTTCCCACAAGAAATACAATTATTCACTTTTTCTGACATCCGGTAAGTAACTGAGGCAAGAAAAACAAAATATTCCCCAACGGGGTACTTAGCCCAACTTGGTATCGGTCTGAAACTCCGAAAACGAAAAATTTCAGAACGCCGAACGGCACTTGCAACGCTGCTTCTGCATCGGACCATGCGGCAAAAAAGACTGAGGATATGACGTCGGTCATGCGCCTTTATACCCTGACGCTCTGATGTCAGATCTAGGCGCCCATGACCGACGTCAGCCTAATACTTTGGTATTCGGGCCGACCGAGGACAGCGGACTACCCATAAGTAAGGACTGCAGCAATGTGAGATGAAGAACATCTCTTTAGCTCCTTTCTCAAGAACAGAATTGGCTTACCCCAAGAGCTCCAAACAAACTGACCAGTCTCAGTGGGGCACTTTCTGTGGAAATCTTGGAGTTCCAATACCCGCATAAAAGTAAGCTTGATTAGAAACCACTAGTTGTCACTGACATTTCCCAAGGCAGGGCAAACTTGCCCAATCCCCAACAAAGGTGATTCCAGACCAACAGAAGGACTGTCTGTATCAAACGCAGCAGCATAATTCTCTTGGAGAACTTAGCTGGTACCAAGGAGAGGGCCAAGGAGAATTCTGGTCATAATGCAGAACACTTGACATCATGTAACTCCAAGTACAGAAAACCAGGAGACATTGCTATCCAAGCTGTAGAGCTCTCCATAACAACCACAGGAAACAATACAACATTAGTTTTTGCTTTTTTTCCATAACTCTTGGCAGCCAAGCGTGCCCATCCAGTATGGACATCATTATTTCTCAATGTCATTATTACATCTGCAAGACTGAGAATTCCAACATTTTTCTTATTTCCACTTCATCCCTCACTCTCCATTTCTAGATATATAATTTTAGCAAAATGAACTGCTGTGTAAACAAGTACAAACAACTTTAGGTTATTTTCTAATTTCCTTCAGTTATTTTGTTATTTTAATTTTACCCATAGCTCCACTCCACAGTCATCATGGGCTGCCACAACACGAATACGATGCTTCTCTCTTCAACCAAAGATGGTATATGTTTTGAAGATATTACTTCTGATCTCCATTTTACGGGAGAACAACTTCAACCATGCCACCCAGAACCTGTGGACGTGGCCAAAGTGCCAGCACAGTCAAAACTGCAGCAGGCTACATGGAGGCCTACACTGGCTGCCACACAGGGTATGGGTACAAAAATATTAAAGCACAGACTCAAAGTTTTCAAGCATCTTCAGCACCTGGTTTATTAAAGAGAAATGGAACTTAGGCGAATGCATAGCTGAAAGTACAGATGTGTACACTTACCATAAATGTAGATGTTAGAGTATATTCACTGTTGCAGTCATCACACTTGGGTCATCCTGCCAGGGGTAGCCCTCAGTCGGCCCGAATACCAGTGACTTAGTATTTCTGCATAGGTTGCTGTCGCTTCAGGACTGACGTCAGGTCATCAGTGGTAAAAAAAAAAAAAAAACAGGCAGCAGACGCCATCAGTTTTTCTTGCCCCAAATGTTAGGAGCCCTCGAATAGGGAGCTAAGTTATGGTGGAAAAACACCATCAGTAAAAAGTAAATACCAATAGCCATGTAAGGAGTGAGGAAGACAGAGAGAGATACAAGGGGGCTGGAGGCTGGGAAAAGTACAGTTGTGTACACTTACTATAAATGTAGATGTTCGAGTGTATTCACTGTTGCAGTCATTACATTTGGTAATCTGCTGGCAGGTTGCCCTCAGTCGGCCTGATTAACAAAGTCTTGGGTCCTGCGTCAGTTGCTGTCCCTTCTTCCATGACGTCAGGGGTATAATAAAACATGCAGCCGACGCCATTACATCAGTTTTTCTTGCCACAGATGTCAGGTGCCCTCAAATGGGGAGCAAATAAAATAAAAAACACAAAAATATACCTCCAACCAAAAGCGAACACACCAAAAAGGCTTTTAAGCATAGTAAAAAATTAGAGGTATAGTCAGAGAAAAACAGGGGGCTGGATGGAGGGTAACCAGGACTGCAACAGTGAATACACTCGAACATCTACATTTATGGTAAGTGTACACAACTGTACTATGTTCTTCGTGTTTCACTACTGCAGTCATTACATCTGGGTAGATTCCCAAAGCTATGGTAGGGAGGAGGAATTTATACAGCATTAGGACCAGCTATAAGGCCCTGCAAGACAGCAGTGGGAAAGCCAGCTCTGGATTTAGAGAAAATTGGTAAATGATAATGCTTGGTGAAAGTATGTACAAAACTTCAGGTAACAGCTTCTAGAATATCCCTGGTAGGAATACCTCTGAGAAAGGCTGCAGAAGTAGATGCAGCCCTGGTGGAGTGAGATCTAATCCCTTGGGGGATAGGTTTTCCACAGCGCTTACAGCAGAAATTAATGCAATGACTTATCCATTTAGAAATGGTTTGTTTTGAAATAGCCTTCCCCTCTGCCCCAGCAGCAAATGCTACTAGCAATTGTTTAGATTTTCTTCGAAATTTAGTTCTGTCAAAGTAGACTAAGTTGTCTGTGCACGTCCAAGGAATGCAGAATCCATTCGCCTTTGTTCTGTGGATTGGGAAAGAAGGTTAGCAATGAATGGACTGATTAAGAGCCACACTGCAAACCATCTTGAGCATGAAGGATGGATTGGTCCTCAGAGATACCCTGTCCGCATGAAAGATGATGAAAGGCTCCACTGCCATAAGGGCCTGCAATTCAAATATTCTTCTAGCTGAAGTGATTGCTAAAAGGAAGGCTGTTTTCCAAGAAAGAAATTTTAAGTCTGCAGTAGCAGCTGGCTCGAAAGGAGTTTGGAGTGAGCTTCTCCAAAATAAAGTTAAGGTCCCAGGTAGGGGTAGGAGCTCTCCTGGGTGGTCTCAAGTTCTTTGCCCCTCTAAGATACTGCTCGAGCAGGGGATGAGAAAAGAGGGGTGGGTTCTGTGTTATAGTGAGCTGAAATAGCTGAAGCGTGGATTTTAATAGAGGAAAAAGACAGGCCCTTGTGAAGCATCTCAGTTAAGTATTGCAAAATCTGAGGTAAATTGGGCGCTGCTGTGCTGATCCCTAATGAGTGGTTCCAGGCACAGAATCTTTTCCATTTGTCAGCATAAGATTTTTCTAGTACTAGGTCCTCTCGCCTCCAAGATGACATCCACCACAGGTTTCCTGAGGGATGCTAAGGGTGAATTTAAGTGATTAGCCAGGCTGCAAGGTTCAATGTTGGAAGCTGAGGATGCAGAATTTGGTGGTTCTGCTGAAACAGCAAGGAAGGTGTCTGATGCAGGTACCATGGAGATATTTGTGACACACTGCGCAGGAATGGGTACCAGTGTTGGCGAGGGCAGTCTGGAGCAATCAAAATCATTCTTGGTTTGTCCTGTTTGACTTTTAGCAGAACTTTGGAGAGCAGAGGCAGAGGGGGGAAAGGCATAGACTTATAGGTTTTCCCAGCTGAAGGACAGAGCATCCACTTTCCAGGCTTTTTTGTGGGGAGTCCTTGTGCAAAACTTGTCCAACTGGTAAGTTCTGGGGAGAGGCAAATAGAGCTATGTCTGGGCTCCCACATTTGCTTGTCAACATGTTGAAAATCCGTGGTTCCAGTTTCCACTTGTGTGGGTCCATGAGTTTTCTGCTTAGCCCGTCTGCCAGTGTATTCAATTTTCCTGGCAGGACTTGAGCTTGTAGATGCACTTGGTAGCTCAAGGCTGTGTTCCACAATGCCGTGGCTAGTCTGCAGAGAGGGTAGGAATGTGTACCCCCCCCCCCCTGCTTGTTTATGTAGCACATAACTGTGGTGGTGTCCATCTTTACCATTAGTTGTCCTGGAAGAATGTAGTCCTTGAAGGCTGTCAGAGCATTCTGTACAGCAAACATTTATTTTTGATCGATATGTAGGTGCATTTGATTTGGGCTCCATTTGCCCTGAATGCACTTCCCTGCCTGGTGAGCCCCCCATGCATAGTCTGATGCATCTGTAGTTAGGGTTTGGGCGGCAGGGAGTAGTGTGAATGGCAGTCCCTTGTTTTGGTGGCCGGCCTCTGCCCACCATAGCAACTCCAGGCTTAGGCAAGGTATGATAGGAATCATTGTTTCCAGGCTGTGACAATGCTGACTCCATAGACTTTTTAAGTACCACTGTAGTTTCCTCATATGCAGTCTTGCATATGGGATTAGAAGAATGAAGGAGACCATGAACCCCAAGTTGAAGTATTTGTCTTGCAGATAGCAGGGTTTTTGTGACCACTTGTCTGAAGTAAGTTACCAAATGAATTTGCTTCTCTGGCATGAGGAAAGCCATCTGGGCAGTTGTATTCAGGCTTGCACCCAGGAATGTAATCTGTTGAGACGGTACCAGTTGTGATTTCTTTTCGTTTATGGTGTACTCCAGACAAGTTAGAACCTTTTTTTTTACAAATGCCAGATGATTTAGAAGTATGCCCTGGTTTTCTGCCTAAATTAGACAATCGTCCAGGTATGGATATATTTGAATATTTCTTTGTCTGCAAAATGCAATTACTGGAGCCAGGCAATTTGTGAATACCCTGGGCGCAGTAGACAAGCCAAAGGGCAGTGCAGAGACTAGTAGACTGCTTTAAAGCGTAGGAATCTTCTGCAAGATTCCCTGATTGGGATGTGCAGGTATGCTTCTTTGAAATCTAGAGTTGCCAACCAGGCATCTTTGCCTAACATAGGAAGTAACTGGTGAAGAGTCAGCATCTTGAATTTTGGAATGTCCGGAAAGGTGTTTAGAGTCCAGAATTGGAGGCCATGATTTGTCTTTTCTGAGTACCAGGAAAAGTCAGGAATAGAAACCTTGTCCCTTTTCCTCTTCTGGTATCGGTTGAATAGCCCTCATGTTTAAGAGGGAAAGTACTTGTTTTTGAGCCTCTGCCCACTGATTTGGGGGCAGGTCTGGCCACCCATTTGGGGTTGACAACGTGTGGAAATGAAATATGTATCCCTGGGACACTATTTAAAACCCATTTGTCCTGGGTTATGAGATCCCAGTTTTTTGCATGAAGAGCAATCTTTCCCCCCATAGGGGCAGCTAAAAGGTAAGTGCTTGGTAATTTTAAAGGAAAGTCATTGAGACTGTTTACCATGGGGAGTGTCTTGTTACTTCCAGATTTGGAAGTGGAGGCCCCCCCATTGCTTAGTTCTGAGTGTCCCCTGGGACTGAAACCTGGTGTTTTTGGTGTGTCTGGGTTTGGCTTGAGAGAATCTGGAAGGAGCTGTAAAGGACCAATTCTTAGTAGGCCAGTGCCTACTAAATCTTGGATGTTGCACTTGTAAGAAATCTTTTACAGTTTGCATAGATTTAGCTTTATCTTCCATCTTTTTTAGAACTTCTTCAGCCTTATTGCCAAACAGGCAGTCCTTATTTAAAGAAGCATCCAACAATTTCACTTTAACATGATCAGGCAGAGAATGCGCCTTAAGCCAAGCATGCCTTCTAAGCACAGACCCAGTAACAGCAGCCCTGCAGGAGGCCTCTAAAGAATCAAAACTACATTGCAAAGTATGTTTTCCAACTTGTTCAGCAGAATGCAATAAATCCTGTAAATCTTTATTTTCCACACAGTCAGAAATCAACATCATTTTCTGTTTAAGCAGTCCAATAATATGCTGTTGATATTTTAACATATGAAATTGGCAGTTTAAAGCCCTGATTGCCAAGGTTGCAGATGTATAAACCTTTTTAGCCCATCTATCCAGTGCCCTGGAGTCTCTATCAGAAGGGGTACGATTTTTAGCAGTAGAAACCTTAATGCCCTTGGGCCCCTGAGAAATGTTTTCTGGATCTGCAACAGGATTTTTGAAAAGGAACTTGTGGAACTCAGGAACCCTGTAGTATCTGTCAGGTTTACTAGGAGCCGGAGGCAGGGAATCAGGGGCCGTACTGGATTCTGAAAACACATCATCAACAATGTCTAGTACAGGAGGTATAGCCAAAGGCCTATGCTGAGGTAGAAGAAGGAAATTCCCAAGCCTCTTTTTTGAATCAGAAAATTCCTGATTTTCCCAGTGGAAATGCTCCCTTAAGGTATGTACAGTTTCCCCAAAAGAAAAGTCCTGGGGGGGAGGGGGGAGCAGAGGGAATGGAATCCTCTGCATCAGAATCCTCATGAGTAGGTATGGACAAATCCAGGTCATTAGAAGAGTCTTGATCAGAAGATTCACAGTCAAGCTCAGCCCTAGGCCTCTTAGAAGTGTGTGTGTGTGTGTGTGTGTGGGGGGTTTGACTACCCCTGATTAGAGTAATTAGATCTTCAGCCATTTTGATCATTTGTTTTTTAGGCATAGGGGCCTGAACATGTGGCCTGGGCATCGGTTTTTTAGACAGATTGAGATTTAGGCCTTAGAATAGAAGGTGGGGTCAGTTTATTATGCAAGTCTGTAGGCCTGAATACACCCTCAGAAGCCAGTGCCTGCACAGCGGCTCCGGGGCCTGAACATGTGGCCTGGGCATCGGTTTTTTAGACAGATTGAGATTTAGGCCTTAGAATAGAAGGTGGGGTCAGTTTATTATGCAAGTCTGTAGGCCTGAATACACCCTCAGAAGCCAGTGCCTGCACAGCGGCTCCGGACCCATCCAAGGTAAAGACATCCGCGGGTTCCATAGGTGAAGCATCTGGTGGCATACCGGACTCAGAATGGGTCTCAGTAGAGGCCTGTGAATTAGAAGTAGCTGGTATCAGGGGCTGCGAAAGCACCTCACTGAGCACCAGCGAACTGGCGACTGGCTTAGGAGAAGCGTCGCCGGCAGTTTAGGACCTCGAAGGCATATCTCTATCTTTATCTTTGCATTTTTTTGGAATTCCGGCAGTCGGATGGCTATCCGATGACATTTCTGGATAATTAAACCGAGAATCGAAATATTTAGAGGCAAAAATGTACAGACGACGGATAGTGCGCTTATTAAATAAAGCACAAAACCGACAGCAAGGTACATCGTGGTCAAAGCCTAGGGAAGGAATACAGTACAAATGAAAATCTTTATGAGGTATTTGCTTTCCACAAGTAATGCAATTATTAACTTTACTGACATCGGTAAGGAGCAAGAAAAAATTTCTCCAACAGGGTACTTAGCTTTAAGTTGAAGACTTCAGTTCTGAAACTCAAAAACGAAAATTTCAGGAGTCGGCCGCCCAGCACTTGCGAATTGCTTCTGCTTCGGGCACCGCACGGCAAGAAAGACTGATGTAATGGCGTCAGCTGCATGTTGTATACCCCTGAAGACCTGACGTCATGGAAGAAGGGACAGCAACCGACACAGGACCTAAGACTTTGTTAATCAGGCCGACTTGAGGGCAACCTGCCAGCAGATTACCCAAATGTAATGACTGCAACAGTGAAACACGAAGAACATCCAGGACTGCAACAGTGAATACACTCAAACATCTACATTTATGGTAAGTGTACACAACTGTACTATATTCTTCATGTTTCACTGTTGCAGTCATCACACTTGGGTTGATTCCCAAAGCTGAGGAATGGGTGGAGGCAGTCAAGAACAGTTGGGGCTGGCTAGTATGCCTTGCAGGACTGCGGTTGCAAAGCTCGCCCTAGACTTGGAAAAGATAGGCAGGCGGTAATTCTCGGTGAAGGTATGAACAGAACTCCAAGTTGCAGCTTCCAGAATGTCCCTTTTAGGGACTCCTCTGTGAAAGACTGTAGAGGTTGAAGTTGCCCTAGTGGAATGTGTCCTGACCCCCTGAGAGGGTGGTTTCCCATGGTGTTTGTAACAGAAATGGATACAGTTTGGAGATGGTTTGTTATGATATGGCCTTGCCCTCTGCCCCTGGTGCAAAGCTGACTAGTAACTGGTCAGATTTCCTAAAAGGCTTAGTCCTATCAAGGTAGAATCTGAGCTGTGCGCATCTAAAGTGTGCAGGATCCTTTCCCCCTTAGTTTGAGAATTAGGAAAAAAGGTGAGCAAATGTATAGATTGGGTGAGAGCCACACTGGACACCACTTTAGGCATGAAAGTTGAGTTAGTCCTGAGGGAGACCCTGTCAACATGAAAAACGATGAAGGGTTCCACAGCCACAAGTGCTTGTAGCTCAGACACACTTTTAGCTGAAGTGACAACCAGAAGCAAGGCCGTTTTCTGAGAGGAATTTTAACTCTGCTGACGCTGCAGGCTCAAAGGGGGGTAGTGTGAGCTTTTCCAACACAAAGTTAAGGTCCAAAGCAGGGGTAAGGGCTCTTCTTCGAGGCCTTAAGTTGTTAGTCCCTCTCAGGAATTGCTTGATGAGAGGGTGTGAAAAGAGAGGTGGCTCAGTGCTGTAATGAGCAGAGATGGCAGAGGCATGGATCATGATGGAAGAGAAGGATAAGCCCCTGTGGAGTAGGACTGCTAGGTAATCCAGGATGACAGGTAAGGAGGGCTGTGCTGGATCCGCTCCTTTAGTCTGGATCCAGGAACAATACCTTTTCCACTTGTCAGCATAGGATTTTCTAGTACTGGGTTGTCTGGCTTCACGTACGACATCTAGTACCTGCTTGCTTAGGCTAGCCACTGGAGGAAAAGTCAAGGACTAAGCCAGGCTGTAAGGTTCAGGGTCTGCAATTGCGGATGCAAGAACTGTCCCTCCTGCTGGGTCAGGAGATTTGGGATCTAGGGGAGGTGCCATGAAGGCAACGGTGACAGACTGCACAGTAGTGGGTACCAGTGTTGGCGTGGCCAGTCTGGGGTAATCAGGATTGCCCTTGATCTTTCTTCCCTTGAGTAATACTCTTGTAAAAAGAGGTAGAGGGAGAAATGCATAGATTGAGAGGTGTGCCCACTGGAAGGATAGGGCATCCACTTTCCAGGCCTTGCTGTGAGGTTCCCTGGTGCAGAATTTGCTGAGCTGGTGGCTGTAGGGGGAGGCAACTAGGTCCACCTTCGGGGTACCCCATTTCTGGGTCACAAGGCTGAAGGTGTTGTGGTTTAATTGCCACTTGTGTGGGTCTAAGAGATTTTTGCTTAAGTTGTCTGCCAGAGAGTTTTGGTTGCCTGGCAGGAATTGAGCTTGCAGGTGAATATGCATAGCTGAGGCCGTGTTCCAAAGGGTCATGGCTATCCCACAGAGTGGGTAAGTGTGGGTTCCCCCCTGCTTGTTGATGTACCATATCACTGTGGTGTTGTCAGTTTTGATTAGTAGAGGCCCTGAAGAGAGTAGGGATCTGAAAGCTGTCAGAGCGTGAACAGCTAGCATCTCTTTTTGGTTGATGTGCAGATGAATTTGATTTGGGCCTCCAGTGGCCCTGAATACACCTACCATCCAGATGTGCACCCCAGGCATAATCTGATGCGTCTGTGGTTAGGGTCTGGGTGGGGTGGGGTTGTGTAAAGGGAAGCCCCTTGCTGTGGTTGCACGCTGCTGCCCACCAAAGGAACTCTTTCCTTACACAAGGTATCATAGGTATGACAGTTTCCAGGGTCCTGAGAATGTTGACACCAAAGACTTTTTAAGTACTACTGAAGTTTCCTCATATGCAGTCTGGCATATGGAATTAGTAGAATGCAGGAGGCCATGAACCCTAGAGCTTGCAGGATTTTCCTTGTGGATAACTGGGTTCTGGTAGCCATTAGAGAGAAGTAGCCTTTCAGATCGGCTGGTTTTTCTGGAGTAAGGAATGCCATCTGGGATGCTGTGTCCAAGCTTGCTCCCAGGAATACAACTTTTTGACTGGGGACTAGTTTGGATTTCTTTTCATTGATAGTGTACCCCAGGGAGGTTAGGTCCTTTACAAATGTCAGGTGCTGCAACAGCTTTTCCTGTCTGTCTGAATCAGGCAATTGTCCAAGTAGGGCACAATTTGAATATTTCTCTGTCTGCAGTAAGCAATGGCTGGAGCCAGGCATTTCATGAATACTCTGGGAGCAGTGGATAAGCCAAAGGGAAGTGCAGAGAACTGATAATGCAGAGATCCTGCCCAGAAACTTAGATATTTCCTGCAGGAGTCCCTGATTGGGATGTGCAGATAGGCCTCCTTTAGGTCTAGGGTGGCTAACCAGGCATCTTTGGACTGCATAGGAGAAGCTGCTGTAGGGTGAGCATTTTGAATTTTGGTACCACCAGGAAGGTATTTAGAATGGATAGATCTAAGATTGGGTGCCAGATGCCTTCTTTTCTGGGTACCAGAAAAAGTCTGGAATAAAAACCTTGGCCTACCTGTTATGCAGGAACAGGCTAAATTGCCTTTATGGAGAGCAGGGACTGAACTTGGTTTTGTGCCTCTGCCCACTGGTTTGGAGGAAGGTCTGGGAACCCTTTTGGGGTTGTCAGCGTGTGGAAATAAAATCTCGACCCCTGGGATACTATGTTGAGGCCCCATCGATCGTTGGTGATGGAGGTCCAGTTTTTTGCATGGTGGGCACGTTTTCCTCCTAGGGACACGAGCAATTGGGCAGAGGTAAGGGGAGGAGTTGAGAAGTCATTGTGAATTCTTTCCATAAGGGGGTGGCTTAGCATTCCCTGTTTTAGAAGTGTAGGTATTCCATTGCTTAGCTCTCTGCATACCCTGAGACTGTAGTCTGGGGTCTGTTTCCCCTAGGTCTAGTTTGAGGTGGCCTTGAGGGGACTTGAAAGGACCAAAGTTTTGATTGGCAATGCCTACTGAATCTTGGAGGCTGCACCTGCAAAAAATCTTTGACGGTCTGCATAGACTTAACTTTTTTTTCCCATCTTTTTCAAAATTTCTTCTGCTTTGGTGCCAAACAGATTGTCCTTGTTCAGAGGTGCGTCCAATAATTTTGATTTGACATGGTCTGGCAAGGTATGCTCTTAAGCCAGGCATGCCTTCTGAGCACAGAACCTGTGACTGCTGCCCTGCAGGATGCTTCCAGGGCTTCAAACCCACATTGCAGGGTATGCTTGCTGACTTGGCTTGCAGAGTGCATAAGCTCCTGTAATTCTTTACTTTCTGCACATTAGTTCCATAGTATGTTGCTGGTATTTCAACATGTAGAACTGACAATTTAATGCTCGAATGGCAACAGTTGCAGTGGTGTATACTTTTCTACTCCATCTGTCTAAAGCTTGGGAATCCCTGGTACGAGTTGGTGGGAGTCTTAGCTGTAGTTGCTTTTATTCCTTTAGGTCCTTGGGAGATGACCTCTGGGATAGCAGTAGGATTTTTGAAAAGAAATCTGTGTGAGTCAGGGACTCTGTAGTACTTGTCAGGTTTCCTGGGAGCAGGGGGGGTAAAGTATCAGGAGTTAGACTGGACTCCATAAAGACATCATCCACAAAATCCGGAACAGGAGGGATGGCTAATTGTCTGTGCTGTGGTAAGTCTAAAAATTCCCTGAGGTTCTTTTTGGACTGTGGATAATCCTGGCATTCCCAATGGAAATGTTCTCTCAATGTATGTAGGGTTTCACCGAAAGAAAAATCCTCTGGAGGGGAGGCAGAAGGAATGGATTCCTCTGCATCTGAATCCTCATAGGCAGATAAAGGCATGTCTTCATAATCAGAAACTTCAGAGTTGTCGGACTCTTGGTCAGATAAAGCTGCTGGGGACATGATTTTGTTTTAGCAGGGGAAGGCTGGATTCCCCTAATCAGCATACTGGACTCCAAACGGGTCTCAGCAGAGGCCTGCGAATCCACTGAAGTGGGCATCACGGGCTGAGAAAGCACCGCACTGAGTACCGGCGAACTGGCGACTAGCTTAACGGAAGAATCGTCGGCAGTTTTGGATCTGTGCGGTCTGTCTTTGTCTTTATCCTTGCGATTTTTCGGAAAATCATAGTCGGATGACTTACCAAAGCCATTTCAGAATACGGACATCGAGAATGAAAGTATTTAGCTACAATAAGGGCCCAACGAAGAATAGTTCGAGCGTTGAACAGAGCACAAAACCGACAGTGAGGTATGTCGTGGTCTGGGCCTAAACAGGTGACGCAGTAAGAATGGAAATCTCTCAATTTGCTTTCCACAGACGAGACAATTGTTAACTTTTTCTGACATCGGTTAGAGCAAGAAAAAAGGATCCCCAATGGGGTACTTAGCTTTAGCAGACTTCAAGATGATTCAATTTCAGAAACAAACACTCAGGTAGCGGCAGACCGGCACTCGTGCGAACTGCTTCGGGCTCCTCAGCAAGAAAGACTGATGTAATGGTATCGGCTGCCTGTTTTTATACCACTGATGACCTGACGTCAGTCCTGAAGCGACAGCAACCGACGCAGAAATATTAAGCCTTTGGTATTCGGGCCAACTGAGGGCTACCCCCGGCAGGATAACCCAAGTGTGATGACTGCAACAGTGAAACATGAAGAACATCATATGTTACAGAAATACCTCTCTCAGATTTGTATCTAGAGCTTTTGACTCCCAACAAGAGAGTCAAACAATGCTGTGGTATTTGGGAAAAAGACTAGACCAAACAGCAGCAGAACAAGCACAAATATGCACCATTTGGTCGGGAGTCTGTAAACTACATTCATCGTTTCTTCGTTACTATTTGCAAAATCTATCAGGGTTAATAATCTTCCAATACTGTCAATAACTTGTCTTTGATATACAAATCCAGTATGGTCTAACTTAATGATTTGCTATATTGCTTTTTATAATCTATCCGAAAAGACAGACATGAAAATTTTGTAATCATTGTTTAGAAGTGACACGTGTCAATATGAAGAACAGAAGTGAGGATTTTTATTTTCCTTTAGTATGTCTGATTAGTGAATATTTCCATGGGGTGAATTATCTCTTGTACAAACTTCTATAAGTGTTTTATGGAAAAATGAGATAACAGAAGAGGGAAATAATTTATAGATATTTCTATTATTATCTCATCTATACAACAGGGTTTTACTAGGTTTAAATTGCTTGATTTTGTGTGTGAAAGTAATCTTGTGTAAACCTTTTTTTTTTTTTTTTTTTAGTTCAGACTGCATCTTTTTAAGAAACGACAAATCATGATCTAGATTTGGGACAATGTCTTGATTTTTGATTTAGATACGTGATGACATCTGAAAACATGAAGGATGCCCCCAATGTTTGTGTATGATTTATTAATATTTTTTTTATTTCAGAGATGTTACTGCTTTTTGATTGTACTTTGACTCAGACTGTACATATGTTTGGGAGGGTTTACTATCATAAAATCGACGTTCACATACCTCCCAGTTCTCAGGTCAGTAATAATGTCGAAAACGTAAAACTATGCATCTTAACTAGATCGAATTCGTAAAACCGCCGAGGACCTTATTTCGAACTACTGAATAGCGCACAAATGAATGCGACGTCCACTGATGACGAAAATGAATCTGCGATGAAGATCTGCTAGTCGCAGTAAATAAAAAGGAGAAAAAGGGTGGAACTACAAGATGACACGATTATAGAGCTACCGGTAGTGAAGACTGTCATTTAAATAGATTACACTGCTAAACAGGTGGATTTATTTCCAGAAAGCATATGCATAACTTGAAGAACTAAGGAGATTACTTTGAGTGTGGAAGGGTGAGTAAAACTGATATGTGAGTAGGTAGTTTAAATGTGTAATGTAAATAACAGTATATTAACAAAAGTTATAACATACAATGTTTGTACAGCTCATTATGAGCAATATTATGTGAATACATATCATTGTAAGTATTACTTGTTAACTGATCCATGACATCTACAAGGAGTAATATATTAGATTTCACTAAAATGGGAAAGCATCTTGCTGTAATGGTTTTACAAATTCTGCATATGTTTTTAAAATTGTACGAGTTGTGTATTGTAGTCAGTATTTGACATTGGCAGTAGATACATGAGCATATAGTCAATGTGTGTTGTGACAGCTGTTTGGATAGTCATGTTTAAGGTTAATTGCATAGTAGTAAGACAATTCCTTTCGGCTATAAGCATTATTCCCTTTGTTGAATGAAGCAGTGATAGAGCTGACATTGATAGTTATTACGTTGTGAAATGCACAATTGAAAAGAATACTGCATGATGTTGTGTACCTGTGTAGGTAAAAATTATAGCTGTATACTGTTCTATGTAGTGATTACCAGCAAGCTTTAGTTGGCAGGAAACCTGTATTGGCTTAGGTGTCTATCTGTATATTTGTATCAATAGTATTGGGAAAGGGTAAATGTGTAGTCAGTGCATTTTAAAAATGTTTGTCCATTAGGAGATGTCTTCCATTGGCAATGCAATCCCTTTGCCATGGGTTGTGTTCATGTTACTTGTGATAAATACAAGTGATACAGGCCTGTATTACATAGCAGTAATACCATTCATTGTAGTAATCAAGTTGTGTTCATGTTACTTGTGATAAATACAAGTGATACAGGCCTGTATTACATAGCAGTAATACCATTCATTGTAGTAATCAAGTTAATGTTGCTGATTTGTAGGTGAGCTCAGGTACTATATGTCAGCCCAACTGACCGTGAGTTATCCTGGTGTTATTGGCTCATTGTATGGCACTGTGAAATCACAGAAAGGTCACCCAATTCTTTGTATTGACGGTTATCAATACTACTTGAAAAGAATAACCCTGAAGAATTACTGGTGTTGCACTCAGAAGGCAAGGCAAAGGTGTAAGGGCCATTGTATAACAGAGAAGTGTGCTAGTGAGGAGAGGCTACTGAAAAGCATTGGTTATTTTCACGCACCAGATGTGGTCAGGGAAGAGCAGACTAGGGTACGTGAAGCCATTAAAAGGCGTGCTGAACGGACTCTTGAAGATCCATGCAGGATTGTGTCTGAGGTCCTGGCAACCACGTCCACTAACGTAGTGACCACCATGACTAATACTGATGCGCTGAAGCAGAGTGTGCGTAGGGTAAGGCGGAGGAAAGTACAGTTCTGTACCTACCATAAATGTAGATGTTAGAGAGTAAACACTGCTGCAGTCATTACACTTGGGTTATCCTGCCATCAGGCGGTTCCCCAGTCGGCCTGAGTTCCAAAGTCTTGGTCCGGCATCGGTTGCTGTCGCCTCCTCCCTGACGTCAGTGCGACAGGGGTATACAAGATGCAGCCAACGCCATTTTCTTCAGTTTTTCTTGCCCCAGATGTCAGGTGCCCCCAAATAGGTAGGCAATTCAAATTGCTAATAAAACATACATAAGTAAAGCAAACAACAACTTTCAGTTACCAGGAAATACTCCCCATAGATAGTAAAGGGTAGAAGGCATAGGTACGTACCAGCAAGTAAGAGGGTAAGGTGGGAGGGTAACCTGGACTACAGCAGTATTTACACTCGAACATCTACATTTATGGTAGGTACAAAACTGTACTATGACTGCTGCAGTCATTACACTTGGGTGGAATCCCAAAGCTGAGGTAGGGAGGCTGGATCTATAAGGCATTAGGGGTGGCTATAAGGCCCTGCAGCACAGCAGTGGCAAAGCCAGCTCTGGATATGGAGTATAAAGGCAAATGGTAATGCTTGGTGAAGGTATGCACAGAACTCCATGTTGCTGCTTCCAAAATATCCTTGGTAGGTACTCCTCTGAGGTAGGCAGTTGAAGTGGCTGCTGCCCTGGTGGAGTGAGATCTAATGCTGCTAGGTAATGGTTTCCCATGGTGAGAATAGCAGAAACGTAATGTAATGTCCTATCCATTTTGAAATGGTCTGTTTTGAAATGGCTTTGCCCTGTGCTCCTGCAGCATATACTACCAATAATTGCTCAGATTTTCTGAAAGCTTTGGTTTTGTCCAAGTAGAAGTGTAACTGCCTGTGAATGTCCAAAGAATGTAGTAGTTTCTCCCCCTTGTTCTGTAGTTTTGGATAGAAAGTTGGCAAATGAATAGTTTGGTTTAGAGCCACACTTGATTACCACCTTTGGCATAAACGTAGGGTTAGCTCTTAGACACCCTGTCCTGGTGGAAAATGAGTAAAGGTTCCACTTCCATTAGTGCCTGTAATTCTGAAACTCTTCGTGCTGATGTTATTGCCAGTAGCAGAGCAGTTTTCCAAGAGATGTATTTTAATTCTGCTGTGTTAGCTCAAAAGGAGGTAAAGTTAATTTTTCCAAAACAAAGTTGAGGTCCCAAGTTGGAGTAGGTGCTCTACGGGGCGGTCTTATGTTTTTAGCCCCTCTGAGATACTGTTTGAACAAAGGATTAGAAAAAATTGGTGGATCCGTGTTGTAATGAGCAGAAATTGCTGAGGCATGGATCTTGATTGATGAGAAGGAGAGGCCCTTGTCCAGCATCTCAGTTAAATATTAAAGTATCTAAGGAATGTTTGGGACAAGAGGGTCAAGGCTGTGCACCTGGTTCCAGGCACAGAATCTCTTCCATTTATCCGAGTAGGCTTTCCTGGTGCTAGACCTTCTGGCCTCCAGAATGACATCCATAACAGCTTTGGAGAGAGGCATTGCTTGCTTGACTAATGAATTTTCCATGCAGCTAGGTTTAAGGTCTTTAGCAGTCTGTGAAGTATCTGATTGTTGTGCTGTGTCAGCAAATGTGGGATTTGAGGCAAAATTCAGGGTGGTTCTTGTGCCAAGTTCTTTAAGATTGGGTACCAGTGCTGGCATGGTCAGTCTGGTGCAATCAGGATCATCTTTGGCTCTTCTTGCCTGGCTTCATTTGGAAGGAGAGATAAAGGAGGGAAAGCGTATACTTGTAGGTTTTTCCAGCTGAATGAGAGGGCATCCACTTTCCATGCTTGTGGATGGTAACTCCTTGTGCAGAATTTCTGTAGCTGGCAGTTCATTGGGGATGCAAACAGATCTATGTCCGGGCTCCACCATTTTTGTGTTATCATTCTGAATACTTGTGGATTTAATTCCCATTCGTGGGGATCCATGATGTTTCTGCTTAGGTCGTCTGCCAGTGAGTTTCTCTTTCCTGGCAGGAATTGTGCTTGCAGATGAACTTGGTAGTCTAGAGCCGTGTTCCACAAGGTCATGGCTTGTCTGCAGAGGGGGTAGGAGTGCATACCCCCTTGCTTGTTTATGTACCACATAACTGTGGTGTTGTCTGTCTTTAGTAGTAGTTGTCCTGGATGCAGCAGGTCCTAGAAAGCTATAAGTGCATTTTGTACAGCTAGCATCTCTTTTTGATTGATGTGAAGATGCCTTTGCTCTGTGGGCCACTCGCCCTGAATACATTTTCCTGCCATGTGTGCTCCCCAGGCGTAATCCGATGCATCTGTTGTCAGTGTTTGCCTGGCTGTGGGTAGTAAAAGGCTGTCCCTTGTTGAGGTGACAAGCTTGAGCCCACCATTGAAACTCCTGTTGAAGGCAAGGAATTAGTGGTATAACGGTTTCCAAACTGACAGTGTTGAGACCATACACTCTTTAGGTACCGTTGTAGTTTCCTCATATGCAGTCTGGCATATGGAATTAGTAGTATGCAAGATGCCATATAGCCCAAGGCCTGCAGAATTTTTCTTGCAGGGAGTTGGGTCTTTGTTGCCATGAATTGAAAGTATTGAGTCAGTTGTCCTTGCTTGTCTGGCGTGAGATAAGCCATCTGGGCCATTGTGTTCAAGCTGGTACCCAGGAATATTATCTGTTGTGAGGGCACTAGTTTTGATTTTATTTCGTTTACTGTGTACCCCAGGCAACTTAACTTTTTTACGAACGTCAGATGCTTTAGAAGAATGTCCTTGCTCTCTGCTTGAATCAGGCAGTCGTCCAGGTATGGATAAATTTGAATTCCTTTTTGTCTGCAAAATGCAATTACTGGTGCCAGGCACTTTGTGAAGACACTGGGCACAGTAGATAAGCCAAAGGGCAGTGCAGAGAATTGATAGAGCTAGAAATCTGAGGTATCTTCTGCAGTTTTGTCTGACAGGGACATGCAGGTATGCCTCCTGGAGGTCCAAGGTCACGAGCCAAGCTTTCTTGCCCAGCATGGGCAGAAGCTGCCGTAGTGTCAACATTTTGAATTTCGGTTCTGGGAACCAGAAACAGTCTTGAATAAAATCCTTGTCCTTGCTCCTGTGGTGGTACCTTTTGAATAGCTCTCATGTTCATGAGTGCTGTAACTTGTTTTTGAGCCTCTGCCCATTGATTTGGTGGCAGATTTGGCATTCTTTTTAACCTTGGCAAAGTGTGAAATTGGAACCTGTAACCTTGAGATACAATGTTGAGAACCCATTTGTCTTTGGTGATGCAAAGCCAACTGTGATAGAAAAGTGCCAGTTTTCCTCCTAAGGGGGCTGCCAAGAGAGAACTGTTTGGCAGCTGTAGTGGGAAGTCACTGAGGCTGCTTTTTATAAGGTTGTGGCCTGTCTTACCCTTCTTTCTGGCCTGGTGTACCCCATTGTCGAGGCCTGTAAGGACCTTGTGCTTGACCTCTACCTCTTGGACTTCTGTATCTGCCTCTGAGGTCTGTCTGTGATTGGAAAGGACCAATTCTTTGTTGGCCAATTTCTGCTGAAACGAGGAGGCTGAACCTGCAAGAAATCCCTCACCGTTTGCATGGATTTTGCCTTATCCTCCATCTTCTTTAATACCTCCTCTGCCTTAACTCCAAACAACACATCCCGCTTCAAAGGTGCGTCCAATAATTTTGCCTTAACATGATCTGGTAATGTATGTTCCTTTAACCAAGCATGCCTTCTAATGACAGAGCCTGTAACTGCTGCTCTATAGGAGGCCTCTAAGGAATCAAACCCACATTGCAAAGTATGTTTTCCCACTTGTTCAGCTGCATGCAATAAATCCTGCATTTCTTTAAAATTAGGAGGATCTGAATCTGGAAGCATCTTTTGTTTCAACTGAGACATCAAAAATTGCTGATATTTTAGCATGTGAAACTGGCAATTTAAGGCTCTCATTGCTAAAGTTGCAGATGTATATACTTTCTTTCCCCATCTGTCTAATGCTCTGGAATCTCTGTCAGAGGGAACTGGGTTTTTTACTGATGAGGCCTTAATCCCTTTGGGTCCCTGAGAAATAGTTTCAGGGTCAGCAACAGGGCTTTTATACAGAAATTTGTGAGAGTCAGGGACTCTGTAATATCTATCAGGTTTAACTGGGGCTGGAGGTAAGGAGTCAGGGTTTAAGCTGGATTCAGTGTACACATCATCCACAATATCTAACACTGGCGGAATAGCAAGGGGTCTGTGTTGAGGCAACAAAAGGAAGTCTCTGAGCCTTTTCTTGGATTCTGAGTAATCCTGGCCTTCCCAGTGGAAATGCTCCCTCATGGTATATAAGGTCTCCCCAAAGAAGTAGTCCTTAGGTGGAGAGGCTGATGGAATAGATTCCTCAGCATCCGAATCCTCATAAGGGGGTAAGGAATATCCTAGGTCTGAGGATGAATCTGAAGAAATGGACACTTGGTCGGAAGATTCATAAACTGCATCGTGTCTGGGCCTTTAATCAGGAGGGGGATGGGACCCCCTGATCAGGGTGATTAGGTCTTCGGCCATTTTGAGCATTTGTTTCTTAGGCATGCAAGCCTGTCCTGGAGAATGCTGTATCTGTTTCTTTGTTTTTAATGGGGCCTTAGACTTAGAGGGTTTAATGGTTAACTGGGTAGGTCTGAAGACACCCTCTGAAGCTGTGGATTGCTCAGCTACTTCGGTTCCCTCAGAAGGGTTAGTTTCGGTAGGCTGAAAACATAGAGCGTCCAAAGGCCCAGCCAGCTCCACGTGGGAGTCGGAGGCGGCCTGTGGTTCTGTGGATGCGGTCGTCAGGGGCTGCGTAGGCGCCTCGCTGAAGACCGGAGAACAGGCAACCGGCCTAGAAGAGGCCTCATCGTCAGTTTTGGGCCTCGGATGCCTGTCCTTGTCTTTGCGCTTTTTATGTAATCCGGTTGTCAGAAGTTCCGACGGCATGGTGTAATTGAATTTTCTACCAAAATAATGTCGGGCAAAATCAAACAGACGTTTAATAGTGCGCTTGTTAAACCTAGCACAAAACCGACAACCAGTGACGTCGTGGTCTGGGCCTAGGCATGGAATACAATAGGAGTGGAAATCCTTATGAGGTATTTGCTTCCCACAAGAAATACAGTTATTAACTTTTGCTGACATCGGTCTGAGGCAAGAAAAAGTTTCCTCAACGGGGTACTTAGCTTTGTAGAAGACTTCAGTTCTGTATTCGGAATAAAAATCTCAGGAGTCGGCCGACCGGCACTTGCGAACTGCTTCTGCTTTGGGCACCGCGCGGCAAGAAAGACAGAAGAAAATGGCATCGGCTGCATCTTATACACCCCTGTTGCACTGACGTTATGGAGGAGGCGACAGCAACCGACGCTGGACCAAGACTTTGAAACTCAGGCCGACTGGGGAACCGCCTGATGGGAGGATAACCCAAGTGTAATGACTGCAGCAGTGTAACACGATGAACATCAGCACGAATCCCACAGTTGACTTAGCAAGTCTGAAAGATTTAAGCCCAGAGATGATACCATTGAAGCAGGGACACTTCATCATTAAAACACAGTGCACTCCGCAGCCATACCTATGATGTTGTGCTTCTCACTACACAGGGTAATCTAGGCCTGCTCTGCAGTTCTGAATACATTCTTGTTGATGGGACATTTCCCATTAGCACCAGAGTGTTTAAACAGGTATATTCTGTTCACTGCAGCTTGGATGGTTCCAGCAACAGCAAGGTAGTACCTGTAGTGTATGCCATCCTACCTTCCAAATGCGAGGAGTGCTACGATCAGTTCTGGGCAACCATAATGGCATTATGTGGGGACTTCCATCTGAATTTCCAGCCAAGGATGGTACTCGGTGACTTTGAGAAGGGGGCAGTGAACAGCATGATTAAGCATCTACCCAACAGTACGGCAAAGGGATTTTGGTTTCATCTGTGCCAAATTATATGGAGGCAGATCCAGAAGCTTAACCTGACACAGGTGTATGGTACAGATACTTAATTTGCACTGTTATATAAACAGATACCTTCACTTGCTTTCATACGCATGGAACATATTATGGACACTCACTTCTATTGAGGAGGCGTTGGGGGAAAGGGGTGCTCCTCCATGAGAGTTCTTCAAAAATAACTACATTTTAGGGAGGCCAAGACGGTATGGCATGAGGGGTTCCACATCAGAGACACAACCGCCACTATTTGATGTCCCTTTTTGGAATCAGGCTGATACATGTACCATGGGCTACCTAGGAGCCAGAACGCAGTGGAAGGATGGCACCGTAAAGCTGAAGTCTCTCTTGGGTAAAAAGGACCTGTACATCACAGATGTGCTGCATGCCATTTGTTTGGAGCAAAACCATTTGGAGGATGTTAAATAGAAGTTTCTGTGTTGTGTGCCAGCATCTCCGAAGAAACGTAGGCTGACAAAGAACATATGATACAACGTCTGCTGGCTAAACGGGATGAACTGACACCATTAGGATTTGTACAATTAATGGCACACCATTGCTCATTCTGATATATCTGCCATTACCTTTAACGTGTGTAATATTTCAATGTCATTACAGTAAACATTTGGAAGTTTTCATTACACTGTTTATTGGGACGTGGACTTCTTATTCTATATTACAGAGCACTTTCAATTCATGGAAATCACTATTTTGGCACTGGAAACGTGTTTGCTGTGGAATTAATATGCACATACACAAATGTCATTTAAACCAGGATCAAATATTTTCGTTGTTTTACCGCAAATCGGACTGAAATGTTGCAATTCGATATTTTCGACATCTCCCTCTGCTTTACGACTTTACTGTAAAACGGATTTTTACATTTTCAGTGTTAAAACTCGAAAATTAATACAGTTTTTTTTTTAATTTTCAATTTTATGACAGTAAACCGTTTGGGAGATGTAGCATAAGGGGCTACTTTTCATTTTTTCAAGGCTATGGCTGTTTTATGTGATAGAAAATCTAAATGGATGCACAGATATGTTATTACTTTTACTACAGACTTATTTGTTCTATGTTTAGTTTTGGTCTCTAGACATGTGATTGTATGTTTGATAGCTCTGATCTGCATTCTTTTGTTTTCCACTTATACCAAACTAGAATTTTACCAAAAATATAACCTTTAGAGTCTCATAGGTTAGTACTAGGCTATTGGCCCTAGGGCCTATACAAGCCTAGCCATAACAATTCCCTGGCTACTTCTTCCACAATATTTAATTACTTGGAGCAGGGCGACTGACGTGATCCCCGGGGTGAATTCCCCATCTCCCATCCAATCAAGGTTCCTTTTGAAGAGGGCCAAAGAGGCGCTCGGCTTGAAATGTATAGGCAGTCTGTTCCAGAGTCTGGGGAGTCTCTGGGTCAGGAACCTATCCTTCCAGCATGTTTTGTTCATTGTGATAAGGTTTATATCCCTGGAGCGTGTGGTTCTGAGGGATTGGGATTTCTTTAAGTGAAGCATGTCCAACAGCTCTGGGTTTGACATGGTCTTGTATGCTAAGCAGAGATCGCCTCTGAGTAGATGATATGCGATAGAGTATAGCTGGAGTTTTTTTTTTTAGACGGTCAGCATAAGGCATCTGTTTTAGGCCTGTGATTAGTTTAGTGAGGTATTTCTGCAGCCTTTCCAATTGTTGCAGATGTCTTGAGAGGTACATACCAAACGGTGCTATAATGGGTCTAATGAGGGATGAGTACAGTGGGACAATGACCTCCTTTTTTATGGATGAAAAGCCCTTAGTGATGAGGTGTGCCACAAAGAAGGATTTCCTGACTGTTGTGGCGATGTGGTTATCGAAGGTGAGACCACTGTCCACCTGTGTCCTCAAGTCTCTTATCACACATTCGGTGTTTAGTGTCTTGCCACCTATGTGGTAATTCACTGGTACATGTTTTTTCCCAAAAGGGATAACTATACATTTCTTGGCATTTAGCTTGAGCCCATGGCTCGGGCACCAGGCATCTGTTTCTGAAGCCCCTTTTGTACAATATCCACATCATTCGGGGATTCAATAATGGCTCCCAGTTTGCAGTCATCTGCAAACTTTGTTAGCCAAAGTCCCTTAGCATTGGCCTGTACTAAAGAGAAGTAGATGCCAAACAGAGTGGTCCCAGGACTGAACCCTGAAGTACTCCACTAGTCACTTGTCTGGAGCTGGATTTGGGGTTGGCTACTTTTACAGTGTGGGTACTGTCAGTAAGCCAGTTGGCAACCCATTGAGTGATGTAGGGATTAATGCCCAGCTTAGTAAATTTATCTATAATTCCAGAGTGGGGGATGGTGTTGAAGGCCTTGGCGAGGTTCACATAGGCTGTGTGGACCACCTTACCCTCGTCCACAGCAAGTCAGTCAGGTTCAGGAGATAAGATTGGCCCATTCACTAACCAAACTGGGTGGGGGTTAAGTTTGCCAATGTCTTTGTTTATAAGTTCCATGATAATACGTTCCATGGCCTTGCAGATCAGGCTCGTCAGACTGATTGGAGCGGTAGTTCCCAGGATCCAAGGTGGATTCCCCCCTTGTGGAGTGTGATAACTGTAGCTGTGCGCCACTCAGACGGGCATGAAGCCTGAAATGAGGCTATGATTAAACATGACACTTAAGTGAGGTGCCATTTAATTTTGTAGTTCATGTAGTACACAGCCCGGGACGTCGTCTGGTCCCATAGATGCTGTATTTTTAGCTTTGGAGAGTGCAGTTTTTACCTGTGTAGCCATTACCGGAATTTGGCAATCTTTTGGTATTGAGATGGGCCCTTTAGGGGGTGAGAGGGGGTTCAAGTTGGCACTGAATTGATCTGCCAGGATATTGGCAATATCCTTGGGATTAGTATATTTAATGCCATTCCGTTGTAGCTCAGAGGAGATCTGAGCATTGCCATTTAGATTCTTGACATAGCTATAGAGTGCCTTGTGGGTGTCTTTGGAATCTTTGGCAATTTTATTTTCGTAACTAGCTTTGGAGGATTTTATGAGGGATCTCAGCTTCTTACTGAGGCCGGTAAGGGAGTTTTTTTTGCATCCTGGGATTTTCCTCTTTTCTGCAACAGTTTCTTCCTTTTGTTGTAGTTTGTTTATGGCAGGGGACCACCAGATTGGCTTCCTTTTTTTGGAGGAGAGCGTCTTGGTTCTATTTGGGATGGCACGATTCATGCACGAGTGGATGTGCTCGAACAGTGCCTTAGTGTAGGACTCAGCAGTCGAACTTTCATTTCCCGTCTGTACGAGTGTCATGAAGTTTGTCACTTCTGACTTGAGTAGCATGAAATTGGCTTTGGAGAAGTTTTTTATGGAGGTTTCCTTACTGGGGGGTGGGGGAGGGATGTGGATGATTAGCTTATGGTCAGACCTGACGAACGAGGGGGTGGCCACAGGTGTGGAGCATCGATTTCCCATTTTGGTAATGACCAGGTCTAGGATATTGGAGCCCCTGGGTGGGACTATGGATTAGTTGATCCCAGGCAATGGAATTTATGAATTCCAAGAACCGCTGGGCAAAGGTGTTGGTACAGGAGTAGTTTTCCCAGTTAATGGCAGGGTAGTTGAAATCACCCAGTATTAGGGTGTTTGGTTGCATCTTAATATTTTCCAGTATGTTTAGAAAGGTGTTGTGAGAATCTTGGGACGTGGTGGGGGATCTGTAGCAAGCTACAATTTGGATTGCAGTTTTACCTAGTGTTAGTTGCACCTGGAGAATTTCAGACATTGTGTTGAGCAACTAGCCTGGTGTGAATATCTTTGGTGAATAAAGACACTCTTCCACCTTTAGTATTTTGGTCCTGGTTTGATGGCTAAAAAGTGTGGCAAGAGTTGTAAGCCTGGTATTGGAGGGGTGCTCCATGGAGCCTTGAGCCAGGTCTCAGTTACTGCACAGATACAGTTTCTCCATTTTTAGGAGTGCCTCAAGAGAGTGCATTTTGAGATTTAAACTTTTAGCATTGAGTAGCATTACCTTCAGATTTTGCATGCTTGTACCTGTTATGGTGGTGGTTTTGTCCTTTGAACTTAGCCTAAAAAAGGCAGTATAGGGGTGGCAAGAGCCTTAGCCAGTAACCTAAATTCCAGGGGTGACATGTGCAGACCATCTCTGGAAAAGCATCGTGGTTTGTCAATCATGTCATCCCAGGCAGAAAGATACTAGATTTCCTTTGAATGACACCAGAAGCTTAGCCAATCGTAATTATATTAACTCCATCAGTACTGTTTGTTTCTAAATACTTTAGAAAGGAGCTAGGGTTTGAAATATTTTAATTTTGTCACATAAGCAGATGTTGTTTTTCTTTCGGCTTTTCCCGGTTAGGGGTCGCCACAGCAGAACTCCTGTCCACTAATGATTGGCAGTAGGTTTTTATGGTGCCAAGGTGCCAGCCCGACGCCCAACCTTCAACGAAGGCACACCCAGTCACGCATGTCTTTCAAATGCCACTCGACCGCGGGAAGGACATGCAGACTCCACACAGAAGGTGCTCCAGCTGAGAATTGAATGGGAGAACCTCTTGCTGTGAGGCGACAACGCTACCACAGCACCACTGCGGCTATTTTGGTTAAATAAGGTAATTTTTTGAAGGCTGTATGGAATTTTAGAACAAGGGCATTGCAATCGGAAATAGGATACGGTATACGTAATGTGGATATCTTTGAAATTAATATTCCATAAATTGTAGTTTGTGTACCATATTTATAGGAATAATGAGTAAAGAGCAATTATTTGAAGTCTCGCAAAAGAAATGTCGCACTTCCCAACTGTCCAGATTTTCAACTCATATTTTTGGTCTGTTCCTCATAAAATTTGTGGTTTTCTGGATTTTTGTGGCAAATCAGTGAGGATTAAATTCACTGTATGACAGGTACTTGAGTTTCTGATTTCATATCCTTCAGAAACTGCATGGTAACACAATACCTTTTATTTTAGTAACTTAAGATCAAAGTTTTGAAACTTTGAAATGTAAATTAAACAAAAAATAAAAACAAAATATCTTTTTTTTTCATGGTTTTGTAGGGCAGCAATCCCCCCCTGCACCTCCCACACCCCCTGTTAATTAAATATACCAACTCCGAGATCGCACTACAGCAAGGAAAACCATAAATATACCTTTCCGCACTGTATGGCAATCTCCATTAAAATGGCTCGAAGTTTCAAAACTTCAATCTTAGGGTCCCATAACAAATGTGAAGTTCGGTAACTTCGAAATTTAGAAATAGACCCATAGATATATTTGTGTGTGCGTGTATTCTATATATATATATATATATACACACACACACACACACACACATATATAAACACACACATTCTCATCTCTCTGACTCCTTCACTGTCCATCCCCCTCTCACTCTTTTCTTTCATAAACTACATTTCCTTTTATCTTTCCCTTTTTTCTTTTTCCACACTCTGATTATTTTCCTTCCTTTCTTATCCATTTCTTCTGCCAGCCCCCCCCCCCAACCCTTTAATTTAAAACATGTAAACACCTCCTAACCAACACCACAATAAAGTACTGTGAATAAGAACATATGCCCAGCATGCAACTCCCTCCTACCTTGAAACACTGTTATGGCTTACACAAACAGTCTCTATAATCACAAGATGCAAATAATTAGGTTAAAGAAAGGCAGTCTCCATCCTGTGCAGCATTCTCAGGTCAAGGTAATGAGATCTTTTAAGGTGGGGGGTGTCCAGTCCAGGTCTTCAGTGGTTGATTTTATAGTTTGGTACTAGGCTATCTGCCCTGGGGCATTTATAAGCCTAGCCATAGTGATGTGGCTTTCGCCACCCCATGTAATGGTACAAAAGTGTACAGAATAGATTTAGAATACTGTGCCTCTGTCTAGTAGTGACACAGTGAAGACCCCTTTACATAATAGAATTAGTTTACTGTGCCTCTGTCTAGTAGTGACACAGAGATGACCACTGGGGTAAACCTACGATCTCCCATCCACTCGTCAAGATTTCTCTTGGAGAGTCAGTGAGGGGTCTGCCTAACATGAACTGGGATTCTGTTCCAGAGTATGGGAAGCCTCTGAGTTATGAATCTGTCCCTCCAGCATGTCCTATTCATATTTGTGCTGAGGTTCAAATCTTTAGCTCTCGTGGTTCTGATGGATTTGGATTTTTTGAGGTGGAGCATGTCCATCAATTCCTGATTGGACATGGCCTTGTACGTCAGGCACAGATCACCTCTGAGTAGGCGGTATGCTACTGAATAGAGTTGGAGTTTCTTTAGTCTGGCAGCATATGACATATGTTGGAGACCCTTGATCCTCTTGGTGAGGTACTTTTGGGGTCTCTCCAGCTGTTGCAAGTGCCGGGTGAGGTACATACCAAATGGGGCATTGTACTATCATGGGCCTGATAAAGGAGGAGTACAGGGGCACAATGACCTCCTTTGATCTGGATGTGAATCCCTTCATGATAAGGTGGGCAAGGTAGAAAGTCTTTCTAACCACTTTGGCAACGTGGGTGTCAAATGAGAGGTCACTATCGACTTGGGTCCCCAGGTCTCTGATTACTTTTTCCACACTCAGTGGGTTACCGCCTATGTGATAATTTGTGGGCACTTTGTTTTTCCCAAAGGGGATGACTATACATTTTTTGGCATTTAGTTTAAGGCCATGACTCCGGCACCAGTTGTCCGTTTCAGTGAGGCCTTTCTGTAGGATGTGTGTGTCAGCTGGTGTATTGACTATGGCGCCTAGTATGCAGTCATCTGCGAACTTTGTCAGCCACAACCCTCCCATGTTTGCTTTCACATCTGAGAAATAAATGCCGAACAAGAAGGGTCCCAGGACAGAGCCCTGTGGGACACCACTTGTCACTGGCTTTGAGACTGACATGGCTCCAGCGATTTTGACTTTATGGGTTCTATCCTTTAGCCAGTTTGCCACCCATCTTGTGACATATGGATTTACATTTAAGCTGTTGAGCTTGTCTATGATGCCAGAGTGGGGTATTGTGTCGAACGCTTTAGCCAAGTCCAGGTAGGCTGTATGGACTGTTTTGCCCTCGTCAATGGCTCTAGTGACTGTTTCGAAAAAGTCAACCAGGTTTAAAAGGCAGGATCTGCCTTTTACAAAGCCGAACTGGGTGGGATTGAGTGTCTGTAAGTCCCCAATGTCTCTGTTTATTAGTTCCATAATGATTCTTTCCATAGCTTTGCAGACCAGGCTGGTTAAGCTTATGGGGCGGTAGTTACCAGGGTCAGTAGAGGTGCCTCCTTTGTGGAGTGGGACTACTGTTGCTGTACGCCGGTTTTCAGGTACATATCCTGTAGTAAGGCTAAGGTTAAACAGCATTTTTGTATGCGGGTTTAGCTGCTCTTGGAGTTCACGTAGCACGCAACCCGGGATACTGTCAGGTCCCATTGATGCTGTGTTTTTAGCTTTGCTGAGGGCGGTTCTCACCTGGACATCTGAGATGACAGGGAGGTTACATTCAGCTGAGATAAGTATTTCTTCTTTTGGGGGTGAGGGAGGGGAGAAATTTGCACTGAACCTGTCTGCCAGAATGTTGGCAATATCTGTGGGTTCAGTGTATTTTTGTCGCTAGAACTAATTCTGAACATATCTGAGGGTTTCCGCCCAGGTTTCTAACATAGCTGAAGAAGGCCTTGTGGTTATCTTTACTGTCCATAGCGATTTTTCTCTCAAAGTTGGCCTTGGATGTTTTTATGAGAGAACGTAGCTTTCTACTATTGCTGATCAGAGATGCCTTCTCTTTATGGGATTTTGCTCTGTCGTGCAGTTTCTTCCTTCTTTTGTTATACAATTTGTTTATGGCTGAGGTCCACCAGACAAGACGCCTGCCCTTGGTGGAGAGGGTCTTGGTTTTATTTGGGATTGCATGATCCATGCATTCTTGGAGATGTCCGTAGAAAGCATTTGTGAAGGATTCTGCATTGTGGGATGTGGTTTTCACTGTCCCAGTGGGCTTAAATAATAACATCTCAGTTTTAAGAAGTGTAAAGTCGGCTTTTGAGAAGTTTTTCACTGTAGTCTTTTGTGTTGTGGGTGGAGGTGGGATATGTACATCCAGGGTGATTTGTTTGTGGTCAGATCTCACTAGTGAAGGGTATACTTCCCGTGTGGAGCACTTTGTCCCCATGTTTGTGATGATCAGGTCTAGTATATTATCTCCCCTTGTGGGAGAGGTGACTAGCTGTTCCATTGCGTTTGAATTTATGAATTCCAGGAACCTTTGGGCTAGGGTGTTTGGGCTAGAATAATGCACCCAGTCTATGTTAGGGTAGTTGAAGTCTCCCAATATGATGGTGTTTGGTGAGACATTCATATCCTCCAATGTCTTCAGGAAGGCTGAGTGGGGTTCCTGAGATTGGGAGGGTGGTCTGTAAAATGCTACCAGTTGCATAGCAGTTTTGCCTATGGTTAGTTGCACCTGGATGGTCTCTGATGCTTCATGTGTTGCCACTAACCTGGAGGTGTGGGTGTCTTTGATGAATATGGACACTCCCCCTCCCTTTTTGGTTTGGCCCGAGTTTTGGGGCCGTAAAGCATGATACGAGGTATAGCCCGGTAGCGCTGGGGTGCTCTCAGGAGCCTTGCACCAGGTTTCAGTTACTGCACAGACATCGATGTCCTCCATACTGAGGTGTGCTTCGAGAGCCTGCATCTTGAGATTTAGACTTCTGGCGTTGAGCAGCATTACCCTTAATTTTTTTCCATTTTTGTTTTCTAAGGAGGTGGGTTTGTCTCGAGCCTTGCCTAAAAAAGGCACTATGGGGGAGGCAAGAGCCTTAGCCAATATCCGGAAGTCCAGTGGTGACAGATGCAAGCCGTCCCTTGCGAAGCAGCGTGGCTTGTCCAGCATGTCATCCCAAGCAGACAGACATTGGATCCCCCTAGAATGACACCAGTATTTGAGCCAATTATTAAAGCTGGTCATCTTGTCTTTGTCTTGTGGCATCATTCTTGGTGAGGGCAAGATGCTGCTCAGGGTCAGGGTCATACCAGCCTGGGCTACATAATCAGAGAGCTCCTCTATGTCTCTCTTCATGTAGTCCAGGGAGGTGCGCCTCAGGTCATTCACGCCGGCATGGACAATGACGGAGTCATATTTGTACTTGCTTTGGAGTGACCTGAGTGCGTGTGTTATGTGGCGGATCCTAGCTCCCGATAAGCAGCTCACCGTTACCCTCTCCTTGTTCAGCCTGGTAAGCGGAACGTCAGTGTGTCTGACTATAGAGTCACCTATTACTAGTGTATCAGGCATGGTGTTTGGCCTTAAGGGCTGTGATTGTTTGACACACTGATTTATTGAAGTATGTGATGCATGTGTTATGTTTTGAGGTGGTGGATTTTTGGGTGTCTGCTTTGAGAGCCTCTGTTGTTTTGGTAAGTTTTTTGTTAGAGCCTCCGAGTATGTCTGTGTTTTTGTGCGTTTGGTTTGCAGTTGTGGTAGGTCTATGTGGGACTGGGTTTGGTGTGTGTGTGTGGTTACCTTTTCCTCCTGTCTGGTCTTGCCAGTCCTGAGTTGAGAGAGTTCAGCCTCCAGTTTGGCTACATAGTTGCATCTCTCACATGTATTTGTGTTTGTTGGGAGGAGGAGAGGGTTGTCTGTGTACATGAGACAATTGCAGCATTGTCTCAAGATTCCCAGATTAACCAGCTGAACCGAAGAGGATGCCAGCAATCTACCACTCGACATGCTAGAATATTATAAGGGAGTGCTGTGCCTTTAAGGGAAGTGGGTACTCACAGGGAAGGTAGGTGGATGTAGTGCTTACTTTAGTTAGCGAGTGCTTACTTAGAAGAGAGGTTTTGAGAACAAGTGCTAGTCTTATAATAAAGCGGTTAGACTAGATTATTATAAGAGTAGAGCTTTCTTAAGGGAAAATTTGAAGAGCAGATTTGGCGGAGCCAGAAAAAGTTTAACCTTGTTTAACCGGCGCTGCGCTATGCGCACAACCGCGCAAAGCCATACAAACGCGGATTTTAAACACGGAACTTCAAAAGAGCTAGAAATGGTCCAAAACAACCAATTACTACAAGCTCTTGTGCTGAGGTCACTCCTTCAGGGACAGATAGGCTGCTCAAGGCTCCCCACTCCCACTGGTGAGCAAAGAAACTTCCTTCTATACAAGTAAGGCAATGGACACCACAGGAACTACACCACAGCCCAGAATACAGCAAAGCCTGTATACTGGTCTAAACTAGTCGAGGAGAGGTGGGAAAACAAGGATATTTTTTTGGGTTTTTTTTGTTTTTGAGATAGAAAGCACACAGAATTGCAGAAAACAGTAATAAATCAGTTACACAGGCTATCACACTTTAGTGGGCAGCCTCAACAGTTAAATTAACAAACAAACAACTTTCGACCAATTTTCGACTAAATGAAACTTTAAGTGCAGATAATATATAATGCAACATGCAGTTAAAAAAACAGTTTAAGCTTGTTCAAGGTAAGCAAGAGAAGGCATTTCAGGTAAAAAAACAGCAAAAATACTTAAATCAGGAAAGTAGTCGCTTTTCTCAGTTCTCTGCTGCTAGGACCACTCTGTAGGACCACAAGGTGCTGTTGCTGAGTAGTATAGCCAGAAAAAAACGCTCAGAGGTAATTGTGGTTGGTGAAAGGTAATTGTTCTTTATGAAGGAAGTAGCTTCTTCTAAATTGTTGAAAATTCTGATACCATTTGATAGGTGAAATTTTACTTTAGCAGGGAAATTTGAGATTTTATCTCATTTTTCACAAGAGGCCAGCATTTTTCCTCATTTCTAAGGTTTTAACTGAGTAATCATTATCAAGTCTTATGATGTTCTTGGCATATTTTAATAACTTTTTCCCAAGCTGTTTTAAAAGCCATGTATTTTATTTTAATAAATATTATGTTTGAGTTTCTTACCCCTTAAATCCTCCACCCATGTCATTAACAGCACTCTCAATGCCAGGTATTGTAGTCTGGCGCTGTTGGAACATTTCTTTAAAATGTCAGTTTGTTTTAAGCAGTTCTGTTCCCAATTTTCTAAGTTGTCCTGAAAGCCATCTAGTTTCACTGATAAATCTGAAGTGTCGTCATCAACTGTATATCATTTTTTTTCAAAGAGTCAGACTGGGAATGCTTAGAGTTGCTCATGTTTCTTTGAGGCAGTAAGTCTTCAAAAGATTCTTACAAGAAAAGGTTGATGAAACTTCACAATATTTGGAGGCAGGTAATCTTACACTGTTATAAAACAGTGTGTGAAATAATTTTCCTTAGAAGTAAATATTTTCCTGTTTATTTTGCTTTTACTGCAGAGATCTATAAAGCTGCCGCTTTCACTTGGCCATCTAGGCTCTACCCCTGCATTCACCTTTTCTTGGTGGGTGGCACAGAAACAGTTTCAGGTGCCTCCAAGGCTCCCAGAATATTCTTAATGAACAAGTTCCATGAAGGGGTGACCCAAGGACCTTTCACTTCTTCCACAGTTACAAGCTAGGACTTTCGGGTGAGAAGGGATATAGGCACAAGGACACTTCATGCCTGACTTCATGAGTCTCAAGGTCTCCCCAGGGGAAAGGGTCATGCATTGTCTCTATCTCAGATACAATTGTTGCTGGGTGCCAAAATTCCTCAAACTAGCTTGAAAGGGATAGGGTCTCCATATCCAATTACTCCAAGACTGTATTCATGCATAGTTATGCTCAGGGAAGAGAATTCAACTGTTATGCGCCAGTTGACATGGAACCCTTGTGTAAGTGCACGGGTGATGAAGGTGGCATGAAGTCAGTGAGAGAGAGAAGCCTGCATCAGGCTTATTACAGGCATCAGGTTGTATTCCTAAGAATGTTCTCTTATTAGAAATAAAGCCACAACGTCAAGTCTAGGCCCTACTCCAAAAATTCCTGATACAGCACAATGTGACACTCTTCTCAACCAATGTTATCAAGTCATGATGAATCTGGAGGCAGCAGTACAACTATGTACTCAAAAGGCATCTTCCAGGATCAGGCTGGTCTGCTTGAAATTCCAGCCAATCAACCAATGAATGAATGGTACTAGCACTGTGGGATTCAGACTCCAAAGATGGGAGCTAAAGGCATAGCTCCTCTAGTCCACTTATGTGCCAAACTACAGGACTTGTGTAAGGAAGGCTCCAACTTTTAACAGAAGATAAGCTCACTACCTGTGGGGTCAGAAGGCTCTTTTGGATATAGACTTACTTCCAAGAAGGGTTAAAATGCAACCTTCTCCCTCTGTTTCATCCTTGTAGAGATGTCTGGACCCAAGGAGTGTGGGACTGAGCAGTAGACCCTCTCACTGATACTCAAACGAAGAACTGTTTAACCACTGTCATCTCACTGGATGCAAAGTAAGCTAGAATATTTTTTCTATGCTAGACCTCTGGTACCTCAGCAGCACCTGACATTGTACGCATCCCTAACACAGTACACACAGTGTCAGTGCAAGCCCTGGTTGTAAATCTGATGAGACACACAATGACTACTTAAAAGCACCAAATGAAGAAATCCACTGACAAAACTTAAGTTCATGACCTGAACTATGTGAAATGCAAAAAACTGAAGAATCTAGAGGTAGAAGGAAAAGCATGGATTAGTTCTGATTGAGACCTGTCCTTGAGAAATACAAAAAAGATGAAAACACTCCTTACAAATAACACAGAACTGTGAAATCCTTCAGGAAGAGATTCCGAAATGGTGGTGATACAGCTCTGAGCACAGGAGAGTTTAAAACAGCCAAAGCCTGCAAAATAATGTAAATTGTGAATATCAATTGATAGTTAAACTGTCGATGTCATCCAAAAGGCAGACAAAGAAGTCCAAAAGTAAACAAGGACAGTAAAAATGGAAAACTCAAGAGACTAAAAGCAGTGTGGTGGTGAACAGGCTTATATGTCCTTTTTTTAAAACAGCAGCTTCTCCACTAAGAACTCAACCAGAGCTGGTCTTTCACTTAGCACTTGTGCATCCCTTTCACTTTGCCTACACTCTGATATCACTCCCTGGTAGACAGGGCAGTCTCTAACCTGCAGTCCTGGGCTTGGTTTAATCACACTCTGTTATTCTCTCTCTAGTTACTTGCTCCCATGTACTTTGGTTCCCTTGCTAATTCTCCCTAATGCTTAATTTCTACAGACAATTTGAATCACAAGCTTCTGTTCACCTTATGCACATGAGCCTTAGCCAAGTAGCTCTAAAGTATCCCTTCATATCAGGTAGTTCTACACCATAATCGACTTATTACACAGCTCTTGCCTTCTTTCCTGCCCAAATACATCAAACTGTTACTACTGCCCACAAATTCTCACCTGGTTAATACAAATATACCTGGCCGGTATATAGATGAGGACAATAGGTAAACATTTTCACTGCTTCTATCTTACTATCCATATCTATAATGAAACGCAGTTTCTTAATTTTGTGTATTTGTCAAGAAAATGGCAGCATACTAATCAACAGTTTAATTTCTGCTCTCCCAGTGTGAAAATAGAAACTGAGAAAAGGGAGCCAGTGAAGTTATCATTTTGCATAAAACTTGGTTACTGACTAGCAAGTACACTACCTGGATGTCAACAAAGAAGAAATTTAAAGAATCTGAAAGAAAATCAACCAGAAAAGGTGAAGCTTCATCTCTGTTACAAGGGATGGATTCCAGTAATTAAGAGAAAAAACAAACATCAAATGAACTCGGAGGTGATTAAAATAAATGACACACCAAAGGAATATATCAATTCAAATAAAAGGGTAGAAAAAATATAAGCTTTAAATAATTAATCAGGTGAACTGAAAGCTGCAAAAATCAGTGTGTGAAATGAAGAAAAGGCTGAGTATGAGACTTAGAAGACAGCACACACACACAAAACACCTGAGATTTTCTGCTATACCACAGAAACTGGAAGAACAGGCTGTACTAACTTTGTGAAAGCTCAAATAAGCAACTGGACTAGTGTTCCACAGCAACATTTGTAAAGAGCACAAAGCATATGCTCCAAGCCTGGCCATGAGAAAGCAGCCAAGACCCGTATTAGTAAAGATCCAATCATATCAGCAGAAAGAGTAGATCTTGACAAAATTTTGACAGAAAGGAAGAGTATTATGAGGAGGAAATACATTTATCCAACAAAATGTGAGCCAGCAAACAGAAGGGGATTCTGCTTCTAATTCTTCTGACAAAGCTCAAAGACAGTTTTGCCAGTGAAAGCTTTTCCAATGTCCCAAAGGAAAATGCTTGAACACAGAAAAACAAACAAGAGTTGATTAGAAAAATCTTAAATACCTAGGGCTTGAACCAGAGTTTGATTTTGTGAGATCAGGAAAACAAAAAGCAACACTGAAATTAGTGAATAAATGGGAGACCATAAAGCATCTATCATATTTGTTAAACGTGTCTTCGTAAGAAAACGTGGATGAGAAAGACTGGAATTTTTTGATCTTGTTAAACCTTCAGATGGACTTCAAAGCACCCCACTTTATGTCATTAATGTTTACAGTGTTAGTAAAGGGACAAAATAGCAACTGTAAGCAAACATTTTTTCTTATTAGTATTTGTACAAAACATTTCATGATATATCAAATATATGTTACATTGTAAAGCAGTTTTGTATAGGATGCAATGAGGGGCATTTCAAATATGGGGGGGGGGGTCTTTTCACTGACTGTTATAAATGCTAAAGATATTGAAAGTAAACAAGTGTTTTTATTAGTTGTAGGAAATATGGGCTTTACACTATAACAAGAAAGGCTGGAGAAAAGCAAGTTTAAATTAATACAATGCTGTGATCTTAGGCTGCTGGGGTGTTTTTAAAAATATGGTTGTCTTGATTAATGTCCTTGGCTTAAGCTACAAGCAGTTTTTGCAGGCAAAATAGCTTGAAAAGTAAGACAAAATGATGAAAAATATGGAAAGTGCTAAGTTTCTTGCATATGCAAGAAATATTAGCTTGTTTTTTCCATTAGCAAATGGTCTCAGTGGGAGATCAGCCTGCGGCTGAAGACAGTTAGCCAAGGGAATTTTGCACTTCGTGGTCCAAGTGAAATTTACAAAGATTCCTTCATGCAACTGCAGAGATGTTACATGCTTTTTTTCTCACTGCTGAGAGTTGTGAACATTTTTTTCCTGAGGGAAACGCAAAATGTAATTTTACAATGTCAAGCAGCTCAGAAATTATGAGAAGTGAATAAGATACAGCATCCTCCCCAGCTGCTTTCATACTAATGTATTTAACATTAAATTATTTATTTTTATTGATATTTGATTACTGGGAATGTCTGAATGGACAGGGCCCATTTTCAGTGGAGACGCAGGGAGAAAAGCTCCAGAACAGTGCACAATTTAGTTTTATTTAAAGGTAACCAGTGCCCTTTTTCTTAAGATTAAAAGTTAATGTTTTCTGAAAGCATGACAGCTGTTATTAACATCTGAGAAGGGAATGCAGCTTAGAAATAAACAATCAGTGTAAGTGAGAACACACAACACACTTCAGCAGAGATGATCTTAATTTTAGATTGGATTATACCTGGGATTGCAGCTGTCAATTTGGGGGAATTTTTCCAATCTTGAGGTTAAAATCATTTCTTGAAAACATACATAATTGTGGATGTACTAAGTTAATCTGGGATGGGGTTGTTTGTAAAAATTTATTTAATTTTTTGCTTGAGGGTTTTCATCAAGGTTAAAGTGTTGAAAAATACGACAGGTTCAAATGGAGAGAAGAAAAAAAAAGTACTCTCGTGTAAAATCTTACCGTAACAATAAAGAAGTTGTTATGTACTCACCATAACGTTCCATCTGAGTAGGTAAACTTCATTTGGCAGCAACCTATGGGTCTTCGGATCCATATCGGCAGTTTCCAACAGTTCAGATCCGAGCTCCAAGCTCCTCCCCTACCCATAATCCCCTGCCATCCCTACCTGACCTCAGATCGAGTTTGCCTAATGCAAGACCTGCACCAAATAACCAGTCTATGGTCTGACCTTGATACAATCAGATGACAATAAGAGTAATATAAACATCCGACGGTCAGGGGGAAAGGAGGGGGGGGACGGTTGCTGCCAAATGAAGTTTACCTACTCAGATGGAACGTTATGGTGAGTACATAACTTCTTAATCTGAAGTAGTTGACTTCATTTGTGCATCAACCTATGGGACAGAGTCCCCAGCTACCTAAATCTTGGGAGGTCCTCATGGAAGGATGTTCCGGAGCACTGCAGAGCCAAAGGATGCTCTCCCTCTGGAGACCAGGTCCAACTTATAATGATTTATAAAGGTATGAGATGAAGCCCAAGTGGCTGCCGAACAAATTTCATCCAAATGAGACTCTAGAATGAAAGGCAGCAGAGGTGGAAATTGACCTAGTAGATTGGGCGTGGACTCCTTGGGGTGCAGGCCGGCCAGAACTTTCATATGCTAGTAGAATACACTGTGGAATCCATCTGGACAGTGTGATTTTAGAAACTGATTTTCCAAAATTAGTTTTAGCAAAGGAAATAAACAGCTTGTCTGATTGCCTATGACCAGCTGTTCTGTGCAAGTAGAAACGTAGTTGTCTATGAACATCCGAGTGCAATTTATATTCACCTTTGTTTTGGTAATTGGGTAAGAAGACAGGTAAGTTAATAGTTTGATTGATATTTGATTCGGAAGCAATCTTAGGAAGAAAGGAGGGATTGGTCCTGAGGGATACTCTGTCTTTGTGAAAAGTCAAATACGGTGGCTTGGCGGAAAGGGCTTGTAGTTCAGAAACCCTTCTGGCCGAAGTGATAGCGACGAGAAAGGCTGTTTTCCAGGATAATAGTTTAAGATGCACTGAAGCTGCAGGCTCAAAGGGAGGAGCTGTCAAAGCCTGGAGCACGAGCGCTAAATCCCAAGGAGGGACTACGTCCTTCACCGGGGGTCTTAGTAGGAAGGTACCCCCCTTCAAAAAGCCCTTACACAATCTGGTTGAGATCAAAGGGCCTAGGTCACTCCCCACGTGATAATGTGAAATTGCTGCCAGCTGAACTATGACCATGGAAGAGCTGGTTCCTTGCTCAAAAAGTCCTGACAAAAAGTCCAACACCACGGGCAACGGAGCCGTAAAGGGGTCTAAGTTTTGTTGCTCCGCCCAAATACAAAAACGTTTCCATTTGCTATTATAAAGTCTTCTAGTAGACGGCTTGTGGGCCGCCACTAAGATAGCTTTGACCGGAGAAGAGATACCGGGAGCCCTAGCTAGGAGTGGAACTGGAGCAACTAAGCCGTGTGCTTCAGATTGTCCAGATTCGGGATCGGAAGGTCTAACGGGTGCGAGATCAGATCCGGGATGGGATCCAGAATCCAGGGAGGATTCACTAGATGAGACCATAGATAAGGAAACCAAGCCTGACGAGGCCAGAATGGGGCAATGAGGATTATTCTGCTCCCCAGCCGACTGGCTTTCTGTAAGAACCTCAGCATTAGAGGAACAGGAGGATAAGCATAAAGGAGACCGGGCGGCCAAGCATGTGCCAGAGCGTCTCGGGGGGATTCCCCGGGTGAGGGAATTAGAGCGAAGTAGTCGTTGCACTTCGTGTTTGAGGGAGAAGCGAAAAGATCGCAACAAGGTTGACCCCATTTGGAGAATATTTGTTTCGCTACTTCGGGATTCAGAGACCACTTGTACAGCAAGAGAATCGTGCGACTCAGTCTGTCCACTAGGATGTTGGACCGTCCCGGAATGTGCGTCGCTATGAGAAAGTGGTTGGTGGAGATCGCCCATTCCCACACTTTCATGGCCTCTCGGCAAAGTGGATAGGACCTGGTTCCCCCTTGTTTGTTGATATACCAGACTACCGACATGTTGTCCGTCTGGACCGCAATAGTCCCCATGGGAAGAAGGCTCTGGAGTGCTTGCCACGCCAACAGTACCGCCCTCATCTCTAGGACACTGATATGCAGTGAGGTCTCCGTGTGGTCCCACGTGCCTTGGACTGTCCTGCCTAGACAATGCCCCCCCACCCAAGGCGAGAGGCGTCCATGGTCACCGTGGTTAGGGGATGGGACATAGCAAAGGGCCGACCTTTGAAGAGGTCTGGGGACTGGAGCCACCACAGGAGGGCCTTCCTGCAAACCCTGCTGAGGCAAATGGGATGGTTTAGTGGGTAATGCAGGAAGGACCATTGGACTTGGAGGGTCCACTGCAGGACCCTCATGTTCAAACATGCCATGGGCAGCAGGTTGATGGCAGCTGCCATTGACCCCAGGGCCCTCAGGACCAAAGCTGCTGAAGGAGATGGGGATTGAAGAATGGCCCGCACATGGAGTCTCAGGGTTCGAAGCCGGTCCTAAGTCAAGAAGGCTAGGAGCCGGCATGTATCCAATCTGGCCCCGATGAAGTCTATGATTTGGGTCGGCAGGAGGGAAGATTTCTCAACATTGACTGTGATCCCCAGCCGGGAAGCTAGATGGAGGAAAGAGTCCCTGGCCGCGCAGTGTAGATGCCTTGTGGGGGCGGTCAGGAGCCAGTCGTCCAGGTAGGGGAAGACCCGAATTCCCTGGAGTCTCAGGTGGGCCGCTATCACTGACAAAACCTTGGTAAACACCCTGGGGGCTGTGGTGAGACCAAAGGGGAGGATCCTGAATTGGTAATGACTGGCTCCTAAGCCGGAAGCAGAGGAACCTCCTGGAGCGTCTGTCCATCAAGATGTGGTAGTACGCATCCCTTAGGTCTATACAGCACATCCAGTCATTCCCCTGCAAGAGGGGGACAATGGATTGAAGTGTGACCATCCAGAACTTTTCTTTGGTTACTGACAGGTTCAAGAGGGATAGATTGAGGATTGGCCTTAAGTCCCCCGTCTTTTTTGGCACCAAGAAGAACCTGGAGTAAAAGCCCGATCCGAACTGGTCTGGGGGGACGTGTTGAATGGCTCTTTTTTCTAGCAGCTGCTGGATTTCCGCAGCCTCCCTCTGATCAGGGGGGACATCGAGGAGGAATCTGGGGTTGCGAGGGGGATGAAGAAACGGGATTTGGTAACCTCTGGATATGATACGAAGCATCCAGCAATCTGTCGTGATGGACTCCCAAGCTGCCAGGTGCCTCGAAAAACGCCCCCCGACTGCCTCCAGAGTGGAGCAGTCGGGTAACACCCCAGGGTTGCAGCGTGGGCCGATCAGAGAACAATTCTCTGGACCCAAAACTCCTCTGACCCCCTCTGCTCCTAGGGCGGCGTCCACCCTGTCCTCCTCTGCCTCGGAAGGACTGGGTATCCAGAGCGTCACGGGACTGTTGCGACTTCCGGAACCACATTTTCTTCTGCCCCTTTTGGTTCTTGGAGAAAGACCTCTGGGGAGCAGAGAAGCGGACTCCGACGGCAGACGTCTTCCTGCCCTTCTCACTCTGGACTAACGTTTCGTGTACGGTTTTGCCAAAGAGGGCAGAACCATCAAATGGGGCATTAGCGAACGACGCCTTAAAGGGTTCCGCGAAATCACAGTGGCGGAGCCACGCCTGTCGCCTCATGACGACGCCCGCTCTGCTAGTTCTAGTGGCTCCTTCTATAGCATGGAATAGTAGCCACATAGAGGTATTAGAAATGGACCTAAGAGTGGCCATTCAGGCAGAGTACACCTGCTTGTCCTCCGCCGACATGGACTCCGAAGGCGTCCCAGCGTACTCTTTAATAAGGTCTCGCTGGAGCTGTATAACATGTGCCATGTAGTTCAGTGACCTTACCGAGAAGGTAGCTGAACTGACGACTCGCTTCCCAAGGCGGTCCATCGCCCGAGACTCCTTGCTAGGAGGATGGACAGAGGGACTTTCTTGGGCCAGTTCCCTCTTGGTGGCTGCCGCCACCAACATGGCATCTACCAGGGATCCCTTACTCCAGTGCACTCTGTTGGAGGGGGGACTAAGTATCCTATCAGGTCTCTTTGGGATGGGATCCACAGTGTCCGGCTCCTTCCATGTCCTGGTAGTGATCAGGTCTACCAGGGGGTCGGCTGGAGGGGACACCCAAGAGGTAGACGAGCCTGCTTCAAACGCCTCCAGGAACACAGACTCGTCAGAGGTAGGCTTTGGGGCGGACCACCCTCCCCTTATTCTGAGCATCTCCATCATGTCTCCAAAGGAGATGTCTTCGGGGGGTGATCTTGGGGAGCCCTCCCCTTCCTCCAAATCTGTGTCCTCTGTCAAGGACTCATGGGAGTCCAAGTGCCTCCTTTTGCACTTGCGCTTGTGAGGGACCTCCTCGGGGGGGCTGTCCGAGGAGGCCTCACCAGGCTCATCCTGTCCCAACAAGGGAACTACCTGGGACATTAGAGCAGGCTGTCCCTGGGGCCGGGTGATAGAAGTCAGAGCCAACTAAGAGGGAGTGCGGGGTGGAGCCGTAGCTGTGGCCGGGGGCCTGGAATCCCTCGACAGAGCCCTCTCCACCACGTCGAAAGCCAAAGGAGAGCTGCTCTCTCTGGGATTTGAGAGCAAACCCTCCCTCGGATCCGATGAGCGGATCGGGGCCGACGCTATCGGATCCGACGGGCCAGTATGCTCCGACCTGGACAGAGCCGAAGGCACACGGACACCCTCGGATCCGAAGCTCAGCTCTCGGCTCCAAGAGCTCGGATCCACCGAAAAGGGACCAGACAGACTCGAGGGCGCTGTCGGCGCCTAAGTACCCGATACTATCGGTGCCGACACACCCCCAGCTCCAACGACACTCAGCTCAGAGGACTCCAAACCCGGGAAGTGGGTTGGAGAAGGAGCTATCAGGGCAAAAAAGGGGGTTGAGCTCCCCCCCGGAGGGGGGGGGAGGCAGGAGCACTCCCATCTGCAGTTATGTCTGGAGGAATCTTCTCATCATCCGGTCCAAATCTGCATCCGTTAAGCTTTTGGTGGACCTGGACGAGGCCACTGAGGCGGGACGGGAGTGCCGCCTCGATGACCTTGAGGGAGACCGGGCCTCCTCCTCCTCCGGTCCCGGTGAGAAGCAAGGTGACCGGAGCCGGGAAGAAGAAGACTCGGAGGTCTTGGAAGGAGAAGCCCGCTTAGCTGGCGGGGCCGATGTAGAGGCCTTGGCCCGCTGCTTGTGGTGCTTCTCCCTGCGCTTCTCTTTTCTGGCTTCCCTATCCTCCTGGCCCGAGGTGGGAGGTTGAGTCCTGGCCAGCGGAAGGGAAGCAGTCGTGGGTACTGCTGCAGCTGCGGCAGGCACCACGGGGGACCGAAGGTCGGAGCCGAGTCCGGGGGCAGAAGTCTCACCAGAATCAGCTTTGACGTCCGGTCCTTAAGTGCCCTGGGGTTGAACGCTGCACAAATAGTGCAACCAGAGGAGAGGTGTTCAACCCCAAGGCACAAAACGCACTGAGTGTGGCCATCTGCTGGGGATAGCTTATGGCCACACTCGGTACATTTAGAAAAGAATGTCTTTGGGGCCTCAGACATTATACTAAGAAAGACACACACACTAGGCCCCAAGCACACACACACACAGACCCTAATGCTCTCACAAGGGGGGGGGGGGGATAAGCTAAAATTAAAATTTGTAGCGAAGAAAACTACAAGGGGAAGCTAAACACACACACAACACTTTTTTTTTTTTGTTTGACAGGAAAGTAAAGAAAAAAGACAAAATTTCCTCACAAAGTCTTGATTAGAAAATTCCAATGCCTGGAACTCAAAGATCAAGCTGCTGTCTTCAACCGCGGCAAACTAGATCTGAGGTCAGGTAGGGATGGCAGGGGATTATGGGTAGGGGGAGGAGCTTGGAGCTCGGATCTCAGCTGTTGGAAACTGCCGGCTCGGATCCGATATGGATCCGAAGACCCACATGTTGATGTACAAATGAAGTTAACTACTTCAGATTATCTTTCTCTTCACTGTTGCAGTATTCATAACTTTGGGGACATCCTGCCAAGAACTTCTGGCCAGGACACAAAAGCCTTTAGTACTTATAGGAGGCATCATATATCACACGTATGTTCCCCGCGCAAGAAGGGCATAAAGGTTATGTACGGATGCACACACAAAGAACTGAAAAAGCCCCAGGTGGAAGAGAAAGTACAGTTTTGTACCTACCATAAATGTAAATGTTCGAGTGCTAATACAGCTGCAGTCATAACAGATGGGTTCTCCTGCCGTCAGGCGGGTCCTCGGTCGGCCGAATTCCAAAGTCTAGGTCCGGCGTCGGTTGTCGTCGCTTCTTCCCTGACGTCAGTGCGACAGGGGTATAAAAGAACTAGCCGACGCCATTTTCTTCAGTTTTTCTTGCCCCAGATGTCAGGTGCCCCCAGAAGGAAGGCAATACATAAATTTGTGTAATAAAGCAATGCCATATAATCAAAATACAGTAGTTGCAAGCAAATACACCATAAATGAATACCCCCAATCAGGTTGTATGAGGAGGTGTTAGCCAAAAGTCCTGTCCCAAGAGGGGAAGGAGGGAGGGAAACCTGGACTGCAGCTGTATTAGCACTCGAACATCTACATTTATGGTAGGTACAAAACTGTACTATGTTCATCGTGCATACAGCTGCAGTCATAACAGATGGGTAGAATCCCAAAGCTAAGAAAGGGTTGGTAGGCACTAGGTGGAACTAGGAGGAGCCAGGATGCCCTGCAAGACTGCAGTGGCAAAGCCTGCTCTAGTTTTGGAGTATAATGGTAGGTGGTAGTGCTTGGAGAAGGTATGCACAGAACTCCAAGTGGCTGTTTCCAAAATATCTTTGGTAGGAACTCCTCTGAGGAAAGCTGCAGAGGTAGCTGTGGCCCTTGTGGAGTGAGATCTGATGCCTGCAGGTACAGTTTTACCATGAAAAGAGTAACAAAAGCGTATGCAGTGGGCTATCCATTTTGAAATTGTCTGTTTGGAAATTGGTTTCCCTTGAGCTCCTATAGCATAGGACACAAAGAGCTGTTCTGATTTTCTGAAAGGCTTTGTTCTGTCCAAATAATAACGTAGCTGTCTGTGGATGTCCAAGGAATGTAGTAGTCTCTCCCCTTTGTTTTGAGGATTAGGGTAAAGGGTAGGTAAGTGTATAGCCTGATTCAAAGCTACCCTGGATACCACCTTTGGCATAAAGGACGGGTTGATTCATAAGGAAACTCTGTCCTGATGGAAGATGATAAAAGGCTGCACAGCCATGAGGGCTTGTAGTTCTGATACCCTACGAGCTGAGGTGATAGCAAGAAGGAAAGCTGTTTTCCAGGACAAATATTGCAAATCTGTTGAGGCAGCTGGCTCAAAAGGAGGCAAGGTCAGCTTTTCTAGAATGAAATTGAGGTCCCAAGCAGGTATTGGTTGTTTCCTTGGGGGTTTTATATTCTTAGCCCCTCTGAGGAACTGTCTTAAGAGGGGGTGAGAGAATAAAGGTGGATCAGTGTTGTATTCTGCAGAAATGGATGAGGCATGGATTTTGATGGAGGAGAATGAAAGTCCACTGCTTAGCAGCTCAGCTAGATACTGTAATATTTGAGGTAAATTCAGTTTTCCAGGATTCTGGCCCTTTTTCTCATTCCAAGCACAAAACCGTTTCCATTTTGCGGACTAAGCTTTTCTAGTAGACAGCCTTCTGGCCTCCAAAATGACATCCTGCACCTCCTTGGAGAGTAGGGTCTGTTGTGATGTTAAGGAATCTTCCATGCGGTCAGATTGAGTGTTTTCAGCTGACTGTGAAGAGTTTTGAAGCTGTGCCGAGTCAGAAGAAGAGGCAATAGAGGTAGGGTCCATGGAGGGGAATGCGTCAGGCTCCTCAGGAGTGGGTACCAGTGCTGTCTTGGCCAGTCTGGAGCAATGAGAATCATCTTTGGTCTGTCTGCTCTGGTTTTTAATAGAACCTTGGGCAGCAGAGGAAGAGGTGGAAAGGCATAAACTGTCATTGTTGTCCAACTGAAAGAGAGCGTCCACTCTCCAGGCCTTTGGATGAAAAGTCCTTGAGCAGAATTTTGTCAATTGGTGATTTTTGTGGGAGGCAAAGAGATCTATGTCTGGCCTTCCCCATGCTTGAACTATCTCTGTAAAAACTTGAGGATGCAACTTCCATTCGTGTGGATCTGTCATATTTCTGCTTAGGTTGTCTGCCAGCGTGTTTTCCTTGCCTGGCAAGTACTGTGCTTGAAGTTCGATTTGTAATTTCAGAGCCATGTTCCAAAGTGACATGGCCAGCCTGCATAGGGGGTATGAATGGGTTCCTCCCTGTTTGTTTATGTACCACATTACTGTGGTGTTGTCTGTCCTTATCAATAGTTGACCTGGATGCAGAAGGTCTCTGAAAGCTATAATAGCATTTATTATTGCTAGCTTTTCCTTTTGATTGATGTGAAGGTGCTTTTCTTTTTGGGACCATTTGTCCTGAATGCACCGATCTGTCATGTGCGCCCCCCAGGCGTAGTCCGAGGCGTCTGTTGTGATGACTTGATTTGCTTGAGGCTTGCAGAATGGGAGACCTGTGTTTGTTTGGCATGCTTGAGCCCACCACAGAAATTCCTTTTGAAGACATGGAATTTGTGGTATTATTGTTTCCAAACTGTGGCTGTGTTTAGACCATAGGTTTTTCAGGTACCATTGAAGTTTCCTCATATGCAGCTTTGCACATGGGATTAGTAGGAAGCAAGATGCCATGAATCCCAGAGCCTGCAGGATTTTCCTTGCAGTCAGCCTGGTGAAATTTGCTAGTGTTCTGAAGTATTGAGTTAGTTGCCCCTGCTTCTCTGGCGTGAGGTAGGCCATCTGAGTGTTTGTGTCCAAGTTGGCTCCCAGGAAAATTATTTTCTGAGAGGGTATTAGCCTTGACTTCTTTTTGTTGACTGTGTATCCCAGAGAATTCAACAACATTATTACAAAAGCCAGATGTTTCAGAAGTATGTGCTTGCTGTCCGCTTGGATCAGGCAGTCGACCAAATATGGGTATATTTGTATCCCTTGAAGTCTGCAGTAGGCAATTACTGATGCCAGGCATTTCGTGAATACTCTGGGCGCAGTAGATAAGCCAAAGGGCAATGCAGAGAATTGATAATGGGTTGAACCTGCAAGAAATCTGAGGTATCTTCTGCAATTGTCTGATTGGGACATGCAGGTATGCCTCCTTGAGGTCCAATGTTACCAGCCAAGACTCCTTGCCCAGCATGGGAATAAGCTGCTGTAATGTGAGCATCTTGAATTTTGGTACGAGTAAAAATGTGTTTAGGATGGATAGGTCCAAAATAGGTCTCCAATCTTTTCCCTTCCTTGGTACCAGGAATAGTCTGGAATAAAAACCTTGACCTTGTTCGTGAGTAGGTACCTCTTGAATAGCTTTCATGTCCATGAGATCTGAAATTTGTCTTTGTGCCTCTGCCCTTTGATTGTGTGGCAGGTTTGGCATGCCTCTCATTTTTGGAAGGGTGTGAAAATGGAATCTGTAGCCTCTGTTTATAATGCCCAGGATCCATTTGTCTTTTGTGACAATATGCCAATTTTTTGAAAATAATGCCAGTTTTCCGCCTAAGGGTGCTGCCATTTGAGCCTTGCTTGGCATGCAAAGGGGAAAGTCATTGGGCTTGCTTTCTGAATGGCTGCGAACTATCCTCACCACCTCTGTGTGGGAGCTTGCCATTGTCTACCTCTAAATGATCCTTGAGATTGCCCTTTGCCCCTCGGGCGCCTGTATCTACCTCTTTGGGGTCTGTCCGTGGCTGGAAAGGACCAATTTTTGGAAGGCCAATTTCTACTGAAACGTGGGGGTTGTACCTGTAGAAAATCTTTCACTGTTTGCATTGATTTAGCCTTTTCCTCCATTTTCTTTAATACCTCCTCAGCTTTAACACCAAATAATACATCCTTTTGTAGAGGGGCATCTAGTAATTTAGCTTTGACATGATCTGGTAAGGTTTGCTCCTTGAGCCAGGCATGTCTACGTATGACTGATCCTGTAACAGCAGCTCTACATGAGGCTACTAGAGCATCAAAACCACATTGTAAGGTATGCTTACCCACTTGTTCTGCACTATGCATCAAATCCTGCAACTCCTTCAAGTCTGGTTGTTCAGGTTGTGACATTTTACTTCTCAACTGTGATAACAGAAACTGTTGGTACTTTAGCATATGGAACTGGCAGTTTAATGCCCTCATGGTTAAGGTGGCCGAGGTGTATACCTTTTTTCCCCACCTTTCTAAGGATCTGGAATCTCTCTCGGAAGGTAATGGATTTTTAGCAGTGGAGGCCTTAATTCCCTTGGGGCCCTGTGAGATAGTATCTGGGTCAGCCGCATGGCTTTTGTATAAAAATTGGTGAGAGTCAGGAAGCCGGTAGTACCGGTCAGGCTTGACTGGGGCTGGAGGTAAGGAATCCGGGTTAAGGCAGGCCTCCGAGTACACATCATCTAGTATGTCTAAGACAGGAGGTATAGCCAGAGGCCTGTGCTGAGGTAGCAAGAGAAAATCCCCAAGCCTTTTCTTGGAATCTGAGTACTCTTGGCCTTCCCAGTGGAAGTATTCCCTTAAGGTATGCAAGGTTTCCCCAAATGAGTAATCCTCTGGGGGGGGGGGGGGAACAGAGGGAATGGACTCCTCTTCAAAAGGGGAGTAAGAATGTTCCTGTTCATCAGAGTGCTCTGAAATAATGGAGGCCTGGTCAGAGGAGGGGGGATTCTTCCTCCACTCTGGGCCTTTTGTCCGGGGGGGGGGGTTGTGAACCCCTGATAAGAGTAATTAAATCCTCAGCCATTTTAAGCATCTGTTTTTTAGGCATGGGGCCTGGAGAAGGGCCCTGTGTAACCTGTCTCTTAGAATGCATGGCTGCTTTAGACTTAGTGAAAGCCTTGATGGAAAAAGAAGAGGAAGGTCTGAAGACACCTTGAGAGGAGGCAGACCTGTCTACATTTTGAGATTCACCACCAAGAGTGGCTTCGGTATCTGTAGTCGGGGTGTGTGCCGAGGAGCCTGCGACCTCGGGCACAGAAGACACCGCCAATGAAGTGTCGTCGGTAGGCAGGGGCTGCGTAGGCGCCTCACTGAGAACCGGACCACCTGTAGTCGGCTTTGGCGGGGTATCGGTAGAGGCTGCGGACCTCGTGTGTCGGTCCTTATCTTTGCGTTTTTTTAGACAAAACTGGAGTCGGAGTATCCGACGACATAATATAGTTAAATTTTTTGCCAAAATAGTGCTGGGCGAACTCCGCCCGACGCTTAGTAGTGAGTTTGTTGAATGTAGCACAAAAGCGACAGACCAAGATGTCGTGGTCTGGGCCTAAGCAAGGAATGCAGAGGGAATGAAAATCCTTATGCGGTATTTGCTTCCTACATGAAATACAATTATTAACTTTGTCTGACATCGGTCTGAGGCAAGAAAAGTTTCCCCAACGGGGTACTTAGCTTTCAAGAAGACTTTGGTTGCAAAGTTTTCGTAATTTCAGGAGCTGGCCGACCGGCACTTGCGAACTGCTTCTGCTTCGGGCACTGCGCGGCAAGAAAGACTGAAGAAAATGGCGTCGGCTGGTTCTTTTATACCCCTGTCGCACTGACGTCCGGGAAAAAGCGACGACAACCGACGCCGGACCTAGACTTTGGAATTCGGCCGACCGAGGACCCACCTGACGGCAGGAGAACCCATCTGTTATGACTGCAGCTGTATGCACGATGAACATCAGGAATAAGACAAAATATGTGAATCCAGAAGGAGATAAAGGTAAAGAACACCTTAGCCAGGAGGACAAGAAAGAACAGGCTAGAGCAGAGGGGCAGGATGGAGGGAGCAAACGAATACTGCAACAATGAAGAGAAGGACATCTACTATTATGGTAAGATTTTACACAACTGTATTATGTTCTTCCCTATCATTGTTGCAGCATTCATAAAATACAGTTGTGTACACTTACCATAAATGTAGATGTTCGAGTGTATTCACTGTTGCAGTCATCACATTTGGGTTATCAGCCTGCAGGTAGCCCTCAGCCGGCCTGAATACCAGAGTCTTCAGATCTGTGCGTCTGATGCTGTCGCTTCTTCCATGAACAGCAGGTCGTCAGGGGTATAAATCATTAGGCCGACGCCATTACATCAGTTTTTCTTGCCCCAGATGTCAGGTGCCCCCACAATAGGAAGCAATTATATGGTATGGAACACCCCAGCAAAAAGCAAATACACATGATATAATACATGCCAAACAAGGAGGAAAGGTAAAAGTCAAAAGTCGTCAGGTGGCTGGAGGGAGGGTAACCTGGACTGCAGCAGTGAATACACTCGAACATTTATATTTATGGTAGGTACAAAACTGTACTATGTTCATCATGTTTCACTGTTGCAGTCATTACACTTGGGTTGAATCCCAAAGCTGAGGTAGGATGGCTGGGTCTTATAAGGTATTCGGGGTGGCCCTGCAGAACTGCAGTGGCAAAGCCAGCTCTGGATTTAGAGTAGAGAGGCAAGTGGTAATGCTTGGTAAATGTGTGCACTGAACTCCAAGTTGCAGCTTCCAAAATGTCCTTGGTAGGTACTCCTCTAAGGTAGGCAATTGAAGTGGCTGTTGCCCTGGTGGAATATGACCTAATGTTGCTAGGTACAGTTTTTCCATGCTGTGTGTAGCAGTAACGGACACAGTGTCCTATCCACTTTGAAATGGTCTGTTTCGAAATGGCCTTTCCCTGTGATCCTGCAGCATATGCTACAAACAATTGCTCAGTTTTCCTGAAAGCTTTGGTTTTGTCCAAGTAGAAGAGCAACTGCCTGTGTATGTCCAACGAGTGCAGTAGTTTTTCCCCTTTATTCTGGGGATTTGGATAAAATGTTGGCAAGTGAATAGTTTGGTTAAAATGTTGGCAAGTGAATAGTTTGGTTAAGAGCCACACTGGATACCACCTTTGGCATAAATGTAGGGTTTGTTCTTAAGGAAACCCTGTCCTGGTGAAAAATGATGAAAGGTTCCACTGCCATTATAACTCTGAGACTCTTCATGCTGAGGTTATTGTCAGAAGAAGAGCAGTTTTCCATGACACATTTTAATTCTGCTAAACTGGCTGGCTCAAAAAGGGGTAAAGTTAGTTTTTCCAAGACAAAGTTGAGGTCCCAAGTTGGTGTTGGTGCTCTCTGGGGCGGTCTTATGTTTTTAGCCCCTCTGAGGTACTGTTTTAATAATGGATGAGAGAAAATAGGAGGGTCCGTGTTGTAATGAGCTGAGATGGCAGAGGCATGGATCTTAATGGATGAAAAGGATAGGCCTTTGTTCAGCATCTCAGTTAAGTATTGTAATATCTGAGGAATATTTGGAACAAGAGGGTCAATGCTTTGAGCCTGGTTCCAGGCGCAGAACCTCTTCCACTTCTCTGAATAGGATTTCCTGATGCTGGGCCTCCTGGCCTCCAAAATGACATCCATAACAGCTTTAGAGAGAGGTGTTGGCTGTTTAAGTAATCTGCCATGCAGCCATGTTTAAGATTTTGAGCTGGCTGTGCAGGATCAGATTGTTTTGTTGAGTCAGATGATGAGGAATTTGAGGCAAAATCCATGCTGGGCCTTGAGCCAAGTTCTTTAAGATTGGGTACCAGTGCTGCGTGGCCAGTCTGGTGTAATCAAGATCATTTTTGGCCTTTCTTGTCTTGCTTTTAGGAGTACCTTTGAAAGGAGAGGCAGTGATGGGAAGGCATAAACTGTTAGGGCTTTCCAGCTGAACAATAGAGCATTCACTTTCCATGCTTGTGTGTGGTATGTCCTTGTGCAGAATTTCTGTAGTTGGCAGTTCAGAGGGGAGGCAAAAAGATCTATGTCTGGGCACCCCCATTTTTGTGTTATCATGCTGAATACTTGTGGATTTAATCTCCACTCCTGAGGATCCATGATGTTTCTGCTTAAGTCGTCTGCCAGAGTATTTTTCTTTCCTGGCAGGAATTGTGCTTGCAGATGAACTTGATAGGTCAGTGCTGTGTTCCACAAAGTCATGGCTTGTCTGCAGAGGGGATAGGAATGAGTGCCCCCTTGCTTGTTTATGTACCACACAACTGTGGTGTTGTCTGTCTTTAGTAATAGTTGTCCTGGATGCAGAAGGTCCTTGAAAGCTGTTAGGGCATTTTGCACAGCTAGCATCTCCTTTTGATTGATGTGAAGATGCCACATTTGGTCTGTGGTCCACTTGCCCCGAATACATTTTCCTGCCAGGTGTGCTCCCCAGGCGTAATCCGAAGCATCTGTTGTTAGCATTTGCCTGGCTGTGGGTAAAGTGAAAGGCTGTCCCTTGTTGTGGTGACATGCCTGTGCCCACCTGTTGTAGGCAGGGAATAAGTGATATTACTGTTTCCAAACTGTGACAGTGTTGAGTCCAAACACTTTTTAGGTACCACTGTAATTTCCTCATATGCAGTCTGGCATATGGTATTAGTAGTATGCAGGATGCCATGAACCCCAAGGCCTGCAGAATTTTTCTTGCAGGGAGTTGGGTTTTTGTTGCCATCACTTGAAAGTACTGAGTCAGTTGTATTTGCTTGTCTGGCGTGAGATAAGCCACTGTATTCAAGCTGGCACCCAGGAATATGATCTCTTGTGAGGGCACTAGTTTTGACTTCTTTTCGTTTACTGTGTACCCTAGGCAAATTAGCAGTCTTTTTACAAACGCCAGATGCTTTAGAAGAATGTCCTTGCTTTCTGCTTGAATAAGACATTCGTCCAAGTAAGGATAAATTTGAATTCCTTTTTGTCTGCAAAATACAATTACTGGTGCCAGGCATTTTGTGAAGACCCTGGGCACAGTAGATAAGCCAAAGGGTAGTGCAGAGAATTGGTAATGCATTGTGCCAGCTATGAATCTGAGGTATCTTCTGCAATTATGTCTGATTGGGACATGCAGGTATGCCTCTGAGGTCCAAAGTAACAAGCCAAGCCTTCTTGCCCAGCATGTGAAGAAGTTGCTGTAGTGTCAACATTTTGAATTTTGGAACATCCAGATAAGTATGTAGAGTAGATAGGTCCAGTATGGGTCTTCCATGCTTTGTCCTTTCTGGGGACCAAGAAAAGTCTCGAGTAAAATCCTTGTCCCTGTTGTGGCACTTTTTGAATAGCTCTCATGTCCATGAGGGCTGTAATTTGTTTTTGTGCCTCTGCCCATTGATTTTGTGGCAGGTCTGGCATTCCTTTTGGCCTTGGCAGAGTGTGAAAGTGGAACCTGTAACCTTGAGACACAATATTCAGAACCCATTTGTCTTGGGTGATTATATGCCAATTTTGTAAATAAAGTGCTAGTTTTCCCCCTAAGGGAGCTGCCAAAAGGTAAGTGCTTGGCCTTTGAAGTGGGAAGTCATTGGGACTGCTTCCTATAAGGTTGTGACTTGTCTTCTCCTCCTTTTGGGGTAGAAGCCCCCCCCACTGCCGTGGTCTGTAAGAGCCTTGGGGCTGAGATCTGCCTCTTGGGCGTCTGTATCTGCCTCTTTGTGGTCTGTCTGACACTGGAAAGGACCACTTTTTAGAAGGCCAATTTCTGCTAAATCGAGGTGGCTGTACCTGTAAGAAATCCTTCACTGTTTGCATAGATTTTGCCTTATCCTCCATTTTCTTTAATACCTCTTCTGCTTTAACACTAAACAAGATATCATGCTGTAAAGGAACATCCAATAATTTTGCCTTAACATGATCAGGTAAACCTTGTTCTTTTAACCAAGCATGCCTTCGCATCACAGATCTTGTAACTGCGGCTCTACAAGAAGCCTCTAATGAATCAAAACCACATTGCAGAGTATGTTTTCCCACTTGTTCAACTGCATGCAACAAATCCTGCATCTCCTTAGTCAGGACTTTCTGAACTTGTAAGCATTTTCTGTTTTAACAGAGACATTAAATATTGTTGGTATTTAAGCATGTGGAACTGGCAAATTTAAAGCCCTTACTGCTAAAGTTGCAGAAGTGTAAACGTTCTTCCCCCATCTATATAAAGCTCTAGAATCCCTGTCGGAGGGAACCGGATTTTTAGCAGTGGAAGCCTTTTCCCCTCTGGGACTCTGGGAAATAGTTTCTGGGTCAGCAGCAGGGTTCTTATAAAGCAATGTGTGAGAGTCAGGGACTCTGTAATACCTATCTTTCTTGACAAGAGCTGGGGGTAAAGAGTCAGGGGTTAACTGGATTCAGAGAACACATCATCCACAATATCTAACACAGGCGGAATAGCAAGGGGCCTGTGCTGAGGCAATAAAAGAAAATCTCTGAGCCTTTTCTTGGATTCTGAATAATCCTGGCTCTCCCAACGGAAATGTTCCCTCATGGTATGTAAAGTTTCCCCAAAAGAGTAATCCTCAGGAGGAGAGGCTGAAGGAATTGATTCTTCAGCATCAGAGTCCTCATAGGGGGGGTAAAGAGCATCCCTGGTCTGAAGAGGAATCAGAAGAAATGGAAACCTGGTCAGAGGAATCAGAAGAAATGGAAACCTGGTCAGAGGAATCAGAAGAAATGGAAACCTGGTCAGAGGAATCAGAAGAAATGGAAACCTGATCAGAGGAATCAGAGTCTGCACCCTGCCTAGGCCTTTTATCAGGAGGGGGATGGGAACCCCTGATCAGAGTAATTGGGTCTTTAGCCATTTTGAGCATCTGTTTTTTAGGCATGGAGGCCTGTCCTGGTGAATGCTGTACTTGTTTCTTTGCCTTTAATGGAGTTTTACACTTGGTTGTTGTTTTGATGGTAAGCTGTGAAGGTCTGAAAAAGTACAGTTTTGTACCTACCATAAATGTAGATGTTCGAGTGCTAATACAGCTGCAGTCATAACAGATGGGTTCTCCTGCCATCAGGCGGGTCCTCGGTCGGCCGAATTCCAAAGTCTAGGTCCGGCGTCGGTTGTCGTCGCTTCTTCCCTGACGTCAGTGCGCCAGGGGTATAAAAGAACCAGCCGACGCCATTTTCTTCAGTTTTTCTTGCCGCAGATGTCAGGTGCCCCCAGAAGGAAGGCAATACATAAATTTGTGTGATAAAGCAATGCAATATAATCAAAATACAGTTGTTGCAAGCAAATACACCATAAAAGAATACCCCAATCAGGTTGTAGGAGGAGGTGTTAGCCAACAGGCCTGTCCCAAGAGGAGAAGGAGGGAGGGAAACCTGGACTGCAGCTGTATTAGCACTCGAACATCTACATTTATGGTAGGTACAAAACTGCACTATGTTCATCGTGCATACAGCTGCAGTCATAACAGATGGGTAGAATCCCAAAGCTAAGAAAGGGGTGGTAGGCACTAGGTGGAACTAGGAGGAGCCAGGATGCCCTGCAAGACTGCAGTGGCAAAGCCTGCTCTAGTTTTGGAGTATAATGGTAGGTGGTAGTGCTTGGAGAAGGTATGCACAGAACTCCAAGTGGCTGCTTCCAATATATCTTTGGTAGGAACTCCTCTGAGGAAAGCTGCAGAGGTAGCTGTGGCCCTCGTGGAGTGAGATCTGATGCCTGTAGGTACAGTTTTGCCATGAAAAGAATAGCAAAAGCGTATGCAGTGGGCTATCCATTTTGAGATTGTCTGTTTCGAAATAGGCTTTCCTTGAGCTCCTACAGCATAGGACACAAAGAGCTGTTCTGATTTTCTGAAAGGCTTTGTTCTGTCCAGATAATAACGGAGTTGTCTGTGGATGTCCAAGGAATGTAGTAATCTCTCTCCTTTGTTTTGAGGATTCGGATAAAAGGTAGGTAAGTGTATGGCCTGATTCAAAGCTACCCTGGATACCACTTCAGGCATAAAGGACGGATTGGTTCGTAAGGAAACTCTGTCCTGATGGAAGATGATAAAAGCCTGCACAGCCATGAGAGCTTGCAGTTCTGAAACTCTACGAGCTGAGGTAATAGCTAGAAGGAAAGCTGTTTTCCAGGACAAATATTGCAAATCTGATGAGGCAGCTGGCTCAAAGGGAGGCAGGGTCAGTTTTTCCAGAATGAAATTGAGATCCCAAGCAGATATTGGTGGTTTCCTTGGGGGGTCTTAGAATCTTAGCCCCTCTGAGGAACTGTCTTAAGAGAGGGTGAGAGAATAAGGGTGGATCAGTGTTGTATTCTGCAGAAATGGCTGAGGCATGGATTTTGATGGAGGAGAATGAAAGTCCACTGCTTAGCAGCTCAGCTAGATACTGTAGTATTTGAGGTAAATTCAGTTTTCCAGGATCCTGGCCCTTTTTCTCATTCCAGACACAAAACAGTTTCCATTTTGCGGAGTAAGCTTTTCTAGTCGACGGCCTTCTGGCCTCCAGAATGACATCCTGCACCTCCTTGGAGGGTAGGGTCTGTTGTGATGCTAAGGAATCTTCCATGCGGCTAGATTGAGTGATTTTAGCTGGCTGTGAAGAGTTTTGAAGCTGTGCTGAGTCAGAAGAAGAGGCATTTGAGGCAGGGTCCATGGTGGGGAATGCGTCAGGCTCCTCAGGAGTGGGTACCAGTGTTGTCTTGGCCAGTCCGGAGCAATGAGAATCATCTTTGGTCTGTCTGCTCTGGTTTTCAATAGAACTTTGGACAGCAGAGGAAGAGGTGGGAAGGCATAAACTGTCATTGATGTCCGACTGAAAGAGAGAGCGTCCACTCTCCAGGCCTTTGGATGGAAAATCCTTGAGCAGAATTTTGTCAATTGGTGATTTCTGTGGGAGGCAAAGAGATCTATGTCTGGCCTTCCCCATGCTTGGATTATTTCTGTAAAAACTTTTGGATGCAACTTCCATTCGTGTGGATCTGTCATATTTCTGCTTAGGTGGTCTGCCAGCGTGTTTTCCTTGCCTGGCAAGTACTGTGCTTGTAGTTCGATTTGTAAGTCCATAGCCATGTTCCAAAGTGACATGGCCAGTCTGCATAGGGGGTATGAATGTGTTCCTCCCTGTTTGTTTATGTACCACATAACTGTGGTGTTGTCCGTTATTATCAATAGTTGACCTGGTTGCAGCAGGTCCTTGAAAGCTATAATAGCCTTTATTACTGCTAGCATTTCCTTTTGATTGATGTGAAGGTGCTTTTCGTTTTGGGACCATTTGCCCTGAATGCACCAATCTGTCATGTGCGCCCCCCAGGCGTAGTCCGAGGCGTCTGTTGTGATGACTTGATTTGCTTGAGGCTTGCTGAATGGAAGACCTGTGTTTGTTTGGCATGCTTGAGCCCACCACAGAAATTCCTTTTGTAGACATGGAATTAGTGGTATTGTTTCCAAACTGTGGCTGTGTTGAGACCATATGTTTTTCAGGTACCATTGAAGTCTCCTCATATGCAGCTTTGCACATGGGATTAGTAAAATGCAATATGCCATGAATCCCAGAGCCTGCAGGATTTTCCTTGCAGTCAGCCTGGTGCAATTTGCTAGTGCTCTGAAGTATTGAGTTAGTTACCCCTGCTTCTCTGGCGTGAGGTAGGCCATCTGGGCGTTTGTGTCCAAGTTGGCACCCAGGAAAATTATCTTCCGAGAGGGTATTAGCCTTGATTTCTTTTTGTTGACTGTGTATCCCAGAGAGTTCAACAACATTATTATACAAGCCAGATGTTTCAGAAGAATGTGCTTGCTGTCCGCTTGGATCAGGCAGTCGTCCAAATAGGGGTATATTTGTATCCCTTGAAGTCTGCAGTAGGCAATTACTGATGCCAGGCATTTCGTGAATACGCTGGGCGCAGTAGATAAGCCAAAGGGCAATGCAGAGAATTAATAATGGGTTGAACCTGCAAGAAATCTGAGGTATCTTCTGCAATTTTGTCTGATTGGGACATGCAGGTATGCCTCCTTGAGGTCCAATGTTACCAGCCAAGACTCCTTGCCCAGCATGGGAAGAAGTTGCTGTAGAGTGAGCATCTTGAATTTTGGTGCAGTAGAAATGTGTTTAGGATGGATAGGTCCAAAATAGGTCTCCGATCTTTTCCCTTCCTTGGTACCAGGAATAGCCTGGAATAAAAACCTTGACCTTGTTCGTGCGTAGGTACCTCTTGAATAGCTTTCATGTCTATGAGATCTGTAATTTGCCTTTGTGCCTCTGCCCTTTGATTGTGTGGCAGGTTTGGCATGCCTCTCATTTTGGAAGGGTGTGAAAATGGAATCTGTAGCCTCTGTTTATGATGTCCAGGATCCATTTGTCTTTTGTGACAATATGCCAATTTCTTGAAAATAATGCCAGCTTTCCTCCTAAGGGGGCTGCCATTTGAGTCTTGTTCGGCATGCAAAGGGGAAAGTCATTGGGCTTGCTTTCTGAATGATTGCGAGTTATCCTCACCACCTCTTTGTGCAGGAGCTTGCCATTGTCTGCCTCTAAACGATCCTTGGGATTGTCCTCTGCCCCTCGGGCACCTGTATCTGCCTCTTTGGGGTCTGTCCGTGGCTGGAAAGGACCAATTTTTGGAAGGCCAATTTCTACTGAAACGTGGGGGTTGTACCTGTAGAAAATCTTTCACAGTTTGCATTGATTTAGCCTTTTCTTCCATTTTCCTTAATACCTCCTCAGCATTAGCACCAAATAATACATCCTTTTGAAGAGGGACATCTAGTAATTTAGCTTTGACATGATCAGGCAAGGTTTGTTCCTTGAGCCAGGCATGTCTACGTATGACTGATCCTGTAACAGCAGCTCTACATGAGGCCTCTAGAGCATCAAAACCACATTGTAAGGTATGCTTACCCACTTGTTCTGCACTATGCATCAAATCCTGCAACTCCTTCAAGTCTGGTTGTTCAGGTTGTGACATTTTACTTTTCAATTGTGATAAAAACTGTTGGTATTTTAGCATATGGAACTGACGGTTTAAGGCCCTCATGGTTAAGGTAGCCGAGGTATATACCTTTTTCCCCCACCTTTCTAAGGATCTGGAATCTCTCTCAGAAGGTAATGGATTTTTAGCAGTGGAGGCCTTAATTCCCTTGGGGCCCTGTGATATGGTTCCTGGGTCAGCAGCATGGCTTTTGTATAGAAATTGGTGTGAGTCAGGAACCCTGTAGTACCTGTCAGGCTTAACTGGGGCTGGAGGTAGAGAGTCCGGGTTAAGGCAGGCCTCCGAGTAAACATCATCTAGGATGTCCAAGACAGGAGGTATAGTCAGAGGCCTGTGCTGAGGTAGCAAGAGAAATTCCCTAAGCCTTTTCTTGGAATCTGAATAATCTTGGCCTTCCCAGTGGAAGTGTTCCCTTGAGGTATGCAAAGTTTCCCCAAATGAGTAATCCTCTGGGGGGGATACAGAAGGAATGGACTCCTCCGCATCAGAGTCTTCAAAAGGGGAGTAAGAATGTTCCTGATCATCAGAGTGCTCTGAAATAATGGAGCCCTGATCAGAGGAGGGGGATTCTTCCTCCACTCTGGGCCTTTGTCGTGGGGTTGAGAACCCCTGATAAGAGTAATTAAATCCTCAGCCATTTTAAGCATCTGCTTTTTAGGCATGGGGCCTGGAGATGGGCCCTGAGTAGCTTGTCTCTTAGAGTGCATGGCTGGTTTAGACTAAGTGAAAGCCTTGATGGAGAAAGAAGAGGAAGGTCTGAAGACACCTTGAGTGGAGGTAGACCTGTCCACATTTTGAGGTTCAACGCCAAGAGTGGCTTTGGTATCAGTAGTCGGGGTGTAGGCAGAGGAGCCTGCGACCTTGGGCACAGGAGACACCACCAATGAAGTGTCGTCGGTAGTCAGGGGCTGCGTAGGCGCCTCGCTGAGAACCGGACCACGTGTAGTCGGCTTTGGCGTGGTGTCGGTAGAGGCCACGGACCTCGTGTGTCGTTCCTTATCTTTGCGTTTTTTAGACAAAACTGGAGTCGGAGTATCCGACGACATAATATAGTTAAATGTTTTTCCAAAATAATGCTGGGCGAACTCTGCCCGACGCTTAATGGTGCGTTTGTTGAATGTAGCACAAAAGCGGCAGACCAAGACGCCGTGGTCTGGGCCTAAACAAGGTATACAGAGGGAATGGAAATCCTTATGCGGTATTTGCTTCCCACATGAAATACAATTATTAACTTTCTCTGACATCGGTCTGAGGCAAGAAAAGTTTCCCCAATGGGGTACTTAGCTTTCAAGAAGACTTCAGTTTCAAAATTTTTGTAATTTCAGGAGCTGGCCGACCGGCACTTGCGAACTGCTTCTGCTTCGGGCACCGCGCGGCAAGAAAGACTGGAGAAAATGGCGTCGGCTGGTTCTTTTATACCCCTGGCGCACTGACGTCAGGGAAGAAGTGACGACAACCTACGCCGGACCTAGACTTTGGAATTCGGCCGACCGAGGACCCGCCTGACGGCAGGAGAACCCATCTGTTATGACTGCAGCTGTATGCACGATGAACATCACCCTCAGAAGCCGATGCCTGCTCAGTGGCTCTGGACCCATCTGAAGGGTTAATTTCCGTAGGCCCAATACCTTGAGTTTCCAGAGGCCTAGCAATCTCCATGTGGGAGTCGGAGGCGGCCTGTGGCTCTGAGGTAGCAGGTGTTAGGGGCTGCGAAAGTGCCTCACTGAGAACTGGCGACTGGCCTAGAAGAGGCTTCATCATCAGTTTTGGACCTCGGATGCCTGTCCTTATCTTTGTCTTTGCGTTTTTTGTGTATTCCGGTCGTCGGTTGTTCCGACGGAATGGTATAATTGAACCTTTGGCCAAAATAATGGCGAGCAAAATCAAACCGGCATTTAATAGTGTGCTTGTTAAATCTAGCACAAAACCGACAACTAGTGACGTCGTGGTCTGGGCCTAGGCATGGAATACAGTAGGAATGAAAATCTTTATGAGGTATTTGCTTCCCACAAGAAATGCAATTATTAACTTTTACTGACATCGGTCTGAGGCAAGAAAAGGTTTCCCCAATGGGGTACTTAGATTTATAGAAGACTTTGGTTCTGAAATTCGAAAATCTCAGGAGTCGGCCGCACTTACTTGAACTACTTTTTGCTTGAACTTGGCGGCAGAAAGAGAAAATGAAAATGGCGCCAGCTGCTTCTATACCTACCCACTGACGGCAGCAGGAAGAAAAGCAACAGAACACAACCACCAAGACTCTTTGGAACTCTGGGGGGACTCGCTGACTGTTGTGACGGATAATAACCCAAGTGTAATGACTGCAGCAGTGAAATACGATGAACATCAAGAGTGTCAATTCCTTGTGCCTGGTTCCAAGCACAGAATCTCTTCCACTTTTCTGCATAAGATTTTCTGGTGCTGGGCCTCCTGGCCTCCAAAATAACATCCATAACCGCTTTAGAGAGAGGTGTAGTCTGAATGGTTACAGTATCCGAGCATCCACTTTCCATGCTTGCTTGTGACAAGTCCTTGTGTAGAATCTCTGAAGTTGGCAGTTGTGAGGGCAGGCAAAAAGATCTATGTCTGGGCGTCCCCATTTCCTTGTTATCATGTTGAAGATTTGTGGATCAAGTTTCCACTTGTGTGGGTCCATGAGGTTTCTGCTTAGTTCGTCTGCCAGAGCATTTGTTTTTCCTGGCAGGAATTGTGCTTATAGGTGTACTTGGTAAGTCAATGCTATGTTGCACAAAATCACGGCTTGTCTGCAGAGGGGGTAGGAATGTGTGCCCCCCTGCTTGTTTATGTACCACATGACTGTGGTGGTGTTCATCTTTATCAGCAGCTGTCCTGGATGAAGTAGGTCCTTGAAGGTTGTCAGGGCATTTTGTACAGCTAGCATCTCTTTTTGATGTGTAGATGCCTTTGGTTTGGGGGCCATGTGTCCTGAATACATTTTCCTGCATCTGTTGTTAGTGTTTGCCTGGCTGTGGGTAAAGTGAATGGCTGTCCCTTGTTGTGGTGACAGGCCTGTGCCCACTATCAAAACTCCTGTTGCAGGCAGGGAATGAGTGAAAGTAATGATTCCAGGCTGTGGCAATATTGAGTCCAAACACTTTTTAGGTACCATTGTAGCTTCCTCATATGCAGTCTTGCATATGGAATTAGCAGAATGCAGGAGGCCATGTAGCCCAGAGCCTGCAGATTTTTTCTTGTAGATAACTGGGTCTTTGTTGCCATGCTTTTGAAGTAAGAAGTCAGTTGCCTTTGTCTGACGTGAGATAAGCCATCTGGGCAGTTGTATTTAAGCTTGTACCCAGGAATATTATCTCTTGAGAGGGTACTAGTTTTGATTTTTTTTCGTTTACTGTGTTCCCTAGGCAAATTAGTAATATTTTTACAAACGCCAGATGCTTTGGTAGAATGTCTTTGGCCTCTGCTTGAATTAGGCAGTCGTCCAAGTAGGGATATATTTGAATTCCTCTTTGTCTGCAAAATGCAATTACTGGTGCCAGGCATTTTGTGAAGACCCTGGGCGCAGTAGATAAGCCAAAGGGCAGTGCAGAGAATTGGTAGTGCATTGAGCCAGCTATGAATCTGAGGCATCTTCTGCAAGATTGTCTGATTGGGACATGCAGGTATGCCTCTGAGGTCCAAAGTTACAAGCCAAGCCTTTTTGCCCAGCATGGGCAGAAGCTGCTGCAGAGTCAACATTTTGAATTTTGGAACGTCCAGAAAAGTAATTAGAATAGACAGGTCCAGAATAGGACTCCATGCTTTGTCCTTTCTTGGTACTAGTCTTGAGTAAAATCCTTGTCCCTGCTCTTGTTGTGGCACTGGCTGAATAGTCCTCATGTCCATGAGAGATGAAACTTGGTTTTGTGCCTCTGCCCATTGATTGTGTGGCAGGTCTGGCATACCTTTTGCCTTTGGAAGGGTGTTAAAGTGGAACCTGTAGCCCTGAGAGACTATATTTAAGACCCATTTGTCCTGGGTAATCGTGCCAATTTTGTGAAAAAAGTGCTAGCTTTCCCCCTAAGGGTGCTGCCAAAAGATAAGTGCTTGGCATTGGCAGAGGGAAGTGATTGGGACTGTATCCTATATGGCTGTGATTTGTCTTCTCCGGTTTTGGAGGTAGAAGCACCCCATTGTTTGGGCCTGTATGAGCCCTGGGGCTGTTGTCTGCCTCTAGGGTGTCTGTATCTGACTCTCTGTTGCCTGTCTGACACGGGAAAGGACCAATTCTTAGAAGGCCAGTTCCTGCTAAATCTGGGTGGCTGCACCTGTAAGAAACCCTTCACTGTCTGCATAGATTTAGCTTTAGCCTCCATTTTCTTCAACACCTCTTCTGCCTTAACACCAAAGTATCATGCTGTAATGGAGCATCCAATAATTTTGCTTTAACATGATCAGGCAGAGTCTATTCCTTTAACCAAGCATGCCTTCTAACGACAGAGCCTGTTACAGCGGCCCTCCAAGTGAGGCCTCCAGAGAATCATAACCACATTGCAAAGTATGTTTTCCCACTTGTTCAGCTGCATGCAATAAATCCTGCAATTCCTTGTTCTCAGCACATTCAGAATTTGTCAACATTTTCTGTTTTAACAGAGACATTAAATATTGCTGATATTTAAGCATATGAAATTGACAATTTAAAGCCCTTACAGCCAAGGTAGCAGAAGTGTAGACTTTTTTCCCCCATCTGTCCAGTGCCCTAGAATCTCTTATCTGAAGGGACAGGGTTTTTTGCAGTAGCAGCCTTGACCCCTTTGGGACCCTGAGAAATAGTTTCTGGGTCAGCAGCAGGGTTTTTATATAGAAATTTATGAGAATCTGGAACCCTGTAGTATCTGTCTGGCTTAACAGGTGCATGAGGTAAAGAGTCGGGAGACAGGCTGGACTCTGAAAAGACATCTACAATGTCTAGAACAGGAGGAATAGCAAGAGGTCTGTGCTGAGGTAGCAAAAGAAAGTCTCTGAGCCTTTTCTTAGAATCTGAATAATCTTTGCTCTCCCAGTGGAAATGCTCCCTCATGGTTTGCAAGGTTTCCCCAAATGAGTATTCCTCAGGAGGAGAAGCTGAAGGAATAGATTCTTCAGCATCAGAATCCTCATAGGAAGGAATAGAGTATTCCTGTTCTGAAGAGGAGTCAGAGGAAATGGAAACCTGATCAGAGGAATCATATTCAGTGTCTTGCCTAGTCCTCTTATCAGGAGGGTGACGGGAACCCCTGATCAAAGTAATTAGGTCTTCAGCCATTTTGAGCATCTGCTTCTTAGGCATGTAAGTCTGTCCAGGAGAGTGCTGTACTTGTTTCCTCGTCTTTAAAACTGTTTTAGTCTTTGATGCTGAAGTTGGCTTGATATAAAGCTGTGTAGGTCTGAAAACACCCTCAGAAGCTGATGCCTGCTCAGCGTCTCCGGACCCATCTGAGGGATTAGTTTCCGAAGGCCCAATACCTTGAGTATCCAGAGGCCTAGCTGTCTCCACATGGGAGTCGGAGGCGGCCTGTGGCTTTGAAGTAGCAGGTGTCAGGGGCTGCGAAAGCGCATCACTGAGAACCGGCGACTGGCCTAGAAGAGGCTTCAGCGTCGGTTTTGGACCTCAGATGCCTGTCCTTTTCTTTTTCCTTGCACTTTTTATGAACTCCAGTCGTCTGCTGTTCCGACGGCATTATGTAGTTAAACCTTCGGCCAAAGTAATGAAAAGCAAAATCATACCGACGCTTAATAGTGCGTTGATTAAATCTAGCACAAAACAGACAACTAGCAACGTCGTGGTCAGGGCCTAGGCAAGGAATATAAGAGTGAAAATCCTTATGAGGTATTTGCTTCCCACAAGAAATACAATTGTTAACTTTTTCTGACATCGGCCTGGAGCAAGAAAAAAGTTTCCCCAATGGGGTACTTAGCTTTATAGAAGACTTCGGATCCGAAATTCAATTTCGAAAATCTCAGGAGTCGGCCGACCGGCACTTGCGAACTGCTTTTGCTTCAGGCATCGCACGGCAAGAAAGACTGAAGAAAATGGCATTGTCTGCTTCTTTTATACCCCTGGTGTACTGACATCAGGGAAGAGGCGACTGCAACCGACGCCGGACCAGGACTTTGGAATTCAGGCAGACTGCGGGTAGCCTGCCAGCAGGATAACCCAAGTGTAATGACTGCAACAGTGAAACATGATGAACATCTGAAAGTGCATGGAGCCTGGCCTGAAGTGTAGGACTTTTCTGCAGGATTCCCTTACTGGGATGTACAGGTAAGCTTCTTTTAAGTCTAGAATTGTCAGCCAGGCATCCTTGGCTAGCATAGGAAGCAGCCGTTGAAGTGCTAGCATTTTGAATTTTGGAACCACCAGAAAGGTGTTGAAAATAGAAAGGTCCAGGATAGGACAACCAGGACTTTTCTTTTCTGGGTACCAGGAACAGTCTTGTATAAAAACCTTGTCCCCTTTGCTCTTCTGGGACAGGTTGAATAGCCGTGATACTTAGAAGAGAGAGAACCTGCTGTTGAGCCTCTGCCCACTGATTTGGGGGTAGGTCTGGCCAACCGTTTGGGGTTGGTAAGGTGTGGAAGTGGAATCTCTATCCTTGGAAAACTATATTTAAAACCTATTTGTCCTGGGCAATGAGTTCCTAGTTTTTGCATGCAGTGCAAGCTTTCCCCCTAAGGGAGCAGGCAGATGAGCAGGGCTTGGAAGAGTTGAGGTTAAGTCATTGTGACATTTTTCCATAGGGGGGTGTCTTATTACTTCCAGCTTTGCAAGTGGAAGCCCCCCACTGCTTAGGCCTGTGTGTACCTTGAGACTGTAGCCTAGGTGGTCTGTTGTTCCTAGGTTGGACTGAAGGCCTGGAAGAGATTGGAAAGGACCAATTCTTAGAAGGCCAATGCCTACCAAATCTGGGAGGCTGTACATGCAGTAAATCTTTAACAGTATGCATAGATTTAGCTTTCCCTCCATATTTTTAAGAACTACTTCTGCTTTGTTGCCCAACAGGCCGTCTTGGTTTAAGGGAGCATCCAGTAATTTAGCTTTAACATGATCTGGCAAGTTTTGCTCCATAAGCCAAGCATGCCTTCTAAGTACAGACCCAGTGACAGCAGCCCTGCAAAATGCTTCTAGAGAGTCAAAACCACATTGCAAAGTATGTTTACCAACTTGTTCAGCAGAATGCATTAAATCCTGTAATTCTTTATGCTCAGCACAGTCAGGAATCAACATCATTTTCTGTTTAAGTAGTCCCATAATATGCTGCTGATTCTTTAACATATGAAATTTAAGGCCCTAATGGCCAAAGTAGCAGAAGTGTATACCTTCTTTCTCATCTGTCCCAGGTCCTGGAATCTCTATCACAGGGGGTAGGGTTTTTGGCAGCAGTAGCCTTAATGCCTTTTGGTCCTTGGGAAATGGTCTCTGGATCTGCAGTAGGATTCTTGAAGAGGAACTTGTGAGAGTCAGGTACTCTGTAATACCGGTCAGGTTTTCTGGGAGCTGGAGGTAAAGTGTCTGGGGCCAGGCTAGATTCCAAGACGGCATCATCTACAATGTCCAGAACAGGAGGGAGAGCTAAAGGCCTGTGTTGAGGGAGGAGTAAGAATTCTCTAAGCCTCTTTTTGGAGTCAGAGTAATCCTGGCTTTCCCAGCAGAAATGCTCCCTAAGAGAGTGCAAGGTTCCACCAAAAGAAAAATCTTCTGGAGGGGAAGCAGAGGGAATGGAATCCTCAGCATCAGAATCCTCATAGGTGGATAAGGGCAAATCCTGGTAATCAGAAGAAACAGAAATTTCAGAATCCTGATCAGAAAAATCAGAAGGAAAATCAGTTCAAGGTCTTAGAGGAAAAGCTGTCTTCCCATATTAAAGTAATAAGGTCTTCAGCCATTCTAAGCATTTGTTTTTTAGGCATATGGGCCTGACCATGCAGTTTGGACGTCTGTTTTCAAAGAGTGGGTCGAGTTTTAGGCCTTGATGAAGAAGACGGTGTCTGCTTGAAATGCAAATCTGTAGGCCTGAATACACCCTCAGAAGCCAGTGTGTCTACACAGCGGCTCCCGACCCATCCAAGGTAGAGATATAGTACAAGTTGTGTACACTTATCATAAATGTAGATGTTCGAGTGTATTCACTGTTGCAGTCAATACATTTGGGTAATCTGTTGGCAGGTTGCCCTGAGTCGGCCTGAATTCCAAAGTCTTGGGCCCTGCGTCAGTTGCTGTCTCCTCTTCTATGACGTCAGGTCAAGGGTATAAAACATGCATCTGACGCCATTTTCTTTAGTTTTTCTTGCCCCCGATGTCAGGTGCCCCCAAAAAGGTAGCAATATTATAAATATTTATATACATACATGCATCAATATAAACTTTACCTTCATCTACAAGCAAATACATCACATAGGTTGTAGAAGATAGAGAAGGAAAGATAAACTGTAGAATGACAGGGGGATGGCGGGAGGGTAACCTGGACTGCAACAGTGAATACACTCGAACAACTACATTTATGGTAAGTGTACACAACTGTACTATGTTCTTTGTGTTTCACTGTTGCAGTCATTACATTTGGGTAGAATCCCAAAGCTATGGTTGGGAGGCTGGAGCTAAACAGCATTAGGTGAGGCTATAAGGCCCTGCAGCACTGCAGTGGCAAAGCCTGCCCTGGACTTAGAGTAGAGAGGCAAATGGTAACGCTTTGTAAAGGTGTGAACAGAACTCCAAGTAGCAGCCTCTAGAATGTCCTTGGTTGGTACTCCTCTGAGAAAGGCTGCTGAAGTAGCTGCAGCCATGGTAGAGTGAGACCTAATGCCCTTGGGCACAGGTTTGCCATGGTGTAAGTAGCAGAAATGAATTCAATGGCTTATTCACTTTGAAATTGTCTGCTTTGAAATAGCCTTTCCTTCTGATCCTGCAGCATGACACTAGTAATTGCTCAGTTTTTCTTAGAGCTTTAGTCCTGCTCAAGAAGAATCTTAGCTGTCTGTGTACGTCCAACGAATGCAGAATTCTCTCCCCTTTGTTCTGCGGATTTGGATAAAAAGTTGGCAGATGAATTGTCTGGTTGAGAGCCATACAGGAAATGACCTTACGCATAAAAGCAGGATTTGTCCTCAGACACACCTTGTCTGGGTAAAATATGATAAAAGGCTCTACAGCCATGAGGGCCTGTAGCTCAAACTCTTCTTGCTGAAGTAATTGCTAGTAGCAGAGCTGTCTTCCATGATAAGAACTTTACATCAGCGGTAGCAGCTGGTTCAAATGGAGGCAGGGTCAGCTTTTCCAACACATAATTGTGGTCCCATGCAGGTAATGGTGATCTTCTAGGAGGCCTTACATTTTTGGCTCCTCTAAGACACTGCTTTAGTAAAGGAAGAGAAAAGATTGGTGGCTCAGTATTGTAATGAGCCGAAATGGCAGAGGCATGGATTTTGATTGATGAGAAAGACCGGCCTTTGTCAAGCATCTCAGTTAAGTATTGTAATATCTGAGGAATATGTGGTTCTGCAGTATCAGTTCCTTGTGCTTGATTCCAAGCACAGAATCTCTTCCATTTGTCAGTATAAGATTTTCTAGTACTAGGCCTTCTGGCTTCCAAAATGACATCCATCACAGCTTTACTGAGAGGTGTCGTTTATATAATTACAGGATTAGCCAAGCTGCCAGGTTCACAGTCTGTAGTTGCTTGTGCAGGATCTGATTGGTTTGCTGGGACAGTAGTTGTGGTTTCTGAGGCAAGGTCCAAGCTGGGTATTGAGACAAGTTCAGAATAAAGAACAAAAAGTAGTTCAGTCGTAGTTAAATACAGATTCTTATATTTTTAAGCAATAAAAAAGACCGAATGGGTAGAAAAATGCTCACTTTATTAGATAAACAAAGCTTTCGGGAATCTCCCTTCTTCAGTGTTAAAGCTGAACAAGTTAAAACATTATCTTATAAATGATATGCCAATAACCCACATGACACGGCCATCCAATGTGAGAATAAAAATCATTAAGAATGTAAGCTTTTCTAAAAGACACAATACTTATAAAATATATATTCATCCCATCCAACAAAGAAAAACATTTTAAAAATAAAAATTTACCAACTAAACACATTTTTAATAAAATATATATATATATATATTTAACTAAATAATGTATAAAATAAATTACATTGAATTAAGATAAATTTTACTTAACATTTTCAAACTTCACAAATATTAGCATAATGTTTTATTTTATACATATGTAGTGTCTCATGTATTCTTGATATTCCAAACATCAAACAGAAGTGTAGAAATATATATGTATATATATATATATATATATATATGCATATATATATATATATATATATGTATATATATGCATATATATATACATATATATATATATATATATATATACATATATATACATATATATATATATATATACATATACATATATATATATATATATATATACATATATATATATATATATATATATATATATATATATATATATATATATATATATATATATACATATATATATATATATATATATATATACATATATATATATATATATATATATATATATATATATATATATATATATATCAATACAAATAGTGAAAATTTTAGCTATTTGTATTGCTTCTGTCTAAAGTCAAGCAGAGGTTTAAGTGTTACTCTATTATTTAGACCAGGTATTCCCATCTGCTGCAAGTCTTACTATCCATCTGTATTCAGACATCTCTAGCTTATTATTTTCAATGTAATTACTTTATTTTATACATTTAGTTAAATATATATATATTTTATTAGAAATGTGTTTAGTAGATACATTTTTATTTTTAAAAAAAATTTTCTTTGTTGGATGGGATGAATATATATTTTATATTTTATAAGTATTGTGTCTTTTAGAAAAGCTTACGTTCTTAATGATTTTTATTCTCACAATAGATGGCTGTGTCATGTGGGTTACTGGAAAATCATTTATAAGATAATGTTTTAACTTGTTCAACTAACACTGAAGAAGGGAGATTCCCGAAAGCTTTGTTTATCTAATAAAGTGAGTGTTTTTCTACCCGTTTGATGATCTTTTTTATTGCTTAAAAATATAAGGATCGGTAGAATTTAACTACGACTGAACTACTTTTTGTTCTTTATTTGTATTGATTCGTTAGTTCATATTCGCTCTTTAATAGCAAATTAGTCAATATAACCACAATGACACAGCAGATACAAAATACTCAGCAGATGGGTGTTAAAATGGATGTAAATCGGAAGAAAACGATGTGTGAACTACTGGTGCTGACAGGCAATCCGCTGGTATCACAGGTTATGGGTATAGAAAACAAAAATATGACTATTTTAGAAGTTGACTGTCTCAATAACCTGTTAATGCAGCTTGAAAGGAGAGTACAAACTTTCAAGATACTTCAGTGGCAACGTTTAAGCTTTCTGGCTTATTTGGAGTTTAATATCGTTCCATGAGGGCTTCACATTTTGAAAATGCCCGCCTACGCAAATACATACCCCTGAGCTCTTGAAGTCTTGGCAACAACTAAAATCTGAAATTAAGCAGGGACTATATGGTCCTAATGAATGAACATTTTTCACCTATAGAAAATTAACTTCTTGAAGAAATAATGAAAATGGAAAATGAGTTAATTAGCTCTGATAACTTTTTGAAAGTGTCCGACTCTTACCAGTTAATGTTAAATAGGATGGATATATTGGATAAAAGGCTACAGGCTACTAAACAACACAAATTACAAAGGGACATTAATGACTTTAAAATGGGTCACATCTTTTCTTGGCCGAGGACCCAGTCAAATAATATTAATAAAACTCCTTGTACAAAGGAGAAGACTAATAGGATGGATGAACTAGATACATTCACGGAGATGGAAATGTCTTCAAACACTCAAGATGGGCGTGTTCACTTTTCACAACAGTCCAATCATGACGAAGGGTCTGCTATTGCAACTAGTGCGCATGACGGGATTGGACAACATGAGCATACTGTTCAAACGGATGTGACAGAGTTCCATGCTCGGAGAAAATGTACAAGGGAAAAAAAGTAAAACAACGCCAATATCTAAAATGAAGCAAGCCGACATTTTTTTAAAATTGCCTCTGCCAATATTGGTAAAACTACCGGAAAAGGTAGAGCTCAACAAATGCTCACAGTCGAGAGGGCGTTCTCAGCAAAGAAGCAACCCTGTGGGGGGGAAAAGAAAGAACAGCAGCCCGCTTCCCAACAAGCAGGGACGCAGATAGATGGTAAGCTGCATAATTCAGTTCTGAACTTATCAAGTTTTCCTTTAACTACTGCAATGCAGAGTCTGTTGAATAAAGGACTGCAATTTATACCTTGTGGTTCAGACTCGATAGTGGAGGCATTAACTGATTTAAAGACATTTGTCAGAAATGTATGTTTGAAATTGTTGTTCAATGACTCACAGAATGGCATAATAAATAAGTTTTAAGAAAAAAAGTACCTTTATCCCCAATAATTATCCCATTTTGGATGCTTTTTATGTAGTATGTGAAGATGAATTAAGACAACTATACCATGATGTTTATCATGGGTAGGTTGAAAGTGAAAAAATATAACATCTGTTATGCAGAATTTTTAGCCTGTAAGCAATTGTGTAGTAACAAGGATATTATTATTAAACAAGCCGATAAGGGCAGAGCTACTCTTGTTTTTGATAAAAATTAATACAATGATTTAATGAAACAATTCTTGAATGACAAGCATCTTTTTAAAGAAGTAACTTTTGAGGAAGTGAGAAATTATTTATGAAATAAATATGTATGTTTATGATATGCAAACGCAGGATGACATTTCACTTGAACTATTTAATTACTTTTCTGTACCAACTCCGATGATTCCTATTATATACGGAATACCGAAACTGCATAAATCAATGACCACCCCACCGATGAGACCTATCGTTTCAGGAAGAGGATGGTCAACTGAACCTCTGTCCATCTATGATCAGGAAAATTTGAGCAAATATCTACCTCTTTGCCCTAAATACATTAAAGATACCAATGATTTCTTGAAGAAGCTCTACATATGGTATGAAAATAATAGATATAAAGAATTCATAATGGTAACTTTGGATACAAGTTCTCTATTCACCGTAATACCAAATGAATATGGGGTGAATGCAATTCGCGAATTTTTATGTTTTGATGTAAAAATGAAGGGAAAAGAAGTGGAAACACTGTGTAGCATGATAGTAGTAGTTTTGGAAAAAAAAGTCTTCTTGTTTAATAAACAACCATACTTACAAATGTCTGGTGTGGCCATGGGTACTCCCATGGCTAATACTTATGCTAACATAGTATTAGATCAATGGGAAAAACACTACGTTAGAAGTGATAACAACCAATTTAGAAATCATATTCTTTTTTATCAACGTTTCGTTGACGATTGTTTCTTATTATGGGAGGGAGATGAACAGCAATTAAAATCTTTTGTTCAATACTTAAATGACACTACTAATTTTCTTAAGTTTACTATGAATTATTCCTGGAACAAGATATCCTTTTTGGATGTCGAAATCTATAAAGATTCTGATAATAAATTAGAAACATGTGCACATAGAAAGGATATACATGTGAATAAATATACACATGCCAGAAGTATGCAGGCAGCACATGTATTTAAGGGCATTGTAAAAAGCCAACTATTAAGAATTAGTAGGTTAAACACAGACTATAGGAAATGTGAAGAACAAATGGAAATTCAATGTGGAGAGTTTCAAAATAGGGGATATGACATGGAAAATATCATGAAAATAAGAAAAATAAACTAGAGACTAGAACTATATAAGCATCTCCATATTTTAGCAGTTATTCAGCCATCAAGGATAATGAAGGGAGCTTATCCCCTATAGTGAGATATGTTACTACATATAATAATATGACTAAATACGTAGAAACAATAATTAAAAGGAACTGGCGAATCTTGACTGTTCAACCAGAATTAGGTACATTATTAGGTAATAATCCTTATTTTACATATAGAAATATGAATAATTTAAAAAGGAAGTTATGTTTTAAAGATTTTGAAGTGAATTTAATTAATCCAATAATACATAATATAGGGACAAGTTCCTTGTTATAATTGTAGCTGTTGCTCAGACATTTGTGACAAAAAATATTTTGAACTTCCAGTATGTAGACTGACATATGAAATAAAATGTTCAGCAACTTGTAAAACTATTATGGTTGTTTATTTAGCTACATGCACACAATGCCAGGGATTCTATGTTGGAAAATGCTCAAGATGCTTGAAAGATCACATTATTGAGCACAGGTCATATATGAAAAGGAATGTTCCATCTAATGCTTTAGCACAACATAGAATAGACAAAGACAACTCGCATAACTTTAAATTTAAAGTGTTGGAAGTCATGCATAAAAATTTGAGACTAGGGGATCAAAATAATATCTCTGAATACAGATGGATAGTAAGACTTGCAGCAGATAGAATACCTGGTCTAAATAATAGCTCAACACTTAAACCTATGCTTGACTTTAGACAGAAGCAATACCAATAGTTACAGTTTTCACTATTTGTATTAGGTATATATATATTTCTACACTTCTATTTGATGTTTGGAATATCAAGAATACAGGACACACTACATATGTATAAACTAAAATAAGAAGTTATGTACCTACCATAACGTTCCATGTTAGTTGTCTTCTCTCGCCTTCTTTCTTGCTTGATGGGTTCGGAGCCGATCCTCGGCTCCGACTCGGCACTTGCTTTAGCCCGAGAACTCCTTTTACCAGCTCGAGGCAGCCCCATATCCCATGATGCAAGGCGGTAAGTACCCAGATCTCGTTTGTTGACAAAGGGCAATAACACCAAGCATAAAATACTTCCCAAAGGAAGAAGAAACTTACAGATGGAAAAAGGACCAGGTCTGAATGGTCTTTAGCATAATAGTTTCTTATACAAGGTCTGTCCAGGCCAGGGGGAAGGAGGAGGTCGCAAGAAAGAAGGCAGAGAAGACAACTAACATGGAACGTTATGGTAGGTACATAACTTCTTAATGTTAAGTTGTCAATCTCGCCTTCATTCTTGCTTGATGGGACCACGTCCCTAGCACCTCTATCCTGGGTGGCTCAATGGAACAAACTCTTGAGGACTGTAGAGCCAAAACTGGCTCTGTCCCTGGAGGCCAAGTCCAATTTGTAATGGGAAACAAAAGTGTGAGGAGTGGCCCAAGTGGCGCTGCACAAATAGTGTCCAAAGGAAGTCTAGCTTGAAAAGCTGTAGAAGTAGCTAAACTCCTAGTTGAATGTGCTTTAGGTTTTGAGCACAGCTGTTTTCCCCTGAGTATAAATTTCAGTGATGACCGAAGAAAGCCATCTGGACAAAGTCACTTTAGAAACAGGAAGGCCTTTTTTATTATCCGCATAGGAAACAAAAAGTTGATCAGATTTTCTAAATTTTTTTGTTCTGTCCAAATAATATCTAAGTTGACGGTGGGCGTCAAGATAATGTAGCTTTTGTTCAGCTCTAGCTGAATAGTTAGGAAAAATACAGGAGATCAATGGATTGATTCAGATTGTTCTTTGAAGCGACCTTAGGTAAAAAGGATGGATTAGTTCTCAAAGATACTCTGTCTTTGTGAAAAATCAAATAGGGGGGTCGAACCGAAGAGCATGAAGTTCAGACACCCTCCTGGCAGATGTAATAGCCACTAGGAATAAAGTTTTCCAAGAAAGATATTTCAGGGAACAAGAAACAGCTGGCTCGAAGGGCGGGAAGAATCAACGATGTCAGCACTAAATTTAGATCCCACTGAGGAGGAGGATTCCTGATTGGAGGCTTTAGTAGGAAAATTCCTTTCAAGAAGGCCCTGCAGAGCCTATGGGACATAATATTATGATCTGCTATCCCGACATGAAAATTAGAAATAGCAGCCAATTGAACTCTGACTGTGGAAGAAGAGGAGCCTGCATGAAAAATCTCTGCTAAGAAGTCTAGAACTGCCTGAACAGGGGCAGTAAAAGGATCAATATTTTGGGCCTTAGCCCAATAAGAGAAACGTTTCCATTTGCTAGTGTAAATCCTCCTGGTAGAGGATTTTAGTGAAGCTACTATGATGTCTCTAACTGGGTTAGAGATCAAAGGAAGCCTGGCTAAGGAAGGAAGTGGAGCAACCATGCTGTGAGGTTGAGAGAAGGGATTGACCGGTGCAGCTGACCGGATTGGTGAATCAGTAGATCTGGCACTGGGTCCAGATGCCACGGCTGCACCAAAAGGTGATGATGGAGGAACGGGAACCAAACTTGTCGAGGCCAGTAAGGGGCAATGAGAATCAATTTGGCTCTCAAAACGGTAGCTTTCTGGATCACCTGAGGGATCAGAGGAAATGGAGGAAGGCATAAAGAAGTCCCTGGGGCCAATCCTGGGTCAGAGCGTCTCTGGGGGATGGCCTGATAGAGGAAGAGGCTGAAGAAGTCTGGACATTTGCTGTTTTGGGGAGTAGCAAAAGATCGCAACATGGGCGACCCCATTCCAGAAAAATCTCTTCCGCTATAGATTGCTTGAGAGACCACTCGTGAGGCATGAGGATAGCTCTGCTCAATCTGTCCGCTATAATGTTGGTTTTCCCAGGGATATGCGTTGCTACCAGAAACCGATGAGAGGAGATCGCCCATTGCCAAAGTCTGAGCTTCGACACAAGGGGTAGGACTTGGTTCCGCCCTGTTTGTTGATATACCAAACTACAGACATGTTGTCTGTGTGGACTGCAATTGTCCCTACGGGAAGAAAGTCGTTGAGGGCTTGCAACGTTAAAAGCACTGCTCTCATCTCCAGGACATTTATGTGCAGATGGTACTCGAACAGTTGCCACGTCCCATGAACCATCCTGCCCTGATAATGACCCCCACCCGATCAGGAAGCATCCGTGGTGACAGTGGCTATCGGGGGCGGAGGTACAAAGCACCTGCCTTGGTGAACCTGAGACGATGTGATCCACCAAGCAAGATGTTCTTTGCATGTTTGTGTCACCAGAATCTGGTGGCGCATTGGAAATTGCTGGTATGACCACTGTGTGAACAGCATCCACTGAAGAAGGCATGTAGAATCGAGCCAGGGAAGAAGTGTAATGGCTGCAGCCATGAGACCTAATACCTTCAGAACCATTCTGGCCTGTATTTTCTTGCTGGCCAGAATGATCCTGACATGAGTCTGAATGTCTGAAACTCTTTGTTCTGTAAGGGTAGCTGACATCCGAACAGTGTTTAAGTTTAGCCTATGAAGGTAATAGACTGGCAGGGCGATAAGGATGACTTTTGAAGTTGATTGAGATGCCCAAATGAGAACAAAGGTCTATTGTGTAATCCCTGGCTTGTATAAGCTGATGCCTGGTGGTGGCTGACAGGAGCCAGTCGTCGAGATCTGGAAACACCTGGAATCCTTGGCGTCTCAGGTGAGCCGTGACCACTGCCATGCATTTGGTGAACACTCTGGGGGCTGTAGTGAGACCAAAGGGCAGGGCTCTGAACTGGAAAAGACTGGACCCCAGCCGGCGGAGAAATCTCCTGGAGCGTCTGTGAATTTTGATGTGATAGTACGCATCCTGAAGATCTATTGAGCACATCCAGTTGTCCTTCTGTAAGAAGGGCAGAATTGGCTGAAGAGTGACCATTGAATCTTGTCTTCTTGACAGACTTGTTGAGTCTGCTGAGATCCAATATTGGTCTCCAGTCTCCCGTCTTTTGGGGACCAAAAAGAACCTTGAGTAGATTCCGGCTCTGAATGGTCTATTGTAACTGGCTGAATGGCTCTTTTTTGCAGTAGTTTTGCTATTTCTAACTCTGCAATGTCCCTTAGACCGGGTGGTACATCTGGAAGGGAACTTGAGGGGAAGGGACTTTCCTCGAAAGGAATTATGTAACCCTTGGATATGATCGACTGTACCCATCTGTCTTGAGTGAGGGAATGCCAGGCTTCTGGGTACAGTGATAATCTTCCCCGACTGCCTCCAAGGAGGGACAGCCGGGCAACACCTCAGGGATGCTGAAAGGGCTTATCAGAGAGAGGCTCCCTGTTTCCCTGGTTCTTGGACCCCCTCTGCCTCTAGAGCGCGTCTGTTGTTGTTACCCCTCTGCCTCTAGGGGTAAACTGACCACGTGAATCAGCGTGACTCCTTGGGATTTACGGAACCACATCTTTCCACCCTTCTGTCCTTTGGGATAAGGCCTAGAGGGGTGGAAAAACGGACTCAACAGCAGAAAGAGTCTTGCCGTCCTGTTCACACCTGGTCAAGGTTTCCTTCACCTGAGGGCCAAACAAAGCTGACCCATCAAAGGGAGAATTTGTGAAGGGCCTTAAAGGGATCCATAAAATCACATAGCCGCATCCAGGCTTGGCGTCTAAGAGCCACACCTGTGCCTGCGGCTCTACTGCTCCATCCGCAGCATAAGATATTAGCCGCATGGAGGAGTTAGCAATGGAATTGAGGGTTCCTAGCTGCGAAGCAATCTTTTCTTGAGCCCCTGCAGCTGTAGGATCCTGAACTACTTCTCCCAGCTCCTTCAGGATATCTCTTTGGAGTCTGGTGAAGTGACATAGGTAATTCAGCGAGCATAGCAAAGGTCGCTGAGGAAAACATCCGCTTACCTATCCATGGTCCTAGAGTCCTTATTAGGAGGATGGACGGCACGGAAGGATCTGCAAGTTCCTTTTGGTGGCCGCAGCCACCACCATGGCATCAGCGGGACACCCTTGGTAAGGAATTGTTTGTCACTAGGGGCAGTGATAAATTTAGAAGGCCTCCTAGGGACTGGCTCTACAGAGTCAGGAGCTGCCACGCCTTCGTGCAATAACCTGCATAAGGGGTCGAAGGCGGAGACACCCAGGAGGTGGAGGGCCGAGATCCAAACGCCTCTAGGTATACTGACTCATCCTCAGAGGGATTGTTGGTGGGCCAGTTTCCCCTCTGTTTCAGAATTTCTAGGATGTCTGAGAAGGAGACATCCTCAGAGGGGGATCTAGGGGATCCCTCTGACTCATCAAAGTCAGTATCCGAAGTGACAGACTCGGGAGTCTACATGCTTCCTCTTACAAGTCCTCTTCCTAGGAGGATCTCCCGAAACATCAGGAGAATCCTCGGAAGAGGGGGAAATTCCCAATGGGGAAACCTGAGGCGGAGGATCTCTGGGTCCTGTAGCAAGAGAAGTGGCAGAGATGTCAACAGGTACTATAGAGGGAGGAGCTACGGGAACAGACTGCTGACTGATACCAGTGGCCAGCACACTCTTCATCACCTCAAATGCTCCCCTCCCAGGCAGGTCCGAGAGAACCCGCTCCGAAGAGCTAGGAACTCCAGGAACCACCGAAAGGGAAGTCTCCGAGGCAGATGTCGGAGCCGAGCTCACCAAGGCCGAGGCTCCAAGGGGAAGAGCGGGCTCGGACAAGGGACCGATGCCACTCACCCCCTCGGAGGAGACCATGGAAGCCCGACCACCGAATCCCTCTAAGGAAGAGGAGATAAGAGTAGAGGCTGAAGGAACAGAAGGGGGTATCCGTCCTCCAGCCGTAGCAGTAACCATGCCCGAAGACTCCAACTCCAAGCTCTGGTGTAGAGTTGAAGGAGGAACTGTAAAGGGGTGTGGACCAACAGTCGTCTGCTGAGACGGACTGTGTAACATTTGGGCCAGTACCTGTGACTTGAGTAATCTACTGACCACTCTCTCTAGGTCATGATCTGACAACCTGGATGACCTTGAAGATCGGCTCCGATGGCTCCGTGCGATAGAAGAGGTGAAGCCGGAGCCAAAAGTATCGGCTCCAAGGAAGGAGACCTCGACCTCTTCCTGGAATGAACCATCGGAGCCGATACTACAGATCCTGTCGGCGCCGACTTCCGGAGCCGACAGAACGCCGATGTACCGGCTCCAGCCGGAGCCGATACAGCCACCAAAGTAACGGTGTCGGAGCCGATCGGAGCCGACACCGATGCCTGTGCCACATGGGTGTCGGAACCGATCAGAGCCGACATCGAAGTGGACAATACAGATTCGGCACCGATAGCCATCGGTGCCGAAAGCTTTGTCAAGCCAGAATCGGCTCCAGCGAGCCGATCTCGACTCAATGCAGTCGGGCCGAGGCCGCAGTCTTAGATACAGAAGCCTGGGCCTTGGCAGGTTTTGTTGACTTTGGTGGAGCCGACTTAGCCGGAGAGCCCTCCGGCTTAAGAAGGCCCCTAAGAATCAACTTATTGTCTCTCCTGCAGGACTCTCTGGCTGAAGGAGTGACAAATAGCACAGGAGTCCTGCAGGTGAAGAGGGCCCAGACAATACAGGCAAGAAGTGTGACCGTCTGTCAGAGACATCTTCTGACAGCACGAGTCACACTTCTTAAAACCTGAGACCCTCTCCTTAGACATGGTGCCGAAAAACACAACACACAGACACACCAGTCAAAATTAAATTAAACAAAATACCAAGAGGTATTCTATAAAAAACCAACACACACACCCTAACAGGGGGGGGATGGGATAGGGAAAATTGACTAACAAAAAATTAAAAGAGACGGAATTTCTGTCAGAAAGGGTAGAAAAATAAAATTAAACTATCAATAAATTAGTTTTAGACTAAAAGGGGCTTGAAAAATCACAAAAGTGAACAACTTACCAGGAGCTGGCAAAAAGAAGACCTCCTAAGCGAAGCGGCAAACGAGATCTGGGTACTTACCGCCTTGCATCATGGGATATGGGGCTGCCTCGAGCTGGTAAAAGGAGTTCTCAAGCTAAAGCAAGTGCCGAGTCGGAGCCGAGGATCGGCTCCGAACCCATCAAGCAAGAATGAAGGCGAGATTGACAACTTAACATCACTATAGATGGCAACTATGCTAATATTTGTGAAGTTTGAAAATGTTAAGTAAAATTTATCTTAATTCAATGTAATTCATTTATTTTGTACATTATTTAGTTAAATATATATATATTTTATTAGAAATGTGTTTAGTTGATACATTTTTATTTTTAAAAAATTTTTCTTTGTTGGATGGGATGAATATATATTTTATAAGCATTGTGTCATTTAGAAAAGCTTACGTTCTTAATGATTTTTATTCTCATATTGGATGGCTGTGTCATGTGGGTTATTGGCATATCATTTATAAGATAATGTTTTAACTTGTTCAACTTTAACACTGAAGAAGGGAGATTCCCGAAGGCTTTGTTTATTATCTAATAAAGTGAGCGTTTTTCTACCCATTCGGCCTTCTTTTTTATTGAGACAAGTTCCTTAGGATTGGGTACCAGTATTGGCGAGGCCAGTCCGGGGCAATTAATATCATCTTTGGCTTCTCTTGTCTGACTTTTAGGAGGACCTTGGGTAGAAGAGGCAGAGGAGGAAAGGCATAAACTGATAGGTTTTTCCAACTGAAGGATAGGCCATCCACTTTCCATGCTTGTCTGTGATAAGTCCTTGTGCAGAATCTTTTCAGTTAATAATTTGGAGGAGAGGCAAAGAGATCTATGTCTGGCTCCCTCATTTCTCTGTTATTATGCTGAAGACTTGTGGATTTAGTTTCAACTCGTGAGGATCCATAAGGTTTCTGCTTAAATTGCCTGCCAGATTTTGTCTTCCTGGCAGGAATTCAGTTTGAAGATGTATTTGGTAGGTCAAAGCTGTGTCCCACAGTGCCATGAGTGTGTGCCCCCTTGCTTGTTTATATACCACATGACTGTGTTGTTGTCCGTCTTTATCAATAGTTGTCCTGGATGAAGTAAGTCCTTGAAGGCTGTTAGGGCATTTTGAACAGCTAGCATCTCTTTCTGGTTGACATGTAGATGCGTTTGATTTGGTGCCCATATGCCATGAATGCATCTTCCTGCCATGTGGGCCCCCCAGGCATAATCTGATGCGTCTGTTAAGGTTTGGCTGGCAGGGGGTAGAGTGAAGGGCCGTCCCATGTTTTGGTGACAGGCCTTTGCCCACCATAGAAACTCCTGTTGTAGGCAGGGAATGAGAGGAATCATTGTTTCCAGACTGTGTGAATGTTGACTCCATAAACTTTTTAGGTACCATTGAAGTTTCCTCATATGCAGTCTTGCATATGGAATTAGTAGGATGCAGGATGCCATGAAGCCCAGAGACTGCAGAATTTGTCTTGCAGAAGACTGGGTTTTTGTTGCCATCAGTTTGAAGTAAATAGTCAGTTGCCTTTGTTTGTCTGGCGTGAGGTAAGCCATCTGGGCAGTTGTATTTAAGCTTGCACTCAGGAATGTTATCTTTTGAGAGGGCACCAGTTGTGATTTCTTTTCGTTTATTGTGTACCCTAGGCATGTTGGAAGCCTTTTCACAAACGCCAGGTGTCGTAGAAGTGTATCCTTGTTCTCTGCTTAAATGAGACAGTCATCCAAGTAAGGATATATTTGAATACTTCTTTGTCTGCAAAATGCAATTACTGGTGCCAGGCACTTTGTAAAGACCCTGAGCACAGTAAATAAGCCAAAGGGCAGTGCAGAGAACTGGTAATGCATTAAGCCAGCCTTGAATCTGAGGTATCCTCTGCACAACTGTCTTATTGGGACATGCAGGCATGCCTCTTTTAGGTCTAAAGTCACCAGCCAAGCATTCTTGCCCAGCATGGGCAGAAGCTCTTGCAAAGTTAGCATTTTGAATTTTCGAATGTCCAGGTATGTGTTCAAAATCGATAAATCCAGTATTGGCCGTCAGGCCTTGTCTTTTCTGGGTACCAAGAACAGTCTCGAGTAAAAACCTTGTCCTTTTTCCTGTTTTGGTACTGTCTGAATGGCCCCCATATCCATGAGGGACGCAACCTGTTTCTGTGCCTCTGCCCACTGTTTTTTTTGGCAGAGTGTGGAAATGGAATCTGTGCCCCTGTGATACAATGTTTAATACCCACTTGTCCTGGGTTATCAACTGCCAATTTTGAGCAAAAAGTGCTAATTTTCCCCTATGGGTGCTGCCAAAAAATAAGCGCTTGGTGTAGGCAGAGGGAAGTCATTGGGATTGCTTTCTGTAGGTTTGCACTTTATCTCCTCCAGATTTGGAGGTGGATGCGCCCCATTGCTTTGACCTGTATGAGTCTTGAGCCTGGTACCTGGAACCCTTAGGGTGCCTGGATTTGCCCCTTTGAGCTCTGTCTGACACAAGAAAGGACCGATCTTTTTTAGGCCAGTGTCTACTGAATCTAGGTGGCTGCACTTGTAAAAAATCTTTAACAGTTTGCATAGACTTAGTTTTGTCTTCCATTTTCTTTAAAACCTCTTCTGCCTTAATACCAAACAGAGAATCATGCTGTAAAGGTGCATCTAGCAATTTAGCTTTAACATGATCAAGCAAATTTTGTTCCTTTAACAAGGCATGCCTCCTGATCACAGATCCAGTAACTGCGGCCCTGCAGGAGCCCTCTAAAGAATCAACACCACATTGCAAAGTATGCTTTCCAACTTGTTCAGCTGCATGCAATAATTCCTGCAATTCCTTATTTTCTGCACATTCTGAAAAGTACAGTTTTGTACCTACCATAAATGTAGATGTTTGAGTGTTCACCCTGCTGCAGTCATCACACTTGGGTTGTCTTGTCATCAGGCGGTCCCGCAGTCGGCCTGAATTCCAAAGTCTTGGTCCGGCGTCGGTTGCTGCCGCTTCTTCCATGACGTCAGTGCGCCAGGGGTATATATGATGCATCCAACGCCATTTTCTTCAGATTTTCTTGACCCAGATGTCAGGTGCCCCCAAAAAGGTGGTCAGTAATTAGTACCAATCTAAGAAATTTAGCACAAACACAACATCCCTCCAGCTATAAGCAAATACATCAGAAAGGTATTGTAAAGATTTAGTTAGGTCAGAGGGGATGGAGGGAGGGTAACCTGGACTGCAGCAGGGTGAACACTCGAACATCTACATTTATGGTAGGTACAAAACTGTACTATATTCATCATGTTACCCTGCTGCAGTCATCACACTTGGGTAGAATCCCAAAGCTAAGGATGGGAGGAGGAGTCAAAGAGGGTTAGAGGAGGCTAGAAGGCCCTGGCAGGACTGCAGTGGCGAAGCCAGCTCTAGTCTTAGAGTAAAGTGGTACGTGGTAGTGTTTGGTGAAGGTGTGTACTGAACTCAAGTTGCAGCTTCCAAAATATCCTTGGTTGGCACCCCCCTGAGGAAGGCTGTAGATGTAACTGCTGCCCTGGTAGAGTGGGGCCTTATGTTAGTAGGAACTGGTTTTCCATGATGGGTATAGCAAAAATGAATGCAATGTCCTATCCATTTGGAAATGGTCTGTTTTGATTTAGCCTTCCCTTGTGAAGCTGCAGCATAGGATACACAAAGAGCTGGTCAGATTTTCTGAAAACCTTAGTTTTATCCAAGTAGTAACGAAGTTGCCTGTGAATGTCCAAGGAGTGTGTCTTTCTCCTTTGTTCTGTGGATTTGGAAAGAAGGTGGGTAAGTGGATGGTTTGATTTAAAGCCACACTGGATACCACCTTAGGCATGAAGGAAGGATTAGTTCGTAGAGAAACTCTGTCTTGATGGAAAATGAGGAAAGGTTCCACTGCCATTAGTGCCTGAAGCTCTGAGACTCTTCTGGCTGACGTTATTGCTAGCAGCAGGGCAGTCTTCCATGATATAAACTTTAGATCAGCAGAGAAAGCTGGTTCAAAGGGAGGTAGCGTAAGTTTTTCCAGAACAAAGTTGAGGTCCCAGGTTGGTGTAGGTGCTCTCCTGGGAGGCCTAATCTTTTTTGCCCCTCTGAGGAACTGCCTTAGAAGTGGATGTGAAAATAAGGGTGGATCTGTGTTGTAGTGGGCTGAAATAGCTGAAGCGTGGATTTTAATGGATGAAAAAGAAAGTCCTTTGTGCAACATCTCAGTTAAATACTGTAGAATCTGAGGCATGTAAGGCTGAAGGGTATTTTGGTCTTTAGCTTGGTTCCAGGTGCAAAACCTTTTCCATTTGTCCGAGTAGGCCTTCCTGGTGCTGGGCCTCCTAGCTTCCAGAATAACATCCATAACTGCTTGAGGAAGAGGAGCTGGCTGGATGCTTAGGTGATTTGCCATGCAGCCAAATTTAAGGTTTTGAGCTGGCTGTGTAGAATCTGATTGCCTTACTGTGTGAGCAAATGGGCAATTTGTGGTAAAATCCAAGGTGGGCCCTGGGCCATATTCCTTAATAGTGGGTACCAGTGCTGGCGTGGCCAGTCTGAGGCTATGAGTATCATTCGTGGTCTCTCCTTTCTGACTTTCAGAAGCACCTTTGAGAGAAGGGGCAATGGAGGAAAGGCATATACTGTCAGGTTTTTCCAACTGAATGAGAGTGCGTCCACTTTCCAAGCTTGATGGTGAAGTGTCCTTGTACAAAATTTTGTTAGCTGATAGTTTTGGGGGCTGGCAAACAGGTCTATGTCTGGGTGGCCCCATTTTTGAGCTATCATTGCAAATACTTGTGGATCCAGTTTCCACTCGAGGGGATCCATGATGTTTCTGCTGAGGTCGTCTGCCAATGTGTTCTTTTTTCCTGGCAGGAATTGAGCTTGTAGCTGAACTTGGTAAGCCAGTGCTGTGTTCCACAAGGTCATTGCTTGCCTGCATAGAGAGTAGGAGTGTGTGCCCCCTTGTTTATGTACCACATTACTGTGGTGTTGTCCGTCCTTATTGTAAGCTGTCCTGGATGCAAGAGGTTCTTGAAGGCTGTCAGAGCATTCTGTACAGCTAGCATCTCTTTTTGACTGATGTGCAGATTCCATTGATCTGTAGTCCATATGCCTTGAACGCACTGTCCTGCCATGTGTGCCCCCCAGGCATAGTCCGATGCATCTGTTGTCATAGTTTGCCTGGCTGGGGGCAAGGTGAAAGGCTGACCCTTATTGAGGTGACATGCCTGTGACCACCACAGAAACTCTTGTTGAAGGCAGGGAATGAGAGATATCATTGTGTCCAAGCTGTGGCTGTGTTGAGACCATACACTTTTCAGGTACCACTGTAATTTCCTCATATGCAGCTTTGCAAATGGTATTAGTAGTATGCAAGATGCCATGAAGCCCAAGGCCCGCAGAATTTTTCTTGCAGGGAGTTGGGTCTTTGTTGCCATTGTTTTGAAATATTGAGTCAGTTGTTGTTGTTTATCTGGCGTCAGATAAGCCTTCTGGGCCGTTGTATTCAAGCTGGCACCCAGGAATGTCATATTTTGTGAGGGTACTAGTTTTGATTTCTTTTCGTTTACTGTGTACCCTAGGCAACTTAGAAGATGTTTTACAAAAGCCAGATGTTGTAAGAGGATGTCCTTGCTTTCTGCTTGGATGAGGCAGTCGTCCAGGTATGGGTATATCTGAATTCCTCTTTGTCTGCAGTATGCAATTACTGGTGCCAGGTATTTTGTGAAAACCCTGGGCGCAGTGGATAAGTCAAAGGGCAGTGCAGAGAATTGGTAATGGGTTGAACCTGCAATGAAACGGAGGTATCTTATGCAATTTTGTCTGATAGGGACATGCAGGTATGCCTCCTTGAGGTCCAACGTTACTAGCCATGCTTTCTTGCCCAACATGGGAAGAAGCTGCTGTAGTGTTAGCATCTTGAATTTTGGTACTTGTAAGAAGGTGTTTAGAGTTGAAAGGTCCAGAATTGGTCTCCAGGCATTGTCCTTTCTGGGGGACTAGAAAGAGTCTTGAGTGAAGTCCTTGGCCTTGCTCCCGTGTAGGTACCAGTTGAATGGCTCTCATGTCCATGAGAGCTGTAATTTGTTTTTGTGCCTCTGCCCATTGACTTTGTGGCAGGTTTGGCATTCCTCTTTTCGTTGGCAAGGTGTGGAAATGGAATCTGTATCCTTGTGAAATTATGTCTAGGACCCATTTGTCCTTTGTGACGATGTGCCAGTTGTCTGAAAAAAGTGCTAATTTTCCTCCCAAGGGAGCTGCCAAGAGAGTCTTGCTTGGCCATACAAGGTTTAAGTAATTGAGTTTGCCTTCTAGTAGTTTGGGCCTGTCTTCTCCTCCCTTCTGTGTTGCAGTGCCCCATTGTCGAGGTTTGTAGTGGGTTTGTGGTTGTCCTCTGCCTCTTGGCCTGTATTTACCCCTCTGTGGTCTGTCAGTAGCTGGAAAGGACCAATTTTTTGTTGGCCAATTTCTGCTGAAGCGAGGGGGCTGAACCTGTAGAAAATCTTTGACCGTCTGCACAGATTTTGCCTTATCCTCCATTTTCTTTAAGACTTCTTCTGCTTTAACTCCAAATAGGACATCCTGCTGTAAGGGAGCATCTAGAAGCTTTGCTTTAACATGATCAGGCAGAGTTTGTTCCTTTAACCAAGCATGCCTACGTATAACAGACCCAGTAACAGCTGCTCTACAGGAAGCCTCCAAAGAATCAAATCCACATTGTAAAGTATGTTTGCCCACCTGTTCAGCTGCATGCAACAGATCCTGCATTTCTTTCAATTCAGACTGTTGAGAGAGTGTGCTCATTTTTGTCTTATTTGAGACATTAGAAATTGCTGGTATTTTAGCATGTGAAATTGACAATTTAGTGCTCTCATAGCTAGAGTGGCTGAGGTGTAAACCTTTTTCCCCCCACCTGTCTAGTGCTCTGGAGTCCCTTTCAGAGGGTACAGGATTTTTCGCCATAGAAGCCTTAGCCCCTTTGGGACCCTGGGAGATGGTCTCTGGATCAGCAACAGGGCTTTTATAAAGGAATTTGTGGGAGTCAGGCACTCTATAATATCCGTCTGGTTTGGCTGGAGCAGGAGGCAGAGAATCTGGATTTAAACTAGATTCTAAGTAAACATCATCTACAATGTCTAAAACTGGGGGGATAGCAAGAGGTCTGTGCTGGGGGAGTAAAAGAAACTCTCTGAGCCTTTTCTTTGAGTCAGAGTAGTCCTGACCTTCCCAGTGAAAATGTTCCCTCAGTGTGTAAAGTTTCCTCAAAGGAGTAGTCTTCAGGGGGAGAAGCTGAGGGAATGGAATCCTCAGCATCAGAGTCTTCATAAGGGGGAAAGGAGTAATCTTGGTCCTCAGAGGAGCCTGAGGAAATAGACACTTGATCAGAGGAGGCATAATCTTCCTCTTGTCTAGGCCTTTTGTCGAGGGGGGGGGGTTGGGAACCCCTGATTAAAGAGATCAAATCTTCAGCCATTTTAAGCATCTGTTTCTTAGGCATGGGGCCTTGAACTGGAGACTGAAGTGCAGTCTTTTTTGGTTTAATAGGAGTCTTAAGCTTAGGATACATTTTTATAGTGAGCGTCGTCGGTCTGAAGACACCTTCAGAAACTGAAGGTGTTTCTGCAGCACCGACATCTCTTTGTGCAATGTCGTCGGTAGGGGCTAAAGAAAATGGCTGCGTCGGCCTAGCACTCTCCGCCAAAGGCTCCGAAGCGGTCGCGGGTTCCAATTCTGCGGTAGCTAGGGGCTGCGTAGGAGCCTCACTGAAAACCGGTGAACCGGAGACCGGCCCAGCCGAGGCCTCGGAGTCTGGCTTGGGTCTAGGCTGCCTGTCCTTATCCTTGCGTTTTTTGTGCACGCCGGTAGTCGGTTGCTCCAACGGCTTTGTGTAGTTAAATTTTTTACCGAAGTAGTGTTGTGCGAAATCAAAGTGTCTTTTTATAGTACACTTATTGAACGTAGCACAAAAGCGACAACCAGTGATGTCGTGGTCTGGGCCTAGGCAAGGTATACAATAAGAATGAAAATCCTTATGAGGTATTTGCTTCCCACAAGAAATACAATAGTTAACTTTTTCTGACATCGGTCTGAGGCAAGAAAAGTTTCCCCAGCGGGGTACATAGCTTTATTGAAGACTTCGGATCTGAAATTCGACTTCAGAAATCTCAGGAGTCGGTCGACCGGCACTTGCGAACTGCTTCTGCTTCGGGCACCGCGCAGCAAGAAAGACTGGAGAAAATGGCATTGGATGCATCATATATACCCCTAGCGCACTGACGTCAGGGAAGAAGCGACAGCAACCGACGCCGGACCAAGACTTTGGAATTCAGGCCGACTGCGGGACCGCCTGACGACAAGATAACCCAAGTGTGATGACTGCAGCAGGGTAACACGATGAACATTCAACATTTCAGCAATCCCATAACATGTTGTTGGTACTTAAGCATATGAAATTGACAGTTTAAGGCCCTGATTGCCAAGGTTGCAGATGTATAAACCTTTTTTCCCCATCTGTCCAATGCCCTTGAATCTCTGTCGGAGGGGGTAGGGTTTTTTGCTGTTGAGGCCTCAACTCCCTTTGGACCCTGTGAAATAGTTTCAGGATCAGCAGCAGGGTTTCTAAATAAAATTTATAAGAGTCAGGGACCTTGTAATATATGTCAGGCTTACTGGGAGCCGGAGGTAAGGAGTCAGGCTCGACTCCGAAAACACATCATCCACATTGTCTAAAACAGGAGGAATGGCTAAAGGCTTGTGCTGAGGGAGAAGGAGAAAATCCCTGAGCCTCTTTTTTGATTCTGAGAAGTCTAGACTCTCCCAGTGAAAATGCTCCCTCAAGGTATGCAAGGTTTCTCCAAATTAATAATCCTCAGGAGGAGATGCAGATGGAATAGACTCCTCAGCATCAGAATCCTCATAGGGAGGTAAAGATAATTCCTGATCAGAAGAGGAATCAGAAGAAATAGAAACCTGATCTGAAGACTCAGAGTCAGTGTCTTGCCTAGGCCTCTTATCTGGAGGGGGATGGGTACACCTGATCAAGGTAATAAGGTCTTCAGCCATTTTGATCATCTGTTTTTAGGCATAGAGGCCTGTGCACGTGGCTCAGACATCAGTTTTTTAGTTTTAGAAGATGTCTTTGCCTTTGGTTTTGCAGCTTTCGTCTGTTTGATATATAAATGTTGAGGTCTGAATACACCCTCAGAAGCCGGTGCCTGCTCAGCAGCTCTGAACCCATCCGAGGGAGATTCATCCGTCGGTCCAATACCTTGAGTATCTTGCGGCATGCCGGACTCCACATGGGTGTCGGTAGAGACCTGCAACTCGAAGGTAGCAGGTATCAGGGGCTGCGAATGTGCCTCACTGAGTACCGGCGAACTGGCGACTGGCTTAGGAGAAGCTTCATCGTCGGTTTTGGATCTCGACTGCCTTTCTCTGCCCTTTTCTTTGCATTTTTTTATGTGCTCCGGTAGTCGGATTGCTATCAGATGACATTTCTGGGTAGTTAAATCTGTTTCCAAAATACTTAGATGCAAAAATATACAGATGCTTAATAGTGCGTTGGTTAAATCTAGCACAAAACCGACAGCCAGACACATTGTGATCAGGGCCTAGGCAAGGAATACAGTATAAATGGAAATCCTTATGAGGTATTTGCTTCCCACAAGTAATACAATTATTAACTTTTTCTGACATCAGTAAAAAGCAAGAAAAAAGTTTCCCCAACAGGGTACTTAGCTTTAGTGAAGACTTTGGTTCTGAAACTCAAACTCGAATATTTCAGCAGTCGGCCGACTGGCACTTGCGAAATGCTTCTGCATCGGGCACCGCGCAAGAAAGACTAAAGAAAATGGCGTTGGCTGCATGTTTTATACCCCTGACGACCTGACGTCATGGAAGAGGAGACAGCAACCGACGCAGGACCCAAGACTTTGGAATTCAGGCCGACTGAGGGCAACCTGCCAGCAGATTACCCAAATGTAATGACTGCAACAGTGAAACACAAAGAACATCCTCAGGTTCCATAGTCGAAGAAGCATCTCGCGGCATACCGGACTTAGAATGGATCTCAGTAGAGGCCTGCGAATCTGAAGTAGCGGGTATCAGGGGCTACGAAAGCGCCTTACTGAGTACTGGTGACTAGCTTAAAGGAAGCGTCGACAGTTTTGGACCTATGCGGTCTGTCTGTCTTTATCCTTACTTTTTTTGGAATGTCGGTAGTCGGATGGCTTACCGAAGCCATTTCAGGATAGTTATACAGAGTACCAAAGTAATTTGCTGCAAAAATAAACGGACGACGAATAGTTCGGGGGTTGAATAAGGCACAAAACCGACAGCGAGGGATGCAGTGGTCTGGGCCTAAGCAAGGAATGCAGTACGAATGAAAATCTTTATGAGGTATTTGCTTTCCACAAGTAAGACAAGTGTTAACTTTTACTGACATCGGTTAAGAGCAAGAAAAAGAATCCCCAATGGGGTACTTAGCTTTTTTGAAGACTTCGGTTCTGAAACTCGAAAACGAAAATTTCAGGAGTCCGCCGACCGGCACTTGCAACTGCTTCTGCTTCAGGCACTGCACAGCAAGAAAGACTGATGTAATGGCATCGGCTGCATGTTTTATACCCCTGACTACCTGGCTTCATGGAAGGAGAGACAAAATCCGAAGCAGGAATTCAAGACTTTGATATTCAGGACAGCTGACGGCTCCCTGCAGGCAGATAACCCAATGTAATGTCTGCAACAGTGAAACACGAAGAACATCATTTGGGGGGGGGGCTTGAATGAACAGATCATCCAGAAAGGGAAAGATCTGAACTCCTCTCATCCTGTAGATGGCAATTTATAGGAGAAAGGCATTTGATAAATACCCTTTCGGCAGTTGAGAGGCCATAAAACAAAGCAGAGAACTGAAAATGGAAGGAAGAAACGGAGAAACAAAAATTTCCAGAAAAGATGATGGACGGGGATATGAAGGTAGGCATCTTTGAGATTCAGAGAGAGACTAGAAATGCCTGGTGCAGAATGAGGGTAAAAAGTCTGAAGAGACAACATCGAGAGAAAGGAGTTGAGCTAGGAAAGATCCAGAATTGGTTTCCAATTGTTCTTTCTGGGAACCAAAAACATTCTGGAATAAAAACCCCTCCATAAATGGACAGGAGCGAGGCACAGCTTGAATGGTACACCCTGGATCAAAAGAGAATCGAGCACCTCTGGGGGAAGAAGTTGTTCCTGAGGAGGTTGAAAGATGCCCAAAAAGGAGGTAGGGTTTTCCAAACCATGAAGAGAACCCAAGAGTCGGTTGTGATCTTTAATTAATTTAGAAGATACATGGAAAGATGAAGGGAAAAGGGAACTTGGCTGAGGGAAAGTGGTCAAATGGAACCTGGCTTATCCTGAAAAGCAGGTTTCTGGGAGGTAGGGGTTTGAGTAGACTTAGAAAGAGGCAGACATCTAGAACCCTTTTTTTTCCCTTAGGTGGAGGGTGAGACTGCCTATAAACAAAAAACAGATTTGGAGGGATAATTCCTCTGAAACTTAGGAACAGCAGAAACAATACCTTTCAACTCCTGAAAGCTTTGTTGTTATCCTGGAGATATTTGAAAGTTCAGCAGCAGAAGCACCAAAGCCATTTTTATTATCCAAAGGAGCATCCAACAGTTTAGCCTTAATGTCATCAGGCAAAAGCTTGAAGATAAAGCCAAGGTAATGCCTCATAATAGAACCAAAAGCAGCTGCCCTGGAGAAGGCATAAGCTGCAGCATAGCTACCTTTGATAGAGTATCAAGTAATTTGAGAAGTAGAGCCTGACAGGGAAAGAGCAGAAGTCTTCCCCTCAGAGTCAGGAAAGTTAGAAACCACTTTGGAAACCGAATGAAGAACAGCCAAAAACATACCTGGTCATGAGTCTGGTATTTGATGGCCCAAGAGATTAAAGTGGCAGCAGTGTAAACTATTTCCCAGCCTCTCCATTGCCCTACTACCCTTTTCCAAAGGGAGCAACTTGGTAGAGGGCAACAGTTGAGGGTTTGTCAGAAAAACTGGCACTACAGAAGGGTCAGCAGAAGGACATTCATAAAGAAATTTACATTTGTATGACACCTTGTAAAATCTCACATTTCTTAGGTGCAAGGGGCTGAAAATCAGGGGCCACAGAAGCTGCTAAAAAGGTATCCAGGAGGGCAAAAAACGGGGAACAGCTGATTGCTTAGGAAACTCCATCTGGAGGAGCTCATACTACCTTTTGTGAATGTCAAAGACTTGAGAACAATTCCACTTAAAATAACTCCATCATGCAGGCAACAGTATCCCCAAAAAGAGTTCCTCCAAAGGGGAATGTAGACTAATAGAATCATCTTTCTCTGAACCATAGTCAAAGAGGAAGGAATATACGAGTAAGCCGGGGACTGTTCTCCAGAATACAGATCCTCATCTAAACAGACACCCCTTGAGGAGGCTTTAAAGCTATTAAAATATTAAATAATCCCCAAGTAAAATCCTTCCATTCATGTTAGGGATCCTTAACTATAGGAAAATTATGCTTGTTTTTCTGTTTCTTTTCTGCAGGACATCTGCATGAAACCCCCTCAGAGGGTTAGAAAGTACAGTTGTGTACACTTAACATAAATGTAGATGTTCGAGTGTATTCACTGTTGCAGTCATTGCACTTGGGTTATCTGCCAGCAGGTAGCCCTCAGCCTGCCTGAATACCAGAGTTTTCAGATTTCTGCATCGGATGTTGTCGCTTCTTCCTTGACGTCAGGTCGTCAGGGGTATAAAACATGCAGCCGACGCCATTCCATCAGTTTTTCTTGCCACAGATGTCAGGTGCCCCCACAATAGGGAGCAATTATATGGTATGGTAAATTCCCATCAAAAAGCAAATACACAAGAAAAAATAAATACACCAAGAAGGAAAGGTAGAGCCAAGAGAAGTCAGGGGGTTGGAGGGAGGGTAACCAGGACTGCAACAGTGAATACACTCGAACATCTACATTTATGGTAAGTGTACACAACTGTGCTATGTTCTTCATGTTTCACTGTTGCAGTCATCACATTAGGGCCGACTATTAAGCCCTGCAAGACTGCAGTGGCAAATCCAGCTCTGGATTTAGAAAAGATAGGCATGTGGTAATGCTTGGTGAAGGTATGTACAGAGCTCCAGGTAGCAGCTTATAGGATGTCCCTGGTAGGGACTCTTCTGAGAAATGCTGCAGAGGTAGATGCAGCCTTGGTGGAATGTGATCTTATCCCCTGTGAGGTAGGTTTTCCATGGTGCTTGTAGCAGAAATTAATGCAATGGGCTATCCATTTGGAAATGGTTTGCTTTGAAATGGCCTTCCCCTCTGCCACTGCAGCAAAGCTAACTAACAGCTGTTCAGATTTTCTGATAGGCTTAGTGCTGTCCAAATAGAATCTAAGTTGTCTGTGCACATCCAGAGAGTGCAGTATTCGTTCCCCTTTGTTTTGTGGATTATGGAAAAAAGTAGGCAAATGAATGGACTGATTTAGGGCCACAGTAGACACCTTGGGCATAAAGGAAGGATTAGTCCTGAGGGAAACCCTGTCCGCATGGAAGATAATTAAGGGTTCCACTGCCATGAGGGCCTGTAATTCAGACACTCTTCTTGCTGAAGTGATGGCTAGAAGGAAAGCTGTTTTCCAAGAAAGGAATTTCAACTCTGCTGTAGCAGCTGGCTCAAAGGTGGAGAAGAGTGAGTTTTTCCAATACAAAGTTAAGGTCTAGGCTGGAATGGGAGCTCTCCTGGGGGTCTTAAAATTTTGGCCCCTCTAAGGAATTGCTTTAGCAAGGGGTGAGAAGAGGGGTGGCTCAGTATTATAATGTGCTGAAATGGCAGAGGCATGAATTTTAACTGAGGAGAAGTATAGGCCCTTGTGGAGCATTTCTGTTAAGTACTGTAGAATATGAGGTAAGCTGGGCACCGTTGTGCCCATCCCCTGAGCCTAGCTCCAGAACAGTGTCTTTTCAACTTTTCAGCATAGGATTTTCTAGTACTAGGCCTCCTTGCCTCCAGAATGACATCCAGTACCTGCTTACTGAGGGATGCTAGAGGAGAGCTCATGGAATTATCCAGGCTGCAAGGCTCAGGGTTTGAAGCTGAGGGTGCAGAATCTGGCCCACATGCTGGGACAGCAGGGAAGGGGTCTGAGACAGGTGACATGGTTGTAGCAGTATCATACTGCGTAAGATGGGGTACCAGTGTTGGCATGGCCAGTCTGGTGCAATGAGTATTGTCCTTGGCTTGTCCTGTTTGATTTTTAGTAGAACCTTCGAGAGGAGAGGCAGAGGGGGAAAGGCATAAACTGAGAGGCTTTCCCAGGTAAAGGACAAGGCATCCACTTTCCAAGCTTGACTGTGGGGAGTTCTGGTGCAGAATTTGTTCAATTGGTAGTTCTGAGGGAAGGCAAACAGGTCTACCTCTGGAGTCCCCCATTTGTTCCTCAAGAGCTTGAATATTTTGGGTTGTAGTTTCCATTCGTGTGGGTCCATGAGATTGCTGCTTAAGTCGTCTGCCAATGAATTTAGTTTGCCTGGCAGGAATTGTGCTTGTAGGTTCACTTGGTACCTCAAGGCTGTGTTCCACAGAGCCACGGCTAGTCTGCAGAGAGGGTGTGAGTGCGTTCCCCCCCTGCCTATGTACCACATAACTGTGGTGTTGTCGGTCTTAGTTGTCCTGGAAGAATATGGTCTTGAAGGCTGTCACAGCATTCTGTACAGCTAACATTTCTTTTTGATTGATATGCAGGTGCATCTGTCTTAGGTTCCATTTGCCCTGAATGCACTGCTCTGCCATGTGAGCCCCCCATGCATTGCCTGATGCGTTTGTTGTTAGGGTTTCAGTGGCAGGGGGTAGAGTGAAAGGGAGTCCCTTGAGGTGGTAGCAGGCCTCTGCCCACCAAAGGAACTCTGTCTTTATACAAGGAATGATAGAAATCGTTTCCAGGCCCTGAGAATGTTGACACCATAGGCTTTTTAGATACCATTAGAGCTTCCTCATATGCAGTCTTGCATATGGAATTAGTAGACTGCAAGAAGCCATGAACCCCAGAGCTTGCAGTATTTTCTTTGCAGATAGCTGGGGTTTTGTGGCCAATATTTTGAAGTAGGTTGTCAAATAAACTTGTTCTCCAAAGTGAGGAATGCCATCTGGGAAGTTGTGCTCAAGCTTGATTCCAGGAATACAATCTGTTGGCAGGGTACTAGGTGAGATTTCTTCTCGTTGATGGTGCACCCCAGTGAGGTTAGAAGTTTATTTACGAATGCCAGGCGTAATAGCAGGTCCTGGCTTTCTGCCTGAATCAGACAATCGTCCAAGTATGGGTAAATTTGAATATTTCTCTGCCTGCAAAAGGCAATGGCTGGAGCTAGACACTTTGTGAACACCATGGGCAAAGTAGATAAGCCAAAGGGAAGTGCAGAGAACTGAAAGTGCATAGAGCCCACCCTGAAACTTGGGTATTGTCTGCAGGATCCTCTTATTGGGATGTGCAGGTAAGCTCCCTTTAAGTCTAGGGTTGCCAGCCGGGCACCTTGGCTAGCATAGGAAGAAGCTGTTGAACAGTTAGCATTTTGAATTTTGGAACCACCAGAAAGGTGTTAAGAATAGAGAGGTCCAGGAAGGACACCAGGAGTTGTCTTCTCTGGATACCAGAAAAAGTCTTGAATAAAAACCTTGTTCCCTTTGTTCTGCTAGGACAGGTTGAATAGCCCTGATACTGAGAAGAGAGAGAACCCGCTGTTGGGCCTCCACCCATTGATTTGGGGGTAAGTATGGCCAACCATTTGGGGTTGGTAGTGTGTGGAAGTGGAATCTGTATCCTTGGGAAACTATGTTCAAACCCATTTGTCCTGGGTAATGAGTTCCCAGTTTTTTGCATGCAGGGCGAGCTTTCCTCCTAAGGGAGCAGGTAGTTGAGCAGGGCTTGGTAGGTTTAAGGTTCAGTCATTGTGCCATTTTTCTGTAGGGGGGTGGCTTACTACTCCCCCCTGCTTTGGAAGTAGGAGCCCCCCACTGCTTAGATCTGTGCGTAGTCTGAGACTGTAGCCTAGGTGGTCTGGTGTTTCTGGGTTTGGACTGAGAAGGCCTGGAAGGGACTGGAAAGGACCAGTTCTTTGAAGGCCAATGCCTACTGAATCTGGGAGGCTGTACTTGTAAGAAATCTTTAACAATTTGCATAGATTTAGCTTTTTCCTCCATCCTTTTGAGGACGGCTTCTGCTTTGTTGCCAAAAAGGCGCTCTTGGTTTAAGGGAGCATCCAGTAATTTAGCTTTAACATGATCTGGCAAGTTTTGTTCCTTAAGCCAAGCATGCCTTCTAAATACAGACCCAGTGACAGCAGCCCTGCAGGATGCTTCTGAAGCGTCAAAACCACATTGCAAAGTATGTTTACCAACTTGTTCTGCAGAATGCATTAAATCTTGTAATTCTTTGTGTTCAGCACAGTCAGGAATCAACATCATTTACTGTCTAAGTTGTCCCATAATATGCTGCTGATACTTTAACATATGAAACTGGCAATTTAAAGCCCTAATGGCCAAAGTAGCAGAAGTGTATACCTTCTTACCCCATCCGTCAAAGGCTCTAGAATCTCTATCAGAAGGGGTAGGATTTTTGGAAGTAGTAGCCTTAATGCCTTTTGGACCTTGGGAAATGGTCTTTGGATCTGCAGAAGAGTTCTTGAAGAGGAACATGTGAGAGTCAGGTACTCTGTAGTACCTGTAAGGTTTTCTGGGAGCTGGAGGTAAAGTGTCTGGGGTAAGGCTAAATTCCAAGAAAGCATCCTCTACAATGTCTAGAACAGGAGGGATAGCTAAAGGCCTGTGTTGTGGTAGGAGTAAGAATTCCCCAAGTCTCTTTTTGGACTTGGAGTAATCCTGGCTTTCCCAGCGGAAATGCTCCCTAAGAGTATGCAAGGTTTCACCGAAAGAAAAATCTTCTGGAGGGGAAGCAGAGGGAATGGAATTCCTCTGCATCAGAATCCTCATAAGTAGATAAGGGCAAATCCTGGTAATCAGAAGGAGCAGAAATATCATATCCCTCATCAGAAGAATCATAAAGAAAATCAGTTCTAGGTTTCTTAGAGGGGGATGGTTGGTTTCCCCTAATTAAGGTAATAAGGTCTTCAGCCATTCTAAGCATTTGTTTTTGAGGCATATGGGCCTGAGCATGAGGTTTGGTAGTCTATTTCCGAGGCATAGTGCGAGTTTTTGGCCCGGACGAAAAGGATGGTGTTGGTTTAATATGAATGTATGTAGGCCTGAATACACCCTCAGAAGCCAGTGCCTGCACAGCGGCTCCAGACCCATCCAAGGTAGAGACTCCAAATGGGTCTCAGTAGAGGCCTGTGAATCTGAAGTAGTGGGTATCAGGGGCTGCTAAAGCACCTCACTGAGTACCGGCGGACTGGTAACCAGCTTAACAGAAGCATCGTTGGCAGTTTTCGACCTATGCAGTCTGTCTCTGTCTTTACCCTTACTTTTTTTGAAGATCGGTAGTTGGATGGCTTACTGAAGCCATTTCGGAGTACACAGATTGAGTATGAAAGTAATTGGCTGCAAAAATAGCCCGACGACGAATAGTTCAGGCTTTGAACAAGGCACAAAACTGACAGTGAAGGACGTCGTGGTCTGGGCCTAAACAGGGGATGCAGTAAGAATGAAAATCTCTGAGGTATTTGCTTTCCACAGGTAAGACCATTGTTAACTTTTACTGACATCGGTTAGAGCAAGAAAAAGGATCCCCAATGGGGTACTTATCTTTTTTGAAGACTTCGGGTCTGAAACTCAAACGAAAATTTCAGGAGTCTGCCGACCGGCACTTGCGAACTGCTTCTGCTTTGGGCATGGCAAGAAAAACTGATGTAATGGCGTCAGCTGCATGTTTATACCCCTGACGTCAAGGAAGAAGCGACAGCATCTGATGCAGAAATCCGAAGACTCTGGTATTCAGGCCGGCTGAGGGCTACCTGCAGGCAGATTTATTTTATTTTTATTTATTTTATAACCCAATAACAGATCCACATAATCCAGATAACCCAAATATGATGACTGCAACAGTGGAACACGAAGAACATCTCTAGTGACATTCAATAAGCGTAGTAGGGGTTTCCTCCCCAAGATCTGTGGAATCCCCCTTGGTTCCTCGCATATAATCACCCAAGGTTCCCCCTCAATGTCAGGAGCAGATGTTTGTAAAGCCTCTGAGGATGTGCGAGAAGTCTGATCCATGCAGCCTCTGATGGGGTCACAGCAGAGACAACCACCAGACGATCCTCTGGGTTTTCACTAGCCTCAAGAGACAGACTTGGGGGTGTTGGACAGCAGCCATTTCATTCCCAAGTTTTTGGCCTTTTTCTTGGCAAATGGCTGACCCTCAGGATGGGAAGACCACCATAGCATCTTAGGCTAACAGCTTAAGACATTTTTTTTTATCAAGGTAAACGGATAACGAGAGAGAACTACATAGGGTCTTGGGTACAAAAGCCTGCATATGGTCAAGGGAAGCGCTCAAGCAGTAAAGACACTGGTTGCAACAGTCTTTATACTGGAACAGACTGAATAACGGCAGGAGTGAGCTGTCCAAGAGCAGACTGATGGTCACAGGTGCAGATGTGAGCAAGAAGGGGACACCTGTTGTATTCAACCAACCCTTGTCAGAGAAAAGCCTCTCCATGACATCGAAGGTAGAGGCAGAAGCTGGCCAATGGTCTTGGGATCCAATGAATCCAGACACATGCCAAAGTCTCAGGAGCTCCTTCCCACCCCAACTCCAAAAAAAGGAGTCAAGCTATCAAGAGCACACCCACTTAGTGGAAGGGACAAGCCAAAGCAGAAATGGTCGAACCTGACCCAGAGATGCCAACCTCAATGAGCCACATCCATGGCCACTTGGCTCTGATGAAAATGGAGTTGGAGAGCAAAGCCTGGGTCAAAGCCTAAATCAGCCATGTCATCAGATCTGACCCTATGGAAGAGAACACAGATGAATCAAATAACCTCAGATCGAGGGGGCCCAAAGGAGGAAAACCCAGGTGATAGAGCCTAACTGTATTTGCCCTTGCAAGAAGGACCTCAACAGCTGCTGCAGTGATCAGATGCTTTTAGCCTGCCCACTGACCTTGATGACAGACTGGTCGAAGCCACCGAAAGGGGGATGGAGATTCATTTGGATGGCAAGAGGTCTGTTGAACTGGAGAAGATAGGACCTGGGCAGGAAAAGGGAATAGTCTGGTGAGAACTCCAGTAGGGTGGAAGGTGAGAAAGGCGAAGCACACTCTCTAAGGGAGCCTCCTTGACCAAAAAGGGGTTGAGAATACTGACAGCTGGACAGGGAGCCCTGCTTGATGTAATCACTGAATGTGATTGGCTCTGAGAAGTCAGAGTAGACGATGGTGCCAAAGACAGCAGGGAACCCAAAGGTCTGGGGACTTTTGCATATGCTAGTCTAGAAGGAAGTACAGGAGCCCACAAAGAGGTAGACCTCTTATGACCCCTTTAGTAGGTTTGGGGTCCTCAGAAAAATGCTTAAAGGTTCACAGGTAGGTACTAGGCTATTGGCCCTAGGGCCTCTATAAGCCTAGCCAAAAAGGTACCCTGGCTTTCGCCACCCAAGAAAATTTTCCTGTGCCCCTGTCGAGCAGAGCCACAGAAGTGATCCCTGGGGTGAATTTCCTATTTCCCATCCAATCATCAAGATTTTTCTTGAAGAGTGCTAATGAGGAGCTCTGTTTGACAGACAGGTAATCTGTTCCAGAGTATGGGAAGTCTCTGGGACAGGTATCTATCCCTCCAGCATGTTCCGTTTATTGTGGTGACAAGGTTTAGGTCCCTAAAGTGTGTAGTTCGGAGGAACTGGGATTTCTTTAAGTGGAGCATGTCCAACAGCTCTGGGTTTGACAAAGCTTTGTATGTTGGGCAGAGATCGCCTCTGAGTAGGTGATATGCGACGGAGTAAAGCTGGAGTTTTTTTAGACAGTCTGCGTAGGGTATCTGTTTAAGGCCAGTAATCCGCTTTGTGAGGTATTTCTGGGCCTCTCCAGTTGTTGCAGACGTCTTGTGAGGTACCTACCAAAAGGGTCGCTGTACTCTATAATGGGTCTAATGAGTGATGAGTAGAGGGGAACAATGACCTCTTTTTCTGGATGAGAAACCTTTTGTGATGAGGTGTGCCACAGAGAAGGATTTCCTGACCACTGTGGCGATGTGATTATCAAAGCAGAGACTACTGTCCACCTATGTCTCAAGGTCTCATCACACTTTCGGTGTTAAGTAGACTACCACCTATGTGGTAGTTCATGGGTACAAAGTTTTTACCAAAGGGGATGACAACGCACTTTTTGGCATTGAGCTTCAGGCCATGGCTTTGACACCAGGCATCTGTCTCAGTGAGGCCCTTTTGTAGGATGTCCACATCGTTAGGAGTTTTGATTATGGCTCCCAGTTTGCAGTCATCTGCAAAATTTGTTAGCCAAAGACCTTCTGTGTTAGCCTGTACTTCAGAGAAGTATATGCCAAACAGGAAAGGACCCAGGACTGAACCCTGTGGTACTCCACTTGTCACTGGTCTGAAGTCAGATTTGGAGTCTGCTACTTTCACAGTGTGGGTTCTGTCAGTGAGCCAGTTGGCAAACCATCTTGTGACAGAGGAATTTATACCTAGTTTAGTGAGTTTATCTATAATTCCAGAGTGGGGGATGGTATCGAAAGCCTTGGCGAGATCTAGATGGGCTGTGTGAACCACCTTACCCTCATCTTTGGCTTTGGTGACTGCTTCAAAGTCGTCTATCAGATTTAGGAGACATGATCTGCCTTTTACAAACCCGAACTGGGTGGGTTCCAGAGTTTGGAGATTATCAATGTCTTTGTTTATGAGTTCCATGATGATGCGTTCCATGGCTTTGCAGACCAGGCTTGTCAGGCTAATGGGGCGGTAGTTCCCGGGGTCTGTCGTGGCTCCCCCTTTGTGGAGTGGGATAATGTCACAGTGCGCCATTCAGTGGGCACAAAGCCTGAGGTGAGGCTATGATTGAGCATGGTACTTAGGTGAGGTGCCAGTTCATTCTGTAGTTCATATATAACGCAGCTTGGGATATTGTCAGGTCCCATGGATGCTGTGTTCCTGGCTTTGGAGAGTGTGTTTTTCACCTGTGCAGCCGTGATTACAGGAACTTTGCATTCTTCCGGTACAGAGATGGGCCCTCTAAGAGTTGAGAGGGGGGTAAAGTTAGCACTGAACCTTTCTGCCAGGATGTTGGCAATATCAGTTGGTTCTGTATATTTAGTGCCACTAACTCTCAGTAGTGCTCATTTCTTTTGCTTTGCTTATGGCCCCATTCAGACTTTTCCTTAGGTGGGAAAGCAGAAAAAGTAGCAGCATCAACTGGAAGAAGGCACTCTAGGACCACCTTAACTCTCCTTTCATTGATGGCCATCATAAATGGAAAAGGCATACTCCAGATGGGAAGCCCCCAGGCAAGATATGCACCAACTGTGTGCATCTTACGAGAGGAGCTTGTGCCCACATGCCACACACTTGAATCCTTTCAGATCCATCACTGCAAAGCAAAAGAAATGAGCACTACACCTAACTCCATGACACAGACAATGCTAACAGCTTTACTAAACTACAACCTAACCCAACACTACCACAACTACAAAAACTACATAACTAAGGAGCAGACAGCAAATATCCTCTAAAGTCAGGAAAATTGCCTGACACATGCTAAGAGCAAAAACCACACACAACCTAACAAACTACCTACACTTAACTGTACTAAATTTCTAGAAGGTAGGTTGAAAAAAATGAAGAAAGCGGCCACCAAATCATTTATAAAAAGGATGCACTCCAACAGAGCAGTGACTTAGCTGCTATCCTGAAATGGCAGCAAACTTGATCTGAGGTATTCTTAGGGGAGTGAGGGACTGTGGGGGTAGGGGAGGTCATGCCTGGTGAGATGAAGTCTTGTAAAAATGGCCTCAACTCCAATAACCTGCAAGTTGAAACCAGATGAAATGTTAAGACAAAAGCTAGAAATACATATTCAAATATTCTCACAGAATAGGTTGGGAAAATAGCTTTTTATCATAATGGCTGTTTTATCCATACTATGTTGGAATGTAAATGACCTTACAAGTGACGACAAAAAAGAAAGCATATTGAATTATATTAAGAAATGCAGAGTCCAAACAGTGATGGTGCAGGAGACATTTGGAAAGAAATGAATATGTGAATGTGAGAAATTATTTTAGGATGGATATTCAGCAGAATATCTGGGATAAAGGAAAAGAGTAATAATACTCAAATAGACAATAATGGCAGATAGGTATCAGTAAGGGGCTACTGACATGGGTGGAGATTTACCTTCCACCAAAAACTGCTTTTATGGAGCATAATAAAATTTGGGAAGAAACAACTGGTTTTCAGCAGGAAATATTACTTATCGGTAGGGACTAGAACCTGATTATTAATGAGGACATATCAGGGGAACCTAAAAGGGAAAATATAACAAAAAAGGATATATTTAAGAAATGTACGAAAATATTCGATATGGAAGCTAATTCAGAAGTAGGAACTTAGACAGAATTTATGTATTATTCCCTAAGGCACAATAACTGAGCTAGACTGGATAGAATTTATATTTCACAGACGTATGTGAAATATAAATTTCTCTGTTGAAAATCCTATCTGCTTGCTCGTTTCCCACCTTCTCAAACTAGAATAGTTCGGATCTCAGATTTGCTGATTTCAGGAGTGTATTTGGTGTTCTGAGTTGCCCAGACCTTACAGAGATGGAAGGAAGTCTTTCTGCTTATCAGTGGGAGTGGTAAGCTCTGAGCAGCCTATCGCTAGAGGAGTGGTTTCCAGCTCAGGATTTGGTTTGTATTGGCCGTTTTGGGCTGCTTCTATCCCTTTCAACTTTCTAACTTAAAAACATGTGTTTGTGCGTCGCACAGCGCCTCTAAGCTAGGGTAAACTACTACCGGTGCCTTAAAGTCTGCTCTTCAAATTTTCCCTTAGATGTTGCTAGCTTTCATCTCTGAACTCTCAAATCAGACCTCTAAAACTAGCACTTTTGCTCAGAACCTCTTGCAGCTATCTTGTAGTCACATTAACTGCTAACAGCACTAACAAAAAACAGCTTCTGTACTTATAAAGAAGCATAAACTCTACAGTACTTGCATAACAGCTACAGTACTTAAATACTAAGCACCCATCCAGGCATCTCTAAAGGTCAGTTCGCTACACCTACTCCTATTAGCCCAGTGAATCTGGGCATCCTAAGAATGTAGCAACTGCCTCATGTACACAGACAACCCTCTCCTCTTACCTACTAACACATCCACTTGTGAGAGATGCATGTATATAACCAAACTGGAAGCCACGCTCTCTCAAACCAAGACTGAGCTAGCCAGTCAAGAGGAAAAGGTTAACACATACTCCACACCTCATAGAACACGTAGCTCACTGGATTGCACACCACCACACCTGTCACATAGTAACACGAAACATACACCCACTTTCGCAGAGGTTCTCAATAAAAATCTGTCCAAACAGCAAAGACCTCTGAGGCAAAAACGCAAGCAAACACCTCACCCAAACACAACCCCCAAGACACATAGCCCACATAAACAGTGTGCCACTCAACCTAAGCCCCTACGGCAAAACAGTCTACCCAATACACTAGTCACTGGTGGCTCTATACTAAGGCACACTGACGTCCCACTCACTAGGTTAAATAAGGAGAATGTTACGGTCGGCTGCCTGTCGGGTGCCAGGATTTGCCACATAACGCATGCACTTGGGTCACTTCACAACAAGTACAAGTATGACTCGGTCATTGTCCATATTGGTGTGAACGACCTAAGACGTACCTCCCTGGAAAACGTGAAGAGACATATGAAGGAGCTCTCGGATTTTGTAGCCCAGCAGGTATGACCCTAGCCCAGAGTAGCAAACGACCGTTGCCTAGGATGACACCACATTACAAGCAGAAAATGATTGACTTCAACAATTGATTAAGTTTCTGGTGCCAATCAAAGGGGATCCAGTATTTGTCTGCCAGAGATGACATGATCAACACCCTGATGCTTTGCCAGAGAAGGCCTGCTTCTGTCACCCCTGGAATTCCGGATACTCATTACAAACATGGGGGACTGATGCTCTACACCAGTGATCAACTCCTCCCTGGTCAAGTCTGACCACAAGTTAATCACAGTCTATATCCAAATCCCACCCTCAACGCCCATGAAGGAGAAAACAGTGAAAAACTTCTCCAAAGCCAATTTTGGGCTTCTAAAGACAGAAGTCTCAAATTTCACATCACCCACGCAAAACAAGGAATGATGTACGGCTACTGAATCATACACCAAGGCGCTGTATGAGCATTTACACAAGTGCATGGATCAGCCCCATACCTAACAGAACCAAGATCATGTCCACCAAAAAAAGGAAGCCAATCTGGTGGTCCCTTGCCATTAAACTCTACAACAGAAGAAAAGAACTGTTGCAAAAAAAGGCAATGACCCAAGACTGGAAAAATTCCCTTGTAATTCTCAGCAAAAAACTGAGATCCCTTATCAAAGCCTCCAAAGCTAGTTATGAAAACAAAATTGCAACAAATGCTAAAGATAACCACAAGGTATTCCTTAGTTACTTCAAGAACCTACATAACAATACGCAGGGGTGCTCTGAGCTACTGCACAATGGCACCACTTATACTGAACCAAAAGACATCGTCAACATCTTGGCAGACAGGTTTGGTGCAAACTTTGCCCCCCCCCCCCCCCAAACAGGGCCCATCCCAATGCCCAAGGAATACGAAATCCCAAATATCATGGCTGCACAGGTAGAAGCCGCACTATCCAAAGCCAAAAATACAGCTTCCACAGGACCTGATAACATATCTGGCTGCATGCTACACTAATTACAAAGGGAACTGGCACCTCACCTGAGTGCCCTGTTCAACCACAGCCTCACATCAGGCTTTTTTCTCACCGAATGAAGCACCGCTACAGTCATTCCTCTCCACAAACAGGGAGTGACTACTGACCCAGGAAACTACTGCCCCATCAGCCTGACCTGTAAGGCCATGGAGCGCATCATTACAGACCTCAAACAGGGATATTGGAAACCTTCAAACCGTGGATCCTTCTGAGTTTGGGTTTGTGAAGGGCAGATCATGTCTGCTCAACCTGATAGACTTCTTTGAAATCTATCACCAGAGCACTGGATGTAGGCAAGGCAGTCCAAACAGCCTACCTCGATATGGCCAAGGCCTTCAACACTATCCCCCACTCAGGGATCATTGACAGACTCACCAACCCAGGCATCAACCCCTACATCATAAGATGGGTTAACAAATGGCTCATGGACAGAACCCACACAGTGAAAGTGGCAGACTCCAAATATGATTACTGGGCAGTCACAAGTGGTGTCCTACAAAGATCGGTCCTGGGTCCTCTCCTGTTTGGTATATACCTCTCTGAAGTTTAGGCCAACACCAAAGGGCTCTGGTTGACCAAGTTTGCAGATGACTGCAAACTGGGAGCCATTGCTGATTCTCAAGCTGAAGTCAACATCCTACAAAACGGCCTCACAAACACCAACGACTGGTGCCAGAACCATGGTCTTAAGCTCAATGTCAAAAAGTGCATCAACCCCTTCAGGAAAAATTTGGTGCCCATAAACTTCCATATCGATGGTAGCCCCCTCAACTCCCCAAATGTGTTAAGAGATCTAGGGACATGAGTGGATAAGCAACCTCTCCAACAACCATGTGGCCACTGTAGTTAGAAAGTCTTTCTATGTGGCCCACCTCATTGCAAAGGGTTTCTCTCCCAGGAAGAAAAGTCATAATCCCCCTCTACTCATCCCTCATTAGACCCATTATAGAGTACAATGCCCCATTTGGCATGTAACTCACTAGACACCTGAAACAACTGGAGAAGCCACAGAAATTCCTCTCAAAAAGGATCCAACACAAGCTCTATACAGACAGACTAAAAAAAAAAACTACAGCTATACTCAGTCTCATATCGCCTACTTAGAGGCGATCTCTGCTTGGTATACAAAGCCATGTCGAACTCGGTGTTACTAGACATGCGTCATCTGAAAAACACTCAATCCCTCCACACCACATGGTCCAAGGGCCTCAACCTCATCACCACAATAAACAGAACCTGCTGGAGGGACAGGTTTCCTAACCCAGAGACTACCCATACTCTGGAATATATTCCCCATTCATGTCAAGCAGAACACCTCACTGGCCTTCTTCAAGAAAAAAATCTTGAGTGAATGGGTAACCAGAAATTCAGCCTGGGATCATTTCAACAGCCTTGCTCGATAGGGGTACAAGGAATTAACGTCCGGCAACAGGATGACTGGGTATGTTCTTGGGCTAGGCTTATGTTGGCTCCAGGGCTATTAGCCTAGTACTCACCTATGAATCTAATAACTACTTCAGATCATGCACAAAAAAAAAAAAGAAAAAAACAACCAGATAAAAATTCAGAGCAATGAAGTAAAAATGAGACACTGACAATTTCTCATCTACCTTTTATATAGAGAGGAATTCAAGGAATGGCCATTGGAAATTACTTGAGAGTTAATACAGAAGGCAGAAATTTCTTCAGAAGGGATACCTACTGAATGGGATAAAATGAAAAAGGAGTTGAAAAATTGGTTAAAATAGAACAGAATGAAAGTTAAAGTAATAGGAATTACTCAGAAGGGCTGCAGTAAAAGGGGAATCTCACAGAACAAGACAAACATCTGAGTGCTAAAATGAAAATAATGGAGTATTTGGATAATATGCATGTGTACAAAAAGATTGCAGTTTTTGATAATTCCAGAACACAAAAAACTTGTTACAATGACTTACGCAAAACAATTCATAAAGGGTTGTCATCAAATGTGGGGAGCCTATGGCAAGAAAAATTACCAGAGATCCTACAGCAGTTTAGAAATATTTTGGAAATTTTATGAAAATTTGTATAAAGGAGAGGAATGCAGAAACTAAGGAAGAGCATAAATGGAAATCTTTACGGAAGAGTTAGTTATGCAAAGGTTAGATGACGCCGAGGCTCAACATAACAGTTAAGACAGAAGGAGATCAGATAAAAATGGTGATGTATTATCAAATGGCAGGGAAGTCTCCAGGAACAGATGACATTTCTGTGTAAGTTTGGAAGGAGGGAAAAAGTGAAAGATCTGGAAGATTTTAATAGTACTTTAAAAGGAAGGGAAACAACAGCATTTTGGAAGAAAGCTGTGGTGGCTGTCATTACACAAACAGGGTATGTGCCCATTGGACCCAGCTTCATATAGACCTACTTCAATTTTAAACCATAACCATAACATGTTTGTATCTACATTAGTTAAAAGAATGGCAAAGATACTGCCAAATTTGACAGACATGGATCAGTATGGTATTGTAGATGGGAGGTAAACATTTGACAGCATTAACAGAACAATGATGATCCAAAGGGCGGCAGAACATAAGAAAATACTGCTGTTGTTGATGGGTCTTGATGTAGAGAAAGAGACACTACGAAAGCAACTTACAAGAGAACAGTGGAAGGAAATATGTATGGCTACTAAGTATACAACCAACTCCAGAAAGTTTAGGAACTTTGGAAGTGTTTGCATTGGTATTTTTCTACCTCAGGCAGACTTTAAAGAATTGTTCCTTGGGTAGACAGCAAATGTTGGAGGTGTAATGCGGAAGAAAGAAGTAACTGGGAACATATTTTTAGAAATGTAATGAGTTGGCAGATTTTAAAATTTCCCTGCAGAGTACTCTGTCAGAAACATTGGGTGAGCAAATGGCTGCTGTAACTAAGGAAATGATTTTTCAGGTGGGACACAGGATCTGAATTGTAAGGTCTTATTAAGTTTAATTCTGTTGGATGCCAAAAAAGCAATTACTAGAAAATGGAAATCAAAGTTTAAACCAACTGTATTTAAAGGATGGAATATTATAAAAGAGTTAAACAAACTGGAACAGGGATCTATAGAAAAGGGAAAGAACAAATTACACACAAATAGATGGGAACAGTACATGCAGACTTGAAAAGCAATTTGGTAACCTCCTCTTTTTTTTTATTTTACATACCCCACTAATTATCCATTTTTAACCATAGCTTATGATCTTGATTCAACTAAAAACTCAACCACAGCACATCTTTCACTTAAAGATTCCTCAGTGCCTTTTTTCTTTGCCCATACTCTAATATCAATTCTGGTAGGGAAGGCAAATCACTAACCTGCAGATCAAAAGTGTTTTTGGCCTCATCCCACTCTATTACCTTGCCCTATTTAGTTATTTGTTCCCATTTTCTTGGTTCCTTTGCCAGTTTTTCCAGTAAATTCCCATCCTCTCTTGCCTATTTTCTGTCCCTCTATTTGGAGTCAACCCTATTGGCAAGATCTTTCTCCATTCTCGTGTTGACTTTGTTCTTAGAATACTTTCGGCTGCTTTATGAACATTTATTTATTTTATTTTACATTTGTTGACCGGGATAGTCTGACTGGATACATGTCCATTTTCAGCAGAGGCTCGGGGAGAAAAGCTCCAAGATAATAATACACACTGAACATTTAGTAAACGCTAGTTTCAAGCAGATTACAGTCATAAGCAATACCAGCATTTAGCACATATAGTGCTTATTATAAAACACTTTACAAAACATAACATTATTTTTAAAGTTAAACATACATAACATTACATTCAGGTTTAAGACACACTGAACAACAGTTATACAATTGACCCTTCCAGAAATAGAGTGGAAGAAAAAAGTTAGAAGTAGTTGAAGGTAAGGCACCTAAGAAATACAGAGGTCACAATAATATATTATTCGGTATGGTTGTTGTTATTCTCCTTAAGGATCTGCATCCAAATTCCCACTCACTATTTCCTGAACTTCTCCCAGGTTACATCATCATCCCTGTGGTAGCCCCAGACAATGAAATCACCAGGGAATGAAGAGAGTATGAATTAAAAGTGTTTGTAAAGGTTATGAAATATTTTCCATTCACAAACTTAAATCAAAACCTGAATGTAGTACTGTCATTTGTATGGAAGCATTGGGCATTATGAAAAATGTTATCAGACATACTTGGGTAAAAGTAACACAGCAAGACAAGGTACACTGTGTGTTACTATTAACATTATTAACACTACCATCACTCTAACAGTTAGACAAATCTCATGAACAGGAGATATGTTACGAAGCTAAGTGGTAAAGTTCCCAAAGTGGTAAGCTAATACTGTATGGCAGATATCAACACTGTGGGATGCACAGGACTTCACTTACTAGACAGTGCTTGCAAAAGGTTATACAGAAATGAAATATTTCTTATATTTTCATTAATAAATCAGAAATTGTACAGTTATGCAAGATCTTACCATAATGGTAGATATCCCTCTCTTCACTGTTGCACTATTCATTACAATAAAATCCCGTTCCAAGGGCAGCCCAATGTCTGGCCAGTATACCAAAGCCTTTAGGTTGCTTTAAGGTACTCTGTATGTCACACATATGCTCCCAGCAAAAAGGGTAGAGCATAAAGGTGACATCTGGAAGTACGATCCTCAGAAATTAGAGTCCTAGTAGGCATGCCAGTCCAAAGAGTAGAAAGCTAACCAATACGTCCAAAAAAGAAAAGGACCAAGGGAAGGAGGGGGGAAATGAATAATGCAACAGTGAATAGGAGGACATTTACAGTGATGGTAAGCTCTTGCAGAACTGTACTCTCTAGAAAGCCATGAAGGATGGCCCTGGCAAAACCAGCTCTAGCTCTGGAAATTCCATCCAACTTACAGTGCTTGTAAATGTATACACAGAAGTTCAGGTAGCTGCCTCAAGAATACAGTTAGTATCCAAACCCTTGAAAAAGACACCAGACGAGGCCATAGCTCTAGTACAATGAAGCTTAACAGAAGAAGGAAGGCTCTTACCATGAAGGGAATAACAAAAGGAAATGGTTTTAGAAATCCAAGAAGAAATAGTTTGCTTGGACACAGCCAATCCTACAGACCTAGGATGAAAGGAAACAAACAGCTGATCAGATTTAAGAAAAGTCTTAGTCTTATCCAAATAAAATCTGAGTTGTCTATGAACATCCAATGTGTGCAGCACCTTCTCACTGGCAGATTGTGGAAAAGAGGAAAAAAGTGAGCAAAGGAATAGACTGATTAAGGCAACTCATTCACCACCTTCAGCATAAAAGAAGGATAAGTACAAAGGGACACCCCTGCCTTATGGAACACTAAAAAAGGAGGATAAAGCCAATAAGGGCTTGTAGCTCAGACACCAGTCTGGCAGAAGTAAAGGCTAACCAAAGTACAGTCTAACGAGAACAATGCTGTAAGGAAACTGAAGCAGCAGGCTCAAAATGAGCATGGGTGAAATTTCTCAAACAAAATGAATACCTCAGGGAGGATGAACAGGCTTCCTGGAAGGCTTAATATGAAGGACATCTTTAAGAAATTTAGCTTCAAATCTAGAAGCTAAAGGAGGTGATAATAAAGACAAGTAGAGATAGCAGATAAGTAGGCCTTAACAGTAGAGTACGTCAGCCCAGCAATAAGCAGTTCACACAGAGACAGAACCAAAGGAACATCCACAGAAAGTGGATCCGGGTTACAAGACACCAAACAGAAAAACTCTTCCATTTGGATAAGTAGGATTTCCTAGTAGTGGTTTTCCTGCGGGACCCTAAGCACATCCTCAGAAAAAAGATGCCCGTGTGGAATCAAAATCCTATCACCCTCAGTGTCAGTTGAAGAGTGGACAGGTAGGGATGAATGACAGATCTCATGTCTTGTGTGAGTAGATCCACCCTGTGAGGTAACTTGTGATCACTGCCCTTGACTAAAAGCAGATTGAAGAGGGAACTAATGCTGTCTCAACCAAAAGGGAGTCAACCGACAAGATTTTGAGAGCATTTTGTTGTATTTTGAACAGGACGTTTGAAATGAAGGGAAGGGGAGGAAAGGAATAAAGAACCATCTCCTTCCAAGAAAATGAGAGGGCATCCACCTTCCAAACCAGAGGACCTGGGACTCTGGCACAAAAGAGTGGAAGTTGTCTGTTCAGTAGGGAGGCAAAAAGATCTATATGAGGAGTAGCCCCCTGGTGGACATTGCCCAGAAACACATATCTGTGAAGCACTCATTTGTAGGATTGAGTTACAGACCTGCTCAGAGTGTCTGTCACAATGTTTTGACCTGAAGGAGTGTAAACTGCTTGTAGTGTAACTTGATCCTGGACAGCTAGTTCCCACACTAGGACTCACAACCGGGAAAGATAAGACCTTGACCCCCCCCCCCCCCATTTGATGGCATACCACATCACTGTGGTATTGCTTGCAAACACCTTGAGAGGTCCTAGGGAAAAGAATGGATAAAAGGCCTGAAGAGCCACCAGAAGATCTCTGAGTTCTTTGACATTGACATGGCCTTTGTTGATGAGGTGTCCAGACTCCCTGTACCTTTAGGGACCTGAATGCTGCTCACCATCCCACATCTGAAGCATATGTGAGCAGCTTCTGAGAGGAAGGAGGTGGTTGAAAAGGGAGCCCTGTATTGACAGTCAACTGCTAAATCCACCACTGAAGTTCCAACCTGAGACAGGAAGAGGAGGAACTAAGAAATCAAGGGGATGAGAAAGCTGAAGCCAAACTGACCTTAGAAACCACTGAAATTTTCTCCTGTTGAGCTTGGCAAAAGGAGCATAGGAACAGTGGAAGCCATGAACCCCAGAGCTCTCAGAAATTCCCTGGCTGTGAAAGCAAGAAATGAGAGTTAGGGACTTGGGAAAAGGCAGGGTTGCCAGCATTAGAACAGTCTGCACCTGCACCCCAAAAAGACATGATCCTGTGAAGGAGTTAGAAAGGACTTTTTGAAACTTATAGCGAACCCCAGGCTCTGCAGAAGGGAGACAGCAAAATGAAGATAGTGCACCAATACCTCTGGAGAGGATGCCTGAAACAGGAGATTGTCCAGGTAGGGAAAGACTTGGATCCCCCTTAGCCTGCAAAAAGCAATTAGAGGAGGGAGGCATTTCATGAATTTCCTTGGGGCAGTAGAAAGGCCAAAGGGCAAAGCAGACAACTGAAAATGCCAGGAAGCAACAGAGAAATGTAAAAACTTACACAAAAGGGTCTGAATAGGGATATGAAGGTAAGCATCCTTGAGGTCCAGAGACACTAGGAAAAGCCTGAGGAAGCAGCACAGGGAGCAAGGTCTGAAGGGACAACATTCAAAAATAGGGGACCTTCAGAAAGGTATTTAGGTGACAGAGGTCCAGAATAGGCCTCTAAGTGCCCTCTTTCCTGGGAACCAAAAACATCCTGGAGTAGAACCCTTTCCCCCCTTTGTGAAACTGAAACTTCCTGAAGAGTTCCCCAAGTCAAAAGATCCTGCCCTCGAAAGAAGGCCAACTGCTCCTTAGCGGGCTAAAAATGCCCATGAAAGCAGAAACAGATTTCCAGACCATGAAATATCCTAGGCAGATAATGGATGGAATCCAGGAATCCTGAGTAATCGTTAACCAGACAGGAAGGGATAGGGGACAGACAAAGTGAAAGAGGAATGTAGTTAAGAACAGGACAGTCAGACAGCACCTGGTTCATCAGAAAAAGGAGACGTTTGCTAAAGCTGCTTGGGCTACTGTGACACAGGAGGAGCCAGCTTCCCACCTTTTATTACACCTGGGAGGAGGGGTGAGACTGCCTATGAACAAAAGCCTGCTTATTAGGGTAATTTCTCTGAAATTCAGGTACAGGAGAAACAAAGAAATGCTTAAGTTCCTGCAAGGCCTTGCCCTTACCCTGAAGAGACAAACAATCAGCAACAGCTTCACCAAACAAGTGCTTGTAGTCTAGAGGAGCATGCATCAACTTAGCCTTAACATCAGGCAAAGGTTGAAGCTGAAACCAGGAATATCTCCTTATCACAGAGCCAAAAGCAGCAGCTCTAGAAGCATCTGCTGCATCATGAGGTACAGTTGTGTAAAATCTTACCGTAACAGTAGATTTCCTTCTCTTCGCTGATGCAGTATACTTTACAACAGGGATCCCTTGCCAAGGGTGGCCCAACGTCCAGCCATTATATCAAAGCCTTTAGGTTGCTTCAAAGTACGCTGTATGTTATATGTATGCTCCTCGTGTACAGCAGGGCATAAAGGTGATGTCTGGCCATACCATCCTCAGAACTGACAGCACACCAGTAGAACACCAGTCCAAGGGAAAGAGAGGTAAACAGTGCATCCAGAAGAAAAAAGGACCAGGTGATGGAGTGAGGGAGTGAAGACTGCAACAGTGAAGAGAAAGACATCTACCATTATGGTAAGATGTTACACAAGTGTACTGTGAGCTTCCATTTCACTGTTACAGTATTTTTTACAATAGGGAGAGTGCCAAAACTCAGGAAGAACAGAGGGAGAAGGAAAAACCAGCAGGGTTCTCTAAGAAGCCATGAATGATGACCCTAGCAAAACCAGCTCTAGCTCTGGAAATTCCAACAAACTCGTACTGCATGGTAAATGTATGCCTAGAAGTCCAGGTAGCTGCCTCAAGAATAGAGTCAGTATTCAAACCCTTTTTAAAAGCACCAGAAGAAGCCAAAGCTCTAGTAGACTGGTGATGGAGTGAGGGAGTGAAGACCATTATGGTAAGATGTTACACAAGTGTACTGTGAGCTTCCATTTCACTGTTACAGTATTTTTTACAATAGGGTTTTTTACAATTTTTTACAATTTCACTGTTGCAGTCTTCACTCCCTCACTCCATCACCTGTCTACTAGAGCTTTGGCTTCTTCTGGTGCTTTTAAAAAGGGTTTGAATACTGACTCTATTCTTGAGATGCTCTCTCTAAAGCTAAAAACACAGCATCAATGGGACCGGATGGTGTCCCCGGCTGTGTGCTACACGAGCTAAATGAGGAATTAAACCCGCACATAAGGCAGCTGTTTAATCTCAGCCTTACCACAGGATACGTGCCCAAGGAGTGGCGTACGGCAACTGTGGTCCCACTCCACAAAGGCGGTGCCTCTACGGACCCTGGTAATTACCGCCCCATAAGCTTAACAAGTCTAGTCTGCAAAGCTATGGAGAGGCTCATAAACAAAGATATAGGGGACTTGCAGACATTGGACCCGACCCAGTTTGGCTTTGTCAAGGGAAGATCATGCCTTTTGAACTTGGTCGACTTCTTCGAAACAGTCACCAAGGCCATTGATGAGGGAAAGGCAGTCCATACAGCCTACCTTGACCTTGCAAAGGCTTTCGACAATACCCCACTCGGGTATTGTAGAAAACCTTACCAGCTTAAATGTAAACCCATATGTCACAAGATGGGTTGCAAACTGGCTTAAGGACAGAACCCACAGGGTTAGAGTTGCTGGCGCTGTGTCAGACTCCAAGCCGGTCACAAGTGGTGTCCCACAGGGCTCGGTCCTTGGCCCCCTATTGTTTGGCATCTACTTCTCAGAAGTACAGGCCAACATGGGAGGACTTTGACTGACAAAGTTTGCAGACGACTGCAAACTGGGCCATAGTGGAAAGTGCATCGGACACGGATATCCTTCAGAAGGGACTCACGGAAACAGATAGCTGGTGCCAGAGCCATGGCCTGAAGTTAAACGCCAAAAATGTATAGTCATACCCTTCGAGAAAAACAAGGTAACCCCAAGCTACCATATAGGTGGCAATCCACTAAGCACAGAAGAGGTTATCAGGGACCTGGGGACCCAGGTTGACAGTGGCCTTTCTTTTGACACTCACATTGCTAAAGTGGTTAGAAAGACCTTCTACATTGCCCACCTGATCATGAAGGGATTCACATCCAGATCTAGTGAGGTCATTGTTCCCCTGTACTCTTCACTTATCAGACCAATGATCGAGTACAATGCCCCATTCGGGATGCATCTCACCCGACATCTGCAGCAATTGGAGAGACCCCAAAAGTTCCTCACCAAAAGGATAAAGGGACTCCAAAATCTGTCATATGCTGCCAGATTGAAGAAACTCCAGCTCTATTCAGTCGCATACCGTCTGCTCAGAGGTGACATGTGCCTGACATACAAGGCCATGTCCAACCCGGAATTAATGGACATGCTCCACCTCAAAAATCCAAATCCACCAAAACCACTAGAGCAAGCGACTTAAACCTTAGCACGGATATAAATAGGACGTGCTGGAGGGATAGATTTATCACTCAGAGACTCCCTATGCTGTGGAATAAAATCCCGGTCCATGTGAGGCAGAGCACCTCGCTGACTCTGTTCAAGAGAAATCTAGACCTGTGGATGGGAGATCGTAGGTTTACCCCGGGAATCATCTCTGTGTCACTGCTGGACCGAAGCACAACAAACTAATGGGCACAGTATTTTTTTAAACAAGGGGTGGCGTAAGCCACAAAAATTTGGGCTAGGCTTATAAATGCCTTAGGGCAGATAGCCTAGTATAAACCTATGAACCTAGTAGAATGAGCCTTAACACAGGAAGGAAGGCTCTTATCATGAAAGGAATAACAAAAGGAAATGGCTTTAGAAATCCAAGAAGAAATAGTATGTTTGGACACAACCAATCCTAAGGACATGGGATGAAAGGAAACGGAGCTAATCAGATTTACGAAAAGTCTTAGTCTTATCCAAACAAAATCTAAGTTGTCTATACACATCCAATGTATGCAGCACCTTCTTACATTGTGGAAAAGGGGAAAAAAGTGGTAAATGAATAGACTGATTAAGGGACAAACTCATTCAACACCTTGGGCATAAAAGGATTAGTATGCAAGGACACCCAGTCCTTATGAAACACCAAAAAGGACAAGCCATAAGGGCTTGAAGCTCAAGACTCCAGTCTGGCAGAAGTAAGGAGCTAAACAAAAGTACAGTCTTTCAAGAGCAATGTTGCAAGGAAGATGAAGCTGCAGGCTCAAAAGCAGCCTGACAATCTTCCAAAATAGATCACACGGAGGAGGAACAGACTTCCTGGCAGGCTTAATATGAAGGACACCTTTAAAGAATTGTTTAGCCTCAAATCTAGAAGCTAGAGGAGGAGATAAAGTCAGACAAGCAGAGATAGCTGATAAGTGGGCCTTAAGAGAAGAATAAGCCAATCCAGCATTGCACAATTCACATAGATAAGAGAACCAAAGGAACATCCACAGAAAGTGGATCCAGGTTACGTGAAAGCCACTAAACAGAAAATCTCTTCCATTTTGTCAAGTAGAATTTCCTAGCCTCTTGCAGGATGATAAGCAAGTCCAGAGAGAAAAAAAGTGTCTATGTGGAATCAAAATCCTATCACCCATACTGTCAGTGGAAGAGTGAACAGGTGGGGATGGTGAGATTGCTTGTCTTGTGTGACGTAATGATTGCCTTTGGCTAAATGCAGAAGAGGAGGGATGCTGTCTCAACCAAAAGGGAGTTACCAACAAGATTTTGGGATCATCCTGTTGAATTTTGAACAGGACTTTTGGAATAAGGGGAAGGGGGAGGGAAAGCATTAAGAAACATCCCTTTCCAAGAAAAAGATATAGCGTCCACCTTCCAAACCAGATGACCTGGGACTGGCACAAAAAAAAAAAAAAAAAGAGGAAGCTGTCTGTTTAGAGGGAAGTTAAATAGAACTATTTGAGGAGTACCCCCCACTGGTGGACAATATCCAGAAACACATCCCTGTGAAGCATCCATTCATGGGACTGAGTTAAGGACCTGTTCAGAGTGCATGCCACAATATTTTGACCCGAGGGAATGTAAACTGCCTGAAGATTCAACTTGATAGTGGACAGCAAGTTCTCACACCAGGAGTGCCAACTAGCAAAGATAAGATCTTGCCCCCCCCCCCCCAGTTTGTTTATAAACACATCACTGTGGTACTGTCTATAAATACCTGGACAGGTCCTAGGGAGAAGAGATTATGAAAAGCTTGAAGAGCCTGCAGAAGAGCGCTCATCGCTTTTACTTTGATGTGCTTTTTCTGTTGAAGAGGTGACCAAACACCTTGCACTTTTAGGGGATAAATGCTGCTTCCCATCACACTTCTGAAGTGTCTGTGAACAGCTCCTGAGACGGAACAGGGACATGAAAAGGGAACCCTGGATTTAGAGAACTGTTGAATCCATCACTGAAGTTCCTTCTTGAGACACGGCAGAAGAGGAACTATGAATTTGAGGGGATGTGCATGTTAAAACCAAACCGACTTCAGAGACCACTGAAACTTTCTCATGTGAAGTTTGATCAGAGGGAGTAAAGGAACTGTGGAGGCCATGAACCCCAGAGCTCTCAGAAATTCCCTGGCTGTTACACAGGTGAAAGGAAGAGTAGTTTGAAAAAAGGAAATGAGTGTTAAGGCCTTGGGAGGAGGCAGGGATACCAGCAGAGGCACAGTCTGGATCCCCAGAAAAACATGGTCCTAAGGAGGAGTCTGAAAAGACTTTTTGAAATTTATTGTGAACCCCAAGCTTTGCAGAAGGGAAATGGCAAAGTGAAGATTTTGCAACAAGATCTCTGGAGAGGATGCCAGAAACAGGAGATTAGCCAAGTAAGGAAAGACTTGGATCTCCTGAAGCCTGCAAAAAGCAATCACAGGAGAGAGGCTTTGGTGAAAACCATTGGGGCAGTAGAAAGTACAAAAGGGCAAAGCAGAGAACTGAAAATGCCAGGAAGCAACAGAAAAATGTAAAAACTTCTTAAAAAGGGGATGAATAGGGATATGGAGATAAGCATCCTTGAGCTCCACAGACACCATATAAGCTTGAGGAAGCAAGAAAGAACAAAGTCTGAAAGGACAACATTTGAAAGGAGGGTACCTTCAGAAAAGTGTTTAGATGACAGGGGTCCAGAATTGATCTCCATGTACTAGAGTAAAACCCCCTCTCCCCTTTGCGACAGTCACCTCTTGAGTAGTGCCCAGAATCAAAAGATCTCAAAGCACCTGTGAAAGGAAGGACAGCTGTTCCTCGGGGGGGGGGGGTGCTGAGGAATTCCCATAAAAGGGGGAAGATACTACCAGACCATGAAATACCCCTGGTGGACAATGGATAGGAATCAGGAATCCAAAGTAATCTTTAGCCAAACAGGAAGAGAGAGAGAAAAGCAAACAGAAAGGGGAAAGTGGTTGGGAAGAATAGGAATGTCAGACAGCACCTAGTTTAACAGGAAAAGGAGACTTCTGAGGCACAGAAGTCTGAGCAGCCTTTGCAGGAGGAGCCCACTTGCCACTTTTTTTACCCTTAGGAGGAGGGGCGAGACTGCCCGCAAACAAAGGCTAGCTTACTGGGATAGTTTCACTGAAATTTAGGCACAGGAGAAATACACGTTTTAAGTTCCTGTAAAGCCTTGCCCATATCCTGAAGGGACTTAAACAAATCAGCAGCAGCCTCACCAAACAAGTGTTTTATTATCTAGAGGAGCATCCATCAACTTACCTTAATATCATCAGGCAAAGACTGCAAAGAATACCTCATCACTGACCCAAAAGTAGCAGCCCTATAAATAAATCTGTTGCATCATAACACTTGATGGAATGAGGAGCCACTTGGGAGGAAGTCCCTAAAAGCAAAGGGCAGAAGTTTTACCTTTAGAATCTGAAAGATCAGAAATCACCTGACAGGCCTGGGAAAGTAAAGCCAACAAGTACCTGGACGTATGGGTCCGATAATTAACAGCCTAAAAGCCAAGGTAGCAGAAAGGCAGTAACTTTGGAGAAAGAAGCAATTGAGAAGGTTTGTCAGAACTACTACCACCACCGAAGGGTCAGCAGAATTTTATTTATTTTACATTTGTTAACCGGGATAATCCAACTAGACTAGGTCCATTTTCAGTGGAGGCCCTGGGAGTAAAGCTCCACAATTAGATACAACAACAAGAAACAGACAAAATGGACAATGATAGAATAGAGACATGCACAATAACAATGCTGAAATTAACTGTCTTAATAGGCTACAGGTCTATACATCTAAAGCTTATAATTTTGCATTACATTAATAGTAGGTAGATTAGAAGGGAGGCAATCTGGATTAAGAAGTAATTGTTATGTTATACATGGGCAGATCCAGGTTTTTCTGAGATGTGATTTAAGTGATTTTTTGAACTGTGTGATAGTTGAGGCAGAAGGACTCTTGTACAAGAACCTACAGTCCTCAGGCACCCTACAGAACCTACTGGGTTTCTTGGGGGAAAGGGACTAAGTTATTTGGAGCCTTAGAGGCATTAGAAAAGGCATCCAACAAAGCAGCCAATACCAGAGGGACAGCAGAAATTCTTGGAGAATCCACTGACAGAAGCTCATACCTTTTTTTGTATCTCGAAAACTTCAGCACAATCCTATTTAAAGAACTCCATCATACTAGTGTGTGTCCCCAAAAGAAATCCCTTCAAAGGAGTACCAGGACTGGTAGATTCCTCCTCCTCTGAGCCATAGTCTAAAGGAGAGGGAATCTGGGAGGAGTAAACAAGGGATTCCTCATCTGAATCTGTCTCCTCCTCAGAGGAATCCTGTTCTCTGGGTCTCAAAGGGGGGAAGAGGACCAGGGGGCAGAACAGAAACTTCCTGAGGAAGTTTTTAAAGCCATCAAAGCAGTACCAATCCCTGAGTGAAGGACTGCATTCACTTTGTGGACCTTTAGGAGCAAAGGAAAAATGCTTAGTCTTCTGCTTTTTTTTTTTTTTTTAAAGGAAACGTATGCCTTAAATTTGAAAGGCTCTGCATTCACTTTGTGGACCTTTAGGAGCAAAGGAAAAATGCTTAGTCTTCTGCTTTTTTTTTTTTTTTAAAGGAAACGTATGCCTTAAATTTGAAAGGCTCTGACCCAGGGCGCCATTCAATAATTTTATTAGGGACTTCTCTGACTAAAATCTGGGGAACACCACTGGGCCTCTCAGAAATAAATCAACAGCAGTTCCCACCGAACATCCATAACAGACATCTGCAATGTCTCTTTGGACATGCTCAAGGTTGGATCCCCACCCGGCCTCCAACCCGATTGCTGCAGAAGAATCCAGCGATGAAGCTGGGTGAACCTCCAAGTTATCACTCACTTCAGGAGGGATGTCCGGCAGAGACTGAACGGCAGACTATTCTGGCCTAGGTTTCTTGGCCTTCTTTCCAGATGGCTGTCCATTGGACTGGGAAGTTCCCTCCATTGTGCCTTTAGCCAAAAGCTTAAGACATTAACTCTCAAGATAAATCACCAAAGAAGACAGCTTACTACGAAGGGTTTTGGGAACAAATGCCTGACAGATAAAACAGGATGTATGGTTGTGTGAAGAGCCAAGGCAAAACAGACACTGTGTTACTGTCTTCATGGAGAATCTGTCTCCCACACTGGCATTTACCCTTCTTGGTTAACATGAAACCCCTCAAGCAACAACACAGCAAAAGATAATAAAACCCCAATGGGGCACTTACCTGCAACAGCTTGATGAACCAGCAATGGAACAGGCATTCAGACAAGATGATCAAAAGATGGCATTCAGACTGGCAGCAAAGTGGTTCTGAGGATGGTATGGCTGATGTCACCTTTATGCCCTATGCTACGCAAGGAACATATGTGTGACGTATGGCATACCTTAAAGCAACCTAAAGGCTTTGGTACACTGGCCGGATGTCAAGCCATCCTTGGCAGGGAATCTCTATTGCAAAGAATACTGCAACAATGAAATGGAAGGACATCTACGCTTAACATAATGGCAAGCCACCTGATAAGAAGTCCCTAGCAAGGAAAGAGCAGAAGTCTTCCTTCAAACCAGGGAGATCAGAAATTACCAGACAGGCTTTAGAAAGAAGAACCAAAATATATCTGGACATATGGGTCTGATAACGGATAGCCTTAAAAGCCAATGTAGCAGAGGTATAAACCTTCTTACCTGCTTGTCTTTATCAGAAGGAAGTAACTTAGTAGAAGGCAGTAACTGAAATGGCTTGTCAGATGCCACAGACACTACACAGAGGGGTCAGCAAAAGGACACCTATAAAGAAATTTGCAGTCCTCGGGTATCCTATAAAACCTATCCGGTTTCTTGGGTCAGGATGCTGGGAATCTGGGGCTTGAGATCCAGTAGAAAAGGCATCTAACAATGCAGCCAAAACAGAAGGAACAGCAGAAGGTCTAGGACAGTCCATTTGCAAAAGTCTGTAATACCTCTTCAGAAACTTGGGCACAATCTCATTTAAAGAAGTCCATCATTCCAGAAATTGCGTCTCCAAAATAAATATCCTCAAAAGGAGTGTCAAGACTTGTGGACTCCTCTTCCCAAGACCTACAGTACAAAGGGAAATGATCCGAGATGAATAAGCAAGGGATTTATCTGAATTTCACTTCCTCTTCAGAAGAATCCTGTTCCCCAAGTCTTTTAAGAGCAGTAGAGGACCAAGTGGGAGCAGGATCAAAAAATTCATGTGGAAGTATCAAAGCCATAACAGCACTAAGCAACCACCAAGAGAAATTCTGTCATGCTTTGTTTTTCATTTCTTTTTGAAAGGGACATCTGCCTTGTAAAATTTAGAAGGCACAGACCCCAGATGGCATTCAATAACTGTAGTCAGAACTTCCTCTCTAACCAAAACCTGAGGAACACCCCAGGCCCTTCGGAAATAATCAGACACAGTTTCTCCTAACCATGCAAAGTGGACATCTGCAAGGCCTCCAGGGACATACAAGAAGTTGGATCCATGCGGTCTTCTAAAATGGTCATGGCAGAGGAATCCAAATGCAGAGAAGAGTGACCCAACGGGCTTTCACTAGCCTTGTGACAGATGTCTGGCGAGGGTGACACAGCGGAAGAATCGGACCTAGATTTCTTGGCCTTTTTCTTCATGGACAACTGACCCTTGGAGTGGGAAGTTCCTTCCATGGTGTCTTTTGCTAAAAGCTTAAGACATTGGTTCTCAAAGTACAAGGCCAAAGAGGAAAGCAGACTATGGAGAGTCTTCGGAATGAAAGCCTGACTGAACCAGAACAGGACGTATGGTCATGGGAAGTGTTGAGACAAAATAAGCACTGCTTGTGACGATTTTTATGGGGTATCTGTCTTCCGCACTGGATGACGTGAACCCCACAAGCAACACACGCAAAAAAAAAAAAAAAAAAAAAGCCCAATAGGCCACTTATCTGAAAGGGAAAGAAGATATGTGTAAAAATCCCCAATAGGGTACTTATTTAAAATGGCTTGATGAACCAGCAAATGAAGTGGGCATTCAGACTATCAAAAGATGGAGCTCGGACTGGCGGCAAAGAAGTTCTGAGGATGGTATGTCCTAACGTCACCTTTATGCCCTACACTTTTTGGGGGAGCATAAGTGTGACATACGGAATATCTTAAAGCAACCTAAAGGCTTTGGTATATTGGCCGGATGTTGGGCCACCCTTGGCAGGGGATTCCTATTGCAATGAATACTGCAACAGTGAAATGTAAGGACATCAAGCGTAACCTGTCATGCTAGGAGCTATAAGTAGTATGAGTCAGAATGCTAAACACACTTGGAAAAGGAAAAATAACAAGAAATGTATCTATTTGAAGTATACCATATTAATATAACGTTATTCTTATACTGATACTAGCACTTTATGTAAAGTAGATCACATGTTAAAAAGCAAGGTAGCATCTATTAAAAACATTTTAATATTGATTCCAAAACTTTTTGAATGGTAGACCATGACTGAAGAAGCAAAGTGACATCTAAAAGCTGACATGATTTGCTAGGCATGCAGAGTGAAAATCAATATGGGATGCAAAAGGTTTGAGTTGAGAAGCATTTGCAAAAAGTCATGAAAATATATGGCACCTTTCATATTTGCATTACTTTTTTTTCTACTTCATTTCTACATAAGTAATGCCATGCTGGTCCTACTGATGTTAGATAGAATGCTTAAATATCCACTTGATAGGGAAGGGCATTGTTTTTTTTTTTTCAGCCAATAAGAGATGCACTTAAAATGCTAGTGTGGAAAGAAAATATACACTTTAATGCTCAGTACAATAACTGCACCTCCCTGGAAAATAACCTTATTCTAAGTCCAGGAGTTTCCTTCATACTACCAAATACTAGAAGCCAAGAAACCCAGGAAGACCAACAGCATTGTTTGTGAAGAAAATTGTGAAACTAGTAGACAAAGAGACAGCTATGTTCAAGATGCCACTCATTTTCTTTGCATTCATTAATGTCATCATGACCCACAAACACTTAGCCACAATAGATGTTACATCACTCTACACAGTCACCACACACAAGGATGGCATTGCTGGCAGTACTTACAAGAGAAAACAGGTCACAATAGTAACCAGATATAGCTGGACAACTTACAGAATGCAGTCTGATGCAACTTTTATTTTAACGGAAAACATATTTAGAATGTGGTCACTTCAATGAGTGCCAGAATGGTTCCACAGTATGCAACACCTCTTCAAGGGAAACACAGAAGAGGAATTTCTATAGCACTGCACACACACAGGTTACTTTCTTATTTCTATTTTATTGAAGATTTATTTGTAATAATGAGACACAGCATCAATTCCCTCAATGAATACGACCAAAGACTCAACAGAATGCACCCATCTATTAAATTTTCCCTGGACTACTCAACTTCAAGTGTAACCTTCCTTGACACTAAGGTTACTACTGACAATGGGGTATTACAGACATCTACAGGAAACAGACAGCTGTATCTGCAAAACAGCTGATTATCCTGGCCACACAAAAGTTATTTACAGTCAAGCACTTCAAAATCACTAAATTTATTCTAGTGAGACAGTTGGCATAAATGAAAGAAGCCATGCTTACACAAGGTCACTTTGCTAGGAAGTATAACAGGACAGAAGACACAGCAATACAGCTACCACGGGAAAGGCTGCTCCAGTATAAAGAGGGGGAACCCCTATGACAGTATCATACTAGTGACAACACAGCATCCGAAACTTAGACTCTACTAAACTGTAAGGGCCTTTCAATAAATGTACAGTGAGAGCATGATATACTGAGAAACATTTACGCACATTAAAATGCTGTACCCAGCTATGTTTAAGTTGTCTCTCTTTTAGGTGTAAAAACATTTAAGGACCACAAATCCGCACTAGATGATCCCTCAGCAAAATATGAGGACATAAATAAAACTGTAGGATCATCTAACACTGGGATTCAACCTAAATGAAAAGGAAGGGGCAAGGTGAAGACCGCACTGGAGAATATGCCAAGGAAAAGAAAGAAAGAAAATGTTTGGAAAGATCCAAGGAAGTTAAAGAATTTAAGGAAAATAAAACTTGGAAATCACATGAATTTGGACATTACACCACAGTTAAGCAACTGTTTATGAAACATGGATGTAATTGTACACATTTTGACAATGGATAATACTTTTTAGCCCTTTTTAAAAGGGGGAGGGTCTGTATTAGATTAATGCACAAGTATAGCCTTTAACTAAACCACATTAGTTATATTTACAACTTAAATATATTTTGCAACTTGAAATAGCTTTCATTATAAATACCATCTCCAACTGCAAGTTTATAAAAGATCTGTCCTGTATCTATTTAACAGGGCAAGATGTTTGCTAAACACTACAACATTAAGGAGTGTTGAGCTGTTCTAAAGCTGTTTTTTTTTTCTTTTATGCATAAATATTTAATATGTTAAAACCCATTGTAGATGATTGCTGGATCCAACATAAAATACATGCTGCATTAGATTGATTATCATTCACAGTGATAAGCAAATGTTGAGAAACTGATGGAAATTCTCTAGACAAAATCAGAGTCTTTTTGAAGTTAAGGGTATGGTTATGTGGAAGGGATACTGATGAGAAATCCCTAATTGTCTGTATTCAATATCTGAGATTAGTTCTCCTTGGGGAATGAGGGCTTAAGCTTGCAATATCAGTGAGGAACTTGTGCTCTGCATTTGTCCTGGAAGTAGTTAGAATGACATGTTGCAAACCTGTAAAAAGGATTGCACATGAAATGCTATGGAAGTTAATAAGTGTCTAGAGTGAGTACAGTTGCCACCTGACAGGAAATTTTCCTGATAAGTGAAGATATCAGGGTCTCTTGTCAGGACATCTGGAAATCAGGGTCTCTGTCAGGAAATTCAGTTTTGGTGAGAGAATGTGTCCGGTAGTCTGAATCATTGTGAGAACTAATATATTTCTCAGGTGTTTTGCAAAAAATCAGCGTTTCACTTGAATTTACTAATTTACTATCTGAAATGTAAATAATTTTGTCATAATACTTTCTGGTTTCAAATGGTATCCTAGGTGATACGTGGTGTGATCATTAGGAGGCAGCTGTACAAATCAAAAGCTCCCTCTTCATGATCTGGCTTAGGAGTAGTACACAAACTCTGAACATTCTTTTTTATAAATGTGAAACAATGGATCTGTCATCCAGCTAAACTTTATGTTCAGTCTGGTAAAATTTACATATGCTTTGTTTTCCTTCAATATAAATAATACTGTAGAAAAGAAAACAAATGTGGATTCAGGAAAATTTTAAAGTGTAGCTTGCAGGAAACAGTGTAGACATTACACATTTTTTTCTGTCCTCATTTTCTTAGTATGATTTTTTTTTTTTAGAATCCCATGTTGATCTAGTGTAACAGTTTCAACAAACATACCAGTCGCCTAAACTGCTTAGTCAAGCTAGTACCAGAGTTGTCTGTGGACATCCATGGTATGGAGTATTCTTTCTCCATCATTTTTACATTCACGAAAGAAAACAGGGATATTGATATTTTGGCTTAACAAACTCAGATACCACTTTAGGCATAAAAGGATTACTTCTCAAAGAAACCCTGTCCCTGTGGAAAATGAGGTAGGGTTGACTCACCATTAGAGCTTGCAACTTGGATACTCTTCTTGCAGAGGTCAGAGCATTCACTAAAACTCTGCCATGTTACGAACCCGAAGTCAGCTAGGCTAGCTGATTCAAACGGAGTTAGTGTTAGCTTCTCTAACACAAAATTAAGAACCCAAGGAAAGGCCACCGGTTTTCTTGAAGGCCCCTTATGAAAACCTCTTTCAAAAACATTTTGACATGAGACTGCATCAAAAGAGTAAGATCCATGGACAGACATTATGAAATGTCTGATAAATGAACATTGACAGATGAGTAAGAATGGCCATAGGATATTAACTCTCACACACACATTGTAAACCAGAAAATTTGCCCGGGATGGGTACTTATGTTGTTGGCACCAACTAGAAAGTCTTTTCCATTTGGTAACATATGATTTTCTAGTTGCAGGTTTTCTTGTCTCCATTAGTACCTGCTGCACATCCTCAATAAACAGATGCCTAAAGGAATTAAGACCCTATCATCAAGGCAGTCAGCTGAAACTGACTGGTGTCAGGGTGTATCAAACACCCCTGTTCTTGTGCGAGTAGATCCAACCTGTGAGAAAGTTTGTGGTAATTGCCCCTGACCATTCCCAAAAGAAGGGAGAATCACTGTTGCTTGGGCCAGAAGGGAGTCACCACAATGACCATGGGGGATTCCTTCTGAATCCTCAGAAAAGTATCTTTGATACCAGTGGAAAGGGTGAAAACGCATATAGGAACATTCTTGGCCAAGGAAAAGAAAAGACATACACCTTTCAGGCCTTCTTGCATGGAGTCCTAGAGCAGAATCTTGGCAGCTGATTGTTCAAAGAGGAAGCAAAGAAGTCTACTTGAACTCCCTACAGATTGAAAAAAACTTGTTAAGACCCACTGATCTAGTTTTCATTCGGGAGGTCTGCCCTTGTCCTGCTCAGTTTGTCAGCTACATAATTATGCTCTGACAATGTAGGATGCCTGTAGAGTGGGACTGTCCTATGAAGCTATATCCCAAGCTAACATGGCTAGCCAGCAAAGTGGGGTACAACCTGGTTCCCCCTTGCTTTCTGATGTACCATATGACTGTGTTATTGTCTGCAACAACTTGAAGAGGTCCTGCGGACCAGAAATGATTCAGACAGCAGAGTGCTTGATCAGGGCAAGCGTAAAAAATCAGCTGCAAAAAGTGAGGAAGAAACACTGACTGGGGAAAATTCTGCAACTGTTCAGCAAAAAGCAATGCAACCTTCAGACACGACTTCCAGTAGCCTAAAGGAAGCTAAGACAACTGCATACAGACCTGGCTAAAATAAAGAAAACACTGACTGAGTACATCAACACAAACAACAAAAGGCTGGAAAAATGAAGCAGCTTTAAATGGATATTCACACGAGATGATAAAGCTGCAAAAAACAGAGGTCGCAATAAAGAAAAGGCTGGTTGAATATGAGACTTCTAAGGAAGAGATGTTTCAAAAATTAATAGAATTAGAGGATAGAGCACATAGCGAAAACCTGAGATTTTCAGCTATACCAGAGAGCCTAGAAGGAACAGACTGCATTAATTTTATGAAAGCACAAATAAGCAACTGGACTGATACTCCACAGCAGGAGTTGTTAGCTGAAAGTGCACACTGTGCATTCTCCAAACTTGGCTATAAGAAAGCAACCAAGACCTTTAATAGTAAAGATGCAATCCTACCAGCAGGAGTCGTCAATACTGACAAAATTGTGGCAGAAGGACAAAGTACTAAAAATGGGACACAGCAGTGTGTTTTTGGAGCATGATTACTCATTGTACACCAACAGAAGAGAAGCAAATTTATTCCACTATTCAGGGACTGTCTAGATGTAGGTGTGAGATTCAAACTGCTGTAACCCAGTTGTCTTCAAGGTATTCTTCCCTGGAGGAACAAAAAACATTTTCAGATGAAGTACATGCTAAAGAGGAAATACAAAAGTTTGTCCAACAAAAGGTAAGTTGTGAAACAGAAGGAGATTCTGCTTCTTCTACTACTGGTAATAAAGACCACAGAGGGAATGTACCCATCAAAACCTTTTCAAATTTTTCAATGGAAAATGCTGGAGAGGAGCACGAGAGTTGACTAGAAGAATCGAGAGTACCTTGGAAATGAAGCAGACACAGGATTTTGGAGATGAATAGTAACACCACCTATAACAATGTGGGATTACAATGCAATAATTATACTTGTGAAATATGACAGGAAAATCTGAAAATATTGGCCTTTTTCAGAATTTGCTGGACTTGTGGGGACTTTAAAGCATATGCCCTACTTTTTGTCATTAATGTTTGGAAAGTGTTTTGGGGGGGGAGAAAGTTAACCAAGTAAAGATTTTTTTTCCTAAATAGTACCAGTTTTGTAGCATGTGGTTTTCTTTACATGCTGTAAACTAAGTTATTTTTTTCAGTTATTTTTAAATGTAATGGGGACTGTAAACAGGTGTTGCTGCTTTTTTCCCATCTTTCTCCACTCTTCCCTCTCTCTTCTTGCTCAGTTTTAAGAAATGCAGGCACTGCAATGTATAAAAAAGCCTGGTTAAACAGTATGATAAAAGAAAAATTAATGTGCTTTTTCTCATTATTTGCATGGGGCAATGACTGGATTAAAGATCTTAGATTGATTTAGTAAAATAGTTAAGACAGGGCAACTAAATGGAAAAGAACAAAGCATATTAGGCTTTTTTCTAGCAAATACATGTATGCTCAGTAACAATTCTGCAGCTGGTCTTCATGTTTCCATGGAAACAATCTGAAAAAGAGAAACGGTCTGCCCAGTTCTCATGTCTCCATGGAAATAATCTGATAAAAAGAAACTGGCTACAGTCTGCTGGAGAATGATTGGCTGAGGAAAAAAAAAGAAACAGAAACTAGCTAGGAATTAATGATGTTCCTCGTGATTCACTGTTGCAGTCATTACATTTGGGTTATCTGCCTGCAGGTAGCCCTCAGCCGGCCTGAATATCAAAGTCTTGGGTCCTGCGTCGGATGCTGTCTCTTCTTCCATGACGTCAAGTAGTCAGGGGTATAAAGCATGCAGCTGACACCATTACATCAGTCTTTCTTGCCATGCAGTGCCCGAAGCAGTTTGCAAGTGCTGGTCAGCAGACTCCTGAAATTTTCATTTTTGAGTTTCAGAAATTAACTCTTCAAAAAAGCTAAGTACCCCCGTTGGGGATCATTTTTCTTGTTCTAAACCGATGTCAGTAAAAGTTAACAATTGTATTACCTGTGGAAAGCAAATACCTCAAAGATTTTCATTAGTACTGCATTCCTTGTTTAGGCCCAGACCACTATGTCCCTCGCTGTCGGTTTTGTGCCTTATTCAATCCTCGAACTATTCATCATCTGTCCATTTTTGCAGCAAACTATTTCGGTACTCGGTTTAATTATCCAGAAATGGCTTTGGTAAGCCATCTGACTACCAACATTCTGAAAAAACGTAAAGATAAAGACAGAGACAGACCACATAGGTCCAAAGCTGCCGATGATGCTTCCGTTAAGCTAGTCGCCAGTTTGCCAGTACTCAGTGAGGCGCTTTCGCAGCCCTTGATACCCACTACTAAAGATTTGCAGGCCTCTAATGAGACCCATTCGGAGTTTGGTATGCAGAGAGATGCTTCTTTGACTATGGAACCTGCGGATGTCTACCTTGGATGGGTCTGCAGGCACCAGCATCTGAGGGTGTATTCAGGCCTACAGACTTGCATTTCAAACCAATGCCATCTTCTTCTTCAAGGCCTAAAACTCGACCCACTCCTAGAAAACAGATGTCCAAACCGCATGGTCAGGCCCATACGCCTAAAAAAATAAAGAAGAATGGCTGAAGACCTTATTACTTTAATTAGGGGAAGCCAGCCTTCTCCCTCTAAGAGACCTTGAATTGATTTTCCTTCTGATTCTTCTGATCAGGATTCAAAAATTTGTTTCTTCTGATTACCAGGATTTGCCCTTATCTACATATGAGGATTCTGATGCTGAGGATTCCATTCCTTTTTGTCATTAATGTTTGGAAAGTGTTTTGGGGGGGGGGGGGGGAGAAAGTTAACCAAGTAAAGATTTTTTTTTCTTAAATAGTGCCAGTTTTGTAGCATGTGGTTTTCTTTACATGCTATAAACTAAGTTATTTTTTTTCAGTTATTTTTAAATGTAATGGGGACTGTAAACAGGTGTTGCTGCTTTTTTCTCATCTTTCTCCCCTCTTCCCTCTCTCTTCTTGCTCAGTTTTAAGAAATGCAGGCACTGCAATGTATAAAAAAGCCTGCTTAAACAGTATGATAAAAGAAAAATTAATGTGCTTTTTCTCATTATTTGCATGGGGCAATGTCTGGACTAAAGATCTTAGATTGATTTAGTAAAAAAGTTAAGACAGGGCAACTAAATGGAAAAAGAACAAAACATATTAGGCTTTTTTCTAGCAAATACATGTATGCTCAGTAACAATTCTGCAGCTGGTCCTTCATGTTTCCATGGAAACAATCTGAAAAAGAGAAACGGTCTGCCCAGTTCTCATGTCTCCATGGAAATAATCTGATAAAAAGAAACTGGCTACAGTCTGCTGGAGAATGATTGGCTGAGGAAAAAAAAAGAAACAGAAACTAGCTAGGAATTAATGATGTTCCTCGTGATTCACTGTTGCAGTCATTACATTTGGGTTATCTGCCTGCAGGTAGCCCTCAGCCGGCCTGAATATCAAAGTCTTGGGTCCTGCGTCGGATGCTGTCTCTTCTTCCATGACGTCAAGTAGTCAGGGGTATAAAGCATGCAGCCGACACCATTACGTCAGTCTTTCTTGCCATGCGGTGCCCGAAGCAGAAGCAGTTTACAAGTGCCGGTCAGCAGACTCCTGAAATTTTCATTTTCGAGTTTCAGAAATTAACTCTTCAAAAAAGCTAAGTACCACCGTTGGGGATCCTTTTTCTTGTTCTAAACCGATGTCAGTAAAAGTTAACGATTGTATTACCTGTGGAAAGCAAATACCTCAAAGATTTTCATTAGTACTGCATTCCTTGCTTAGGCCCAGACCACTATGTCCCTCGCTGTCGGTTTTGTGCCTTATTCAATCCTCGAACTATTCATCATCGGTCCATTTTTGCAGCAAACTATTTCGGTATTCGGTTTAATTATCCAGAAATGGCTTTGGTAAGCCATCTGACTACCGACATTCCAAAAAAACCTAAAGATAAAGACAGAGACAGACCACATAGGTCCAAAGCTGCCGATGATGCTTCCCGTTAAGCTAGTCGCCAGTTTGCCGGTACTCAGTGAGACGCTTTTGCAGCCCTTGATACCCACTACTAAAGATTCGCAGGCCTCTAATGAGACCCATTCGGAGTTTGGTATGCCAAGAGATGCTTCTCTGACTATGGAACCTGCGGATGTCTACCTTGGATGGGTCTGCAGGCACCAGCATCTGAGGGTGTATTCAGGCCTACAGACTTGCATTTCAAACCAATGCCATCTTCTTCTTCAAGGCCTAAAACTCGACCCACTCCTAGAAAACAGATGTCCAAACCGCATGGTCAGGCCCATACGCCTAAAAAAACAAAGAAGAATGTCTGAAGACCTTATTACTTTAATTAGGGGAAGCCAGCCTTCTCCCTCTAAAAGATCTTGAATTGATTTTCCTTCTGATTCTTCTGATCAGGATTCAAAAATTTGTTTCTTCTGATTACCAAGATTTGCCCTTATCTACATATGAGGATTCTGATGCAGAAGACTCCATTCCCTCTGCTTCCCTTCCAGAAGATTTTTCTTTTGGTGAAACCTTGCACACTCTTAGGGAGCACTTCCGCTGGGAAAGCCAGGATTACTCTGACTCCGAAAAGAGGCTTAGGGAATTCTTACTCCTACCTCAACACAGGCCTTTTAGCTATCCCTCCTTGTCCTGGACATGTAGATGATGCCTTCTTGGAATCTAGCCTGGCCCCAGACACTTCACCTCCGGCTCCCAGGAAACCTGACAGGTATTACAGAGTACCTGACTCTCAAGTTCCTTTTCAAGAATCCTGCTGCGGACCCAGAGACCATTTCCCAGGGACCTAAAGGCATTAAGGCTACTACTGCCAAAAATCCTACCCCCTTTGACAGAGATTCCAGGGCCTTGGACAGATGGATAAGAAGGTATACACTTCTGCTACTTTGGCCATTAGGGCCTTAAATTGCCAGTTTCATATGCTGAAGTATCAGCAACATATTATGGGACTACTTAAACAGAAAATGATGTTGCTTCCTGACTGTGCCGAAAATAAAGAATTACAGAATTTAATGCATTCTGCTGAACAAGTTGGTAAACATACTTTGCAATGTGGTTTTGATTCTTTAGAAGCATCTTGCAGGGTTGCTGTCACTGGGTCTGTTCTTAGAAGACATGCTTGGCTTAAGGAGCAAACTTTGCCAGATCATGTTAAAGCTAAATTACTGGACGCTCCCTTAAACCAAGATTGCCTGTTTGGCAACAAAGCAGAAGTCGTTCTTAAAAAGATGGCAGAAAAAGCTAAATCTATGCAAACTGTTAAAGATTTTCTGCAAGTACAGCCTCCCAGATTCAGTAGGCATTGGCCTTCTATGCACTGGTCCTTTCCAGCCTCTTTCAGGCCTTCTCAGTCCAAACCCAAGAACAGCAGACCACCTAGGCTACAGTCTCAAGGTACTCAGAGGCCTAAGCAGTGGGGGGCTTCCACTTCCAAAGCTGGAAGTAGCAGTCACCCCACTATGGAAAACTGTCACAATGACTTAACCTTAAACCTTCCCAGCCTTGCTCAACTGCATGCTCCCTTAGGGGGAAAGATTGCACGGCATGCAAAAAACTGGGAACTCATTACTCAGGACAAATGGGTTTTAAATATAGTTTCCCAAGGATACCGATTCCACTTCTACACCTTACCAACCCCAAACGATTGGCCAGACCTACACCCAAATCAGTGGGCAGAGGCTCAACAGCAGGTTCTCTCTCCTCTAAGTATCAGGGCTATTCAACCTGTCCCAGCAGAAGAAAGGGGACAAGGCTTTTACTCAAGACTTTTTCTGGTACCCAGAATAGACAGCGCCTGGCGTCCTATCCTGGACCTCTCTATTCTAAACACGTTTTTGGTAATCCCAAAAATTCAAAATGTTAACACTTCATCAGCTGTTTCCTATGCTAGGCAAAGATGCCTGGTTGGCAACCTTAGACTTAAAGGAAGCTTACCTGCACATTCCAATAAGGGAATCTTGCAGGAAATACCTATGCTTCAGAGCAGATATATGCACTATCAGTTCTCTGCACTTCTCTTTGGCTTATCTACTGCACCCAGGGTATTCACAAAGTGCCTAGCTCCAGTCATTGCATTTTGCAGGCAAAGAAATATTCAAATATATCCATACCTGGACGACTGTCTAATTCAGGCAGAAAGCCAAGACATGCTACTAAATCATCTGGCATTTGTAAAGAAACTTCTAACCTCATTGGGGCACACCATAAACAAAAGGAAATCTCATCTAGTACACTGCCAACAAATTGTATTCCTGGGAGCAAGCTTGAAAACAACTTCCCAGATGGTTTACCCCACGCTAGAGAAACAAGTTTATTTGACAGCCTACTTCAAACTACTGGCCACAAAGACCCAGCTATCTGCAAGGAAAATCCTGCAAGCCCCGGGGTTCATGGCCTTTTGCATTCTACTAATTCCATATGCAAGACTGCATTATGAGGAAACTACAATAGTAATCTAAAAACCCAATGGTGTCAACATTCACAGGACCTGGAATCAATGATTCCTATCATTCCTTGTATAAAGACAGAGTTCCTTTGGTGGGCAAAGGCTTGCTACCACAACAAGGACCTGCCATTCATTCTACCCCCTGCCGCCCAAACCCTAACAACAGACGCATCAGACTATGCATGGCGGGATTCACTTGGCAGGGCAGTGCATTTAGGGCAAACAGAACCAGAGTCAGATGCACCTGCATATCAATCAAAAAGAAATGTTAGCTGTACAGAATTCACTGACAGCCTTCAAGGACCACATTCTTCCAGGACAATTATTGTTAAAGACAGACACCACTTATGTGGTACATAAACAAGCAGGGGGGAACCCACTCGTATCCTCTCTGCAGACTAGCAATGGCTCTGTGGAACACAGCCTTGAGCTACCAAGTGCACCTACAAGCTCAATTCCTATCAGGCAAGCTAATTTCACTGGCAGACGACCTAAGCAGAAATCTCATGGACCCACACGAGTGGAAACTGGAACCAAAGATAGTCAACAATTTGAGAAACAAATGGGGGAACCCAGAGATAGACCTGTTTGCCTTCCCTCAGAACTACCAATTGGTCAAATTCTGCACAAGGACTCCCCACAGCCAAGCTTGGAAAGTGGATGCCCTGTCCTTCACCTGGGAAAGCCTCTCAGTTTATGCCTTTCCCCCTCTGCCTCTCCTCACGGAAGTTCTGCTGAAGATCAAACAAGACAAACCAAGGACAATACTGACTGCACCAGACTGGCCACGCCAACACTGGTACCCCCTCTTGTGCAGTATGTCACTGCTGAATCCATGCCACCTGCCTCAGACCCCTTCCCTGCTGTCCCAGCAGAAGGGACAGATTCTGCACCCGCAGCTTCAAACCCTGAACCTTGTTGAAACAGAGGAATTTAAGGAATGGGTAGTACAGATTATTCATGAGCTATTAGAGAGGACAGACATTTCTTCTAAAAATATAGCTAGAAAGTGGGATAAACATTAAGGTGGAGTTTAAAAACAGGGTGGAAATAAAAGAAAGGGAACTATGGATAAGAAGTAACAAGAATTATTTACAGAGACTGACAAATGTCAAAGTATTGCAGAATAGGGGGAATCTCGCAGAAGAGGATCAACTGCAGAATGCTAGACAGAAAATTAGGGATTACCTCAATAATATGCACAAGCTTAGAAAGACTGCTGTTATTTATTTGACATTTGTTGACCGAGATAGTCCAACTGGGCAAAAGCCCTTTTTCAGCAGAGGCCCGGGGAGAAAAACTCCAGATTACAGCAATACAAGATATTTGATAACATTAGAGCACAAAAACTTTTAACGCAACAACTCTGGCAACAAAAGGCGGAAAGGGCGGCCGCCAAACTTAGGGAGCCTATAACAAAAAAAGGTAACGAGATTCTGTAGAGGTATTAGAAATATTTCATAAATTCTATGAGAGCCTCTATAAATCAGAGAAATATGAAAAATCAAGAAAAAATACAAATGGAAATGTTTATGTTTTTAGCACAACGACTCAGGCAACAGAAAATAGAATGGGCTGCCGCCAAAGTTAGGGAGCCCATAACAAGGAAGGTAACAAGAGATCCTGTAGAGGTATTAGAAATATTTAGGAAACTCTATGAAAGTCTGTATAAAGCAGAGAAATATGAAAATCGAGAAAAAATACAAATGGAAATTTTTATGTAAGAATTAAATATGCCAAGGTTAAGGGGCAGATGTGGCTCAATTACTAACAGTTAGGTAGTAGGAGCCGAGATAAAAATTGTGAAGTAAAACCAATCTACAGGAAAGTCCCCAGGAATAGATGGTATTTCTGTGTAAGTTTAGAAGCTAGGAGGAAAAACTGATAAAGATCTGGTAGGTTTTGTTTAACGGTATCTTAAGAGAAGTACCATCATCCTGGAAGAAAGCAGTGGTAGCTGTAATACATAAAAATGGCAAAGATCCATCAGATCCAGCTTCATACAGGCTCATTTCTATAGCTAACCATGATTATAAAGTGTTCATGTCCATAATGGCTAAAAGAACGGCAAAGTAATGCCAAAACTGATAGATATGGATCAATGTGTTTCTGTGGAGGGGAGGCAAACATTTGAAAACATTAAGAGAACACTGATGACCCAGAGGGAAGCAGAATGTAAGAAAATACCATTGTTGTTGGTGGGTCTTGATGCAGAGAAAGCATTTGACAGAGAAAACTGGGACTTCATGAACATGGCAATGGAAGAATTTGCCATTTCTTGAAAAACTTATAAAGATTATTAGGAGAATATACGAGGGATCAGAGGTGAAAATGAAAGTGGGTGGGGTCTTCTCTGACAATTTCTGCTTGAGCAGAGGAACCAGGCAGGGGTGTCCTCTTTCCCCTTTATTATTTGCCTTATATTTAGAACCATTAGCAAAGAAAATAAGGGACTCAGAAATACAAGGATATATTTGGCATGGCAGATGATGATATTTTATACCTGACAAACTCAAAAAAATAAGAAGTTATGTTCTTGCCATAACGTTCCACGTTAGTTGTCTTCTTCTCTCCTTCTTTCTTGCTGGATGGGTTCGGAGCTGATCCTCTGCTCCGACTCGGCCTATACTATAGCTCGAGAGCTATTTTTACCATCTCGAGGCAGCCCTATAACCCACAATACCATGCGCTAACTCCCCAGATCTCGTTTGGAAGCTAAGACATAGTATAAATATAATATCATAATATCATAATCCTCATTTGCAAGTACGGGCTCCCTGCTAGTAACATTAAGGATACTGGGAAACTGTAACAGGTTATATCTCTAGAAATGGAAGGACTCAGAGACCTGAAGTCTATCCAGGCTAGGGGGCAGGAGGGAGGGACGCAAGAAAGAAGGCGAGAAGAAGACAACTAACATTGAACGTTATGGTAAGAACATAACTTCTTAATGTTAAGTTGTCATTCTCGCCTTCATTCTTGCTGGATGGGACAGCGTCCCTAGCATCTTAGTCCTGGGTGGCTCAATGGAACAGACTCCTGAGTACGGTGGAACCAAAGTCAGCTCTATTTCTGGAGGCTATATCAAGTTTGCAATGGGCAATAAAGGTATGTTTGGAAGCCCATGTAGCTGATATGGCATCTAGTGGTAACCTTGCTTGAAATGCCGTTGATGTTGATAGTGCCCTGGTTGAATGAGCCTTAGGCCTAGACGGAAGTTGCCTGTGTCTCAACTCATAGACAAAGGTAATAATAGATGTCAACCATCTGGAAAGAGTAACCTTCGATACCGGAAGCCCTTTCTTTCCTGCAGCATAAGAGAGAAAGAGCTGGTCTGACTTTGAGTTGTTTTGTCCTGTCTAGATAATACCGTAATTGGCGATGAACATCTAATGAATGTAATTTCTGTTCAGCCCTGTTAGCATAGTCTGGGAAGAAGACAGGCAAGTCAATGGAGTGGTTTAGATTTGTTTCAGAGGACACTTTCGGTAGGAAGGAAGGGCTTGTTCTGAGAGTTACCCTGTCTTTGTGAAAGACCAAATAAGGGGGACGGACCGACAAAGCTTGAAGTTCCGATACCCTTCTGGCAGATGTTATGGCTACTAAAAACAGAGTTTTCCAAGAAAGAAGCTTGAGGGAGCAAGAAGCTGCAGGTTCAAAGGGAGACAGAATCAATGAGGTTAGAACTAAATTCAAATCCCATTGTGGAGGTGGATCTTTAACTGGAGGTCTAAGCAAAAAGATGCCCTTGAGGAAGGCTTTACAAAGTTTGTGGGACATAATATTTGCTTCTGAGAGCCCAACATGAAAATTAGCAATGGCCGCTAATTGTACCCTGATAGTGGCCGAAGATGACCCTGAATGAAAAAGCTCCGCCAGAAAATCTAGAACCTTATGAATGGGTGCATGATACTTAGTTTGTGCCCAATGCGAAAAACGCTTCCATTTACTCGCATTCGTCTTCCTAGTATTGGACTTATGGGAAGCTAGAATATCATCACGAACAGGAGGAGAAATAAGGGGAAGCCTGGCTAAGGCTGGAAGTGGAGCAACCAAGCTGTGAGGTTGAGGGAATGAAGAGACTGATGCAGCTTGCCCGTGAGATGGGTCAACAGATCCGGAAGGGGTTCCAGATGCCAAGGCTGTTCCAGTAGGTAACTGTGCAGAAACGGAAACCATACTTGTCGAGGCCAAAACGGGGCAATGAGGATCATTTTGGATCTCAATGCGGTTGCTTTCTGAATTAATTGCGGGATCAATGGCAAGGGAGGAAAGGCATATAGAAGACCCCGGGGCCAAACGTGAACAAGAGCGTCTCTGGGGGGATGGCCTTGTAGAGGAAAGAGTGTGAAGAAGTCGAGGCACTTGCTGTTTTGAGGAGTTGCGAAAAGATCGCAGCAAGGCTGGCCCCACTTCTGAAATATTCTGTCTGCTACCGCTTGATTTAGAGACCACTCGTGAGGCATGAGGATAGTTCTGCTCAATCTGTCCGCTATGACGTTGGACTTCCCGGGGATTTGCGTTGCTATCAGAAACCGTTGAGAGGAAATCGCCCATTGCCAAAGTCTGAGTGCTTCTCGACATAGGGGGTAGGACTTTGTTCCGCCCTGCTTGTTTATGTACCACACTACAGACATATTGCCCGTTTGAATTGCTATAGTCCCTGTGGGAAGAGAGCTCTGAAGGGCTTGCAACGTCAAAAGCACCGCCCTCATCTCCAGGACATTTATGTGCAGGTGGCGTTCTGATTGTTGCCATGTGCCCTGGACCGTCCTGCCCTGATAATGCCCCCCCCACCCGATCAGGGAGGCATCCGTTGTCACCGTGGCAACTGGGGGGGGGGGGCAAAGGGTCTGCCCTGAAAAAGCTGAGGGGAAACCATCCACCAGGAGAGATGATTCTTGCAAGAAGGGGTTATCAAAATATTGTGAGTCATTTTTAGCTGTTGAAAAGACCACTGAGAAAACAGCATCCACTGAAGGAGCCTCATGTGGAAGCGGGCTAATGGGAGTAGAAGAATCGCCGCTGCCATGAGGCCTAACGCTTTCAATACTAGCTTGACTTGAACTCTGCTGGGCTGAAACAGGGACTGAACATTCCACCTTATGTCTGACACTCTCTGAGGTGGTAATGTTGCAGACATTTCTGTGGTGTTTAATATGGTGCCTATAAAGTTTATACATTGACAAGGCGACAAGGAGGACTTTGCAAAATTTATAGAAATACCTAGACTGTTGCAAAGTTGAATAGTGTAATCCCTGGCCATTATAAGATGCTGCTTGGTGGTAGCGGAAATGAGCCAGTCGTCTAGATATGGAAACACTTGGAATCCTTTTTGTCTCAGGTGAGCCATGACCACTGCCAAGCATTTGGTGAACACCCGGGGGGCTGTGGTTAGACCAAAGGGCAGGGTTCTGAATTGATAATGACTGGCTCCCAGCCGGAAGCGGAGAAACCTCCTGGAGCGCCTGTGTATCTTTATATGATAGTACGCGTCCTGGAGGTCTAAGGAGCACATCCAGTTGTCTCTGTCCAAAAAGGGTAGAATGGACTGCAGTGTTACCATCCGAAATTTTGTCTTTTGTACAGAGTTGTTCAGTCTGCTGAGGTACAAAATGGGTCTCCAGTCTTTTTAGGTACCAAAAATAATCTGGAGTAGATTCCGGATCCTAGCTGATCTGCTGGGACTGCCTGGATGACTCTTTTTGTTAACAGCTTTTTTATTTCTAGCTGAGCCTGACCCCTTTGTGCGGGTGGTACGCCTGGGTAGGGGTCTTGGCGGTTGTACCGGAGGGGAAGTGAAGGGAATTTTGTAACCCTCGGATATGATCTTCTGTACCCATGTGTCTTGGGAAAGGGATTGCCAGGCTTCCGGGTACAGAGATAATCTTCCCGACTGCCTCCGAAGGCGGACAGTCGGGCAGCTTCTCAGGGATGCTGAAAGGGCTGTTCAGGGAAAGATTCCCTGGAACCCTGGTTCTGTGGACCCCCTCTGCCCCTAGGGCGGCGTCTGTTATTATTCCCCCCTCTGCCTCTAGGGGGAAATTCACCACGTGCGGCAGACGCGACTCCCTGTGGTTTGCGGAACCACATCTTTCCACCTCTCTGTCCCTTAGGATAAGGTCTAGAAGGTGTGGAAAAATGGACTCCCACGGCAGAGAGAGTCTTACCATCTTGCTCGCATCTGGTGAGGGTATTCTTCACCTGAGGTCCAAACAATTCTGAACCATCAAAGGGGGTGTTGGTGAAGGACGCCTTGAAGGGATCTGCAAAGTTACAGAGTCGCATCCAAGCGTGACGTCTCAATGCAACACCTGTGCCAGCGGCCCTACTCACTCCATCGGCTGCGTAAGAGATAAGCCACATGGAGGAGTTAACAATGGAGTTCAGGGTGGCCAGCTGGGAGTTTATCTTGTCCTGATACCCCACAGCAGAAGGATCCTGTCCTGTTTCACCCAGCTCTTTGAGCAGGTCTCTCTGAAGGCGGGTGAAATGACAAATAGTTCAGCGATCGCATAGTAAAGGTCGCTGAAGCAAATGTCCGCTTGCCGTACCTGTCCATGGTCCTGGACTCTGTTAGGAGGATGAACAGGTACAGAAGGATCAGCCAATTCCTTCTTAGTGGCTGCTGCTTCCACCATAGCATCAACTGAAACGCGTTTGGTGAGAAAGGACTTGTCCTCTGGTGCAGAAATAAATTTAGAAGGCCTCCTAGGGGTAGGTTCCATTGAGTCAGGAGCTGCCCACGCCTTTCTAGCCACTACCTCCATTAGTGGGTCGAAAGGGGGAGACACCCAGGAGGTGGAAGGGCGAGATCCAAAAGCGTCAAGGTAAACAGACTCGTCCTCGGAAGGTTTGAGAGTGGACCAATTTCCCCTCTGTTTTAGGATCTCTAGGATATCTGAGAAAGAGACATCCTCACAGGGGGATCTGGGGGAACCCTCCGACTCATCCAAGTCGGTGTCTGACGTGACAGACTCGGGGGAGTCTATGTGCTTCCTCTTGCACTTTCTTTTCCTAGGCAGTTCCCCTGAAACTTCAGGGGAGCCCTCGGAAGAGGAGGAGACACCCAAGGTGGGTACCCTACACTTCGGATCTCTGCTGTCAGATATAGGAGGGTGGCCAGAGACCGTAACAGGCACTGTAGAGGGAGGAGCTGCAGAACTTAACCTCGGTAAGTTCTGGGTCCAGCACGCTCCTCATCACCTCGAAGGCTCCCCTATCAGATACCAAAGTTAGTCCCGGCTCTGAAGAGACCGGAACCGCCCCCTGCACCGACAGAGAAGGCTCCGAGAATGATGTCGGGGCCGAACTAACCAGAGCCGAAGCTCCGAGAGGGAGAGCGGGGTCGGACAAGGGTCCGATGCCACTTGCCCCCTCGGAGCCGACAATGGAGTCCCGGCGCCCGGACCTCTCCACGGACGGAACCAATGAAGAGGTCGGAGTCAACGACACCGGAGCCGAAGGTGGGAGTATCGGTTCTGACGTGGGTAAGGTTACGGTTCCGACAAACTCCGGCTCCGAACTCGAGAGTGAGTCGGAGGAGGAATCGATGGCGGTACCGAAGGAGCCACAGTCTGGTGAGATGTGCTCTGGAGCATTTGGGCTAGTGCCTGAGATTTTATGAGCCTACTGACCACCCTCTCGATGTCGTGATCGGAGAGCCTGGATGACCTAGATGAGTGAGTCCTATGACTCCGCTCCGATAGGAAGGGGGGATCTCGGAGCCGATTGGACGGAGTCTATTGAGGGGGATCTAGAGCGCTTGTGCGCTGGGGTCAGCTCCGATGCTGGTTTCGGAGCGGATACCAGTTTACCCACCTCGGATCCGGATGGAACCGATGTCGGAGCCATCTCGATAACGCCAGCCCTCGACTCAGAAGCTGGAGCCGAGGGTTTGGCAGTTTTTGAAGACTTCCCCGAGCCAGACTTGGACGGGTAGTCATCAGGCTTTAACAAGCCCCTTAGGATGAGCTTATTACGCCTCTCCTGCAGGACTCTTGAACTAAACCCGTGACAGACGGAACAAGAGTCCTGCAGGTGTAAAGGCCCCAAGCAATAGACACAAGAAGTGTGACCGTCTGTCAGAGACATTTTCTGACAGCATGAGTTACACTTCTTGAATCCAGAGACCTTAGTGTCTTTGGACATAGTCCTATCCACAGTAAACACAGTCAGTCCACACACACTCAACTTAAAATTAGGAAAGTTAAGGGAACTGACTAAAACCCACACACACAGACATTATAAGGGGTGGGGAAAACTAAGGTAAAGCCCGTAGGCCCAAAGATAAAAATTAACTAGAGAAGGGAAAAGGGCTACAAAAAGGGTTGTACAATTAGTAGTGACCTAAACAAGGGTAACTAACTGGAGAAACTACCTGAAATTTTAGTTAAATAGAATAAATCTCTTACTGACCTGAGCCAGTAAAAAAAGACAACCTCGAAGCGAAGCGGCAAACGAGATCTGGGGAGTTAGCGCATGGTATTGTGGGTTATAGGGCTGCCTCGAGCTGGTAAAAATAGCTCTCGAGCTATAGTATAGGCCGAGTCGGGGCCGAGGATTGGCTCCGAACCCATCCAGCAAGAATGAAGGCGAGAATGACAACTTAACATCAACATTACAGTTTTCTGGAACATACTGAGAGAGTTTCAAATCTTTTCGGGACTCAAAATTAACGAAGCTAAAACAAAGGCAATAGCGGTAAATTATGTACCCACACATGAACTGGTTCAGCAATACTCATATTTATGGGGACATTATAAAAAAGGGAGTTATGTACTCACCAAAATATTTCATGTCTGTTGTCCATCTCGTCCTTCATTCTTACTGGTTGGGTTCGGATCAGCGGCTCCAACTCAGACGAATACTAAAGCTCGAAGTCTTTCACTTGGCTCGTGGCTGAATACCTATCCCATCATGCAGTGGTGTAATCCCCCAGATCTTGTTTGCTGCTAACCATAATAATGCATTTACATGCATCATATTTGTAGAATATAGATATAACAAATAAAGTCAGAGAAGCTCCTTGCCTAAGGAAACACCTCTAACTCCTCCGGAAGCCTTGGGCTGGGGGAGGTGTCGTAAGATTGAAGGGCGAGATGGACAACAAACATGGAACGTTACGGTGAGTACATAACTTCTTTATGTTGTCCTAACTCGCCTTCATTCTTACTAGTTGGGACAGCGTCCCTAGCACCACATTTCCTGAGTGGCTCATGGGAGTACACTTTTTCAGTACAGTGGAACCAAAGGAGGCCCTGTCCCTGGAGGCCAAATCCACTTTGTAATGAGTGATAAAGGTAAGGGGCCTTGCCCACGTAGCAGCTGTACAAATACTGTCCATTAATAGTCTAGCTAGATAGGCAGATGATGCTGACATGGGCCTTGTAGAGTGTCCCTTGACCTTGAAAGGTAGCTCTCTGGTATTATTACTGTACATAAAGGTGATGCAACTTGAAAGCCAGTTTGTGTGTGTGACCTTAGAAACAGGCATACCTTTTTTGCTTCTGAAAAGGAAATAAACAATTGATCAGATTTCCTAAAATCCTTGGTTCTGTGTAAACAGAAGCAGAGTTGTGTGTGTGCATCTAACTAGCGGAGCTTCTATTCTGCCTTGTTGCCATGATTGGGGAAAAACACTGGCAGCTCAATAGTTTGTTTAGATTAGTTTGAGAACACACGAGGTAAAAAAGGATGGGTTAATTTGAAGAGATACTCTGTCCTTATGGAAGATCAAGTAAGGAGGTTTGACTGATAGGGCTTGCAATTTTGAGACTCTCCTTGGAGAAGTAATGGCCACTGATAAATTTGTTTTCCACGACAGGAATTTGAGATCACATATTGCTGAGGGCTCAAAGGGAGGTAAAATTAGATATGACAGAACAAAATTCAAATCCCATGGTAACAGGGGCTCTTTAATGGGAGGTCTTAAGCAAGTTGCTTTTAAGAATGTTTTGCACAATCTGTGGGACATCAAGTTGGGATTCCAGTCACCCATATGAAAACTAGAAATTGCAGCTAATTGGACTTTAATAGTAGCTGCAGTGGAACCTTGTTGAAAGAGCTCTGCCAGGAATTCAAGAATGGAGCTGACTGGGGCACAGAAAGGATCAATGTCTCTTGTTACGGCCCAGTAAGAGAACCTTCTCCATTTACTGGAATATAGACTCCTGGTTGAAGCCTTGTGTGAGGATACCAAGATATGTTTCACTGCCGGTGTAAAATTATGAAGTCTGACTAAACTTGGAACTGGAGCAGCCACTCTGCCAGTTTGAGGGTTTGGAGCCGGTGAGGTGTTCCGGAAGTACGAGTCAGAAGGTCTGGAAAGTACAGTTGTGTACACTTACCATAAATGCAGTTGTGTACACTTACCATAAATGCAGATGTTAGAGTGTATTCACTGTTGCAGTCATCACTTGCGGATTATCCCTGCTGTGGTAGCCCTCGGCCGGCCCAAATACCAGCGTCAATGTTTTTGTGTGCCGGCTGCTGTCGCCTGTAGTCTGACATCAGGTCGTCAGTATTATAAAGTGAGGCAGCCAACATCATTAAATCAGTTTTTCTTGCCCTAACCCATCAGAAGCACAAGGGAAAAGAGAGAAGTGGTCCTGGTGGCTAACAGCCACCTTGGGAAGCCTGTGTCCCCCTAGGGGAAGATGTTAAATGGGGGATGGAGGGAGGGAAACAAAGACTGCAACAGTGAATACACTAACATCTACATTTATGGTAAGTGTACACAACAGTACTATGTTCTTCGTGTTTCACTGTTGCAGTCATCACCTGTGGGAGGATTCCCACAGCAGAGGTAAAGGGTGGAAGGACAGGTAGAGCCCCAGGTATGGGTCAGAAGGCCTTGCAGAATTGCAGAGGCAAACTCTTCCCTAGACTTAGAAAAAAGAGGCAGGTGGTAATGCTTTGTAAAGGTATGAACAGAGGTCCACATGGCCGCTTCCAAGATGTCCCTGATAGGTACTCCTCTGAGGGAGGCAGTGGAAGTGGAGGTTGCCCTAGTGGAGTAGGTACGGATAGACTTGGGGATGGTTTTCCCATGTAGCAAAAATGGATACAGTGTGAAATCCATTTGGAAATGGTTTGTTTGGAGATGGGCTTCACCTCTGCCCCTGGGGCAAAGCTTACCAGCAGCTGGTCAGTTTTTTCTGAATGGCTTAGTACGGTCCAGAGAGCATCTGAGTTGTCTGTGCACGTCTAGTGAGTGTAGAAGTCTTTCATCCTTGTTTTGAGGGTTGGGGAAAAAGGTGGGAAGGTGTATGGCCTGGTTAAGGGTCACATCAGATACCACCTTGGGCATAAAGGAGGGATTAGTCCTCATGGAGACTTGTCTGCATGGAAAACTATGCAGGCCTCGACAGCCACAAGAGCTTGAAGTTCCAAGACCCTTCTGGCTGAGGTGATAGCTAGTAGGAAGGCAGTCTTCCAGGAGAGGTATTTCAATTCTGTTGAAGCAGCAGGTTCGAAAGGCAGTAAGGTTAGTTTCTCTAACACATAATTCAGGTCCCAGTGTGGAGCAGGTCGTCTTCTGGGAGGCCTGATATTAGAAGCCCCTCTGAGGAATTGCTTAATCAAAAGATGAGAGAAGAGGGGTGGGTCTGAATCATAATGGGCAGAGATGGCCGAGGCATGGATTTTAAGAGAGAGGAAAGAGAGGCCACTATTGAGCAACTCTGCTAAGTAATCCAGGATGAGAGGGATGGAAGGGTTGTGAGGTACTGCCCCCTTTTGATTGTTTCCAGGAGCAGAATCTTTTCCATTTTCCTGCATAAGATTTTCTTGTGTTGGGCCTTCGGCCTCTGTGATGATGTCCAGGACCTGTTTGCTTAATTTTTATTTATTTTTTTTATTTATTGACATTTGTTAACCGGGTTAGTCCAACTGGGATTTTGTCCCATTTTCAGTGGAGACACGAGGAGAAAACTCCGGATAGTACAATAAAACATTACAGTAGTAGACAAGCACAGCAAACAATAGAAATAAAACTGGCTTTATAGTAAACAATAGAAAACGACACTAACAACAGTTAAATGACAGCATAATTGGGACCTTCTTGTTAGTTTTTAAGAGTATAAGCTATGCTGAAAGTTTGAGTCTGTAGGTCTGGGTGCAGTACCTTCCCCCTCTCCTGGATCAAGAGGTCTGACCTTAGGGGAAGCAGCTTCGGGGACTGTAAGGTCAGACTGCGCAGTAAGGGGTACAAATGCTGTCTGGGCCAATCTGGAGCAATGAGGATAGCCTTTGGGCTCTTCTCTTATTTTGATCAGAACCTTGGTAATAAGGGGCAGAGGAGGGTATGCGTACACAAAGAGGGAGCTCCAGGGGAAGGTCAAGGCATCCACCTTCCATGCTAGGAGGTGATACTCCCTGGTACAAAACTTGTGCAGCTGGTGGTTGAGGTGCGCGTTAAAGAGGTCCACGTCTGGGGTCCCCCACTCCTGGGTGATTTGCAGAAAGATTTCTCTCTGGAGCTGCCATTCGTGGGGGTCCAGTAAGTTTCTGCTTAGGTGGTCTGCCAGTGTGTTGTTGATCCCTGGTAAGTATTGGGCAATTAGGTGTAGCCCCATGGATGTCATGGCTAACCTGCATAAAAGGGTATGATTGGGTGCCCCCCTGCTTGTTGATGTACCACATTACTGTGGTGTTGTATGTTTTTATAAGGAGGTCCCCTGGCCTGAGATGGGGTTGGAAGGAAGTCAGAGCATTTTGCACTGCCATCAGTTCTTTCGGGTTGATGTGCAAGTGAAGGTGCTGGGCATTCCAAGGGCCTTGGGTACACCTGCCTGCTAGGTGAGCACCACAAACTATGTCTGAGGCATCGGTGGTGATGGTCTTGCCAGAAGGGCAGAGAATGGAGGGAAGACCCTTGTTCATGGCACAGGCCTCTGCCCACCAGAGAAATCCGTCCCTTATGCAAGGGATTAGTGGGAGAGTGGTCTCTAGGGACTGAGAGCACTGACAAAGGTTCATTAAGTACCACTTAAGTTTTCTCATGTGAAGCCTGGTGACAGGGATGAGAAGGTTGCAAGATGCCATGGATCCCAGGGCTTGCAATAACTTCCTCGCAGTGAGGTGACTTCTGGAAGCCAGCTGGGTGAAGAAGAGAGGCAGGAACCTCTGCTTTTCTGGGGACAGGAAGGCCATTAGGGTTGCTGTGTCCAGCACAGTTCCCAGGAAAATAATTTTCCTGGTGGGGTTTTGCTTTGATTTTTTTCTTGTTGATAATGAACCCTAGGGAAGTTAGGAGTTTCTTGACAAAGAGAAGGCCCTGGAGCAACTTTTCTTTGCTGGTCACCTGAATGAGGCAGTCATTCAGGTAAGGGTAAATCTATATATTTCTCTGTCTGCAGAATGCTACAGCTGGGGCCAAGCATTTGGTGAATACTCTGGGAGCAGTAGATATGCCAAAGGGCAGTGCAGAGAACTGAAAGTGCTGATTGCCTGCTCTGAAGCGCACAAATTTTCTGCATGATTCCCTGATGGGGATGTGAAGGTAGGCATCTTTTAGGTCTAGTGTCACCAGCCAGGCATTTTGTGTGAGCATAGGCAGGAGCTGCTGCAAGGTTAGCATTTTGAATCCGGGCACCACCAAGGAGGTGTTCAGTTTGGATAGATCCAGGATGGGGGGCCAAGTGCTCTCTTTTCTGGGAACAAGGAATAGTCTGGAGTAAAAACCTTTTCCCGTTTGATCCGGAAGGACAAGTTCTACTGCCTCCTGGGATATTAGTGTTTTTACCTATTTTAATGCCTCTGCCCACTGGTTTGGGGGGAGGTCTGCGTACCCTCTTGGAATAGGGAGATAGATGGAGAACCTGTATCCCTGAGAAATGATTTTTAATACCGATTGGTCCTTGACTATAGAGACCAAATTATCCTTGAAGAAAGTGAGCCTTCCTCCTAGTTTTAGGTGAGTGAAAGGAGGGCAGAGGGGTGAGGGAGAGTCATTGTGCTTGCCATAGAAGCTTAGCTTAGAACTCCCTGCCTTAGAGGCATAAGTAATCCATTGCTTGCTTCTTTGCTGGCCTTGGGATAGGGGCCTGGATGTCCTGCGGGGCTTACCTTGGCCCTGTCTGATGGTTGCAGGAAAGGCCCAGTGCTTAGAGGGGAAGTTCCTGCTGAATCTGGGTGGTTGAACTTGAAAGAAATATTTTACTGTTTGCATAGACTTTGCTTTGTCTTCCATCTTTTTGAGCACCTCTTCTGCTTTTTCCCCAAACAGACGTTCCTTATCTAGGGGTGCATCAATAAGTTCAGACTTGACATTATCAGGGAGAGGTTGCTCCTTCAGCCATGCATGTCTTCTAATAACAGATCCTGTCACTGCTGCCCTGCTAGAGGCTTCTAGGGAGTCATGTCTACATTGTAATGAGTGCTTGGCCACTTGACAAGCAGAGTGTAGTAATTCTGCCAGCTCTTTTGAGTTGGCACCATCAGAAGAGGTAGCAATCTTCTGTTTTAATTGTTCCAAAGTGTGTTGTTGATATTTTAACATATGGAACTGACAACCGAGTGCTCTGACAGCTAAGGTTGCACTTTTCTTAATCTGTCCAGAGCTCTGGAGTCTTTGTCCAAAGGAACAGGTTTCTTGGCAGAACTAGTCTTGGCTCCTTTGGGTCCCTCTGTAATGACCTCAGGGTCTGCAGCAGGTTTCCTGTACAGGTATTTGTGAGAATCCATTACTCTGTAGTACCTGTCAGGTTTAGCTGGAGCAGGAGGCAGAGCATCAGGGGCTAAGCTGGATTCATGGAAAACATCATCCACCACTTCCAGAATAGGTGGGATGGCCAAGAGTCTGTGCTGGGGCAGCTCCAGAAACTCTCTAAGTCGTTTCTTTGACTGTGGGTAGTCCTGAGATTCCGAGTGAAAATGTTCCCTGAGGGAGATGAAAATTTCCCAGAACGAGAGATCCTCTGGAGGGGGAGGCAGGGGGGATTGATTATCTGCATCTGAATCCTCAAACAGTTAAGGGATGTTGTTCCTCTTCAAAAGCAGAATAATCAGATTCTTCAGACTCTTGGTCTGTCAATTTCTGGAGAAGGGTGCCTTTTCCTTTTAGGAGTGGAGGCCTGAGTACCTCGAATAAGGGAGATGAGATCCTCCACCATTTTAAGCATTTGAGCTTGGGGTGGAAGAGCAAGATGGTGGCTAGAAGCAGATTTCCTAGGAGTGGCCTGGCTTCTAGGCCTGAGAGAATCCGTTGGTCTCTGAGAAATGGTAGTCGGAAGAGAAAACGTTGGTTTTTGTCTACAATTGGTAGCGCAAACAGCCTCCTCGGAAGCCGGTGCCTGCGTTGCAGCACCGGACCCAACCGAGGCAGAGACAGCCAAAGGTTCGGAAGACGAAGTGGATTTCTGCGGCATACCAGACTTCAAAAGGGTCTCGGCAGAGGCCTGCGTAGAAAGCGAGTCGGGCATTAGGGGCTGCAAAAGCACCTCACTGAATTCCAGAGAAATGACGACTTGCTTAGCGGTAGCATCGTTGGAAGGCTTAGCCTTGTGTGACTTGTCTCCATCTTTACGTTTTTTTCAGAATGTCGGATTGTTGGCTGACGGACGCCATTTCGGAATTCGAAGACTGAAAATGAAAATAATTGTCTACAAAAAGAGCTCTATGACGAATGGTTCTCACATTAAAGAGGGCAGAGAACCAGCAACGAGGGATGTCGTGGTCTGGGTGATGCACTAAGAATGAAAATCTTGGTGTGGGATCTGCTTTCCACAGGTGAGACAAAGTACAGTTTTGTACCTACCATAAATGTAGATGTTAGAGTGCTAATACAGCTGCAGTCATAACAGATGGGTTTTCCTGCCGTCAGGCGGGTCCGCGGTCGGCCGAATTCCAAAGTCTAGGTCCAGCGTCGGTTGTCGTCGCTTCTTCCCTGATGTCAGTGCGACAGGGGTATAAAAGAACCAGCCAACGCCATTTTCTTCAGTTTTTCTTGCCCCAGACGTCAGGTGCCCCCCAGAAGGAAGGCAATACATAAATTTATGTAATAATGCAATGCAATATAATCAAAAAACAGTAGTTGCAAGCAAATACACCATAAATGAATACCCCAATCAGGTTGTATGAGGAGGTGTTAGCCAATAGGCCTGTCCCAAGAGGGGAAGGAGGGAGGGAAAGCTGGACTGCAGCTGTATTAGCACTCGAACATCTACATTTATGGTAGGTACAAAACTGTACTATGTTCATCGTGCATACAGCTGCAGTCATAACAGATGGGTAGAATCCCAAAGCTAAAAAAAGGGGTGGTAGGCACTAGGTGGAACAAGGAGGAGCCAGGATGCCCTGCAAAACTGCAGTGGCAAAGCCTGCTCTAGTTTTGGAGTATAATGGTAGGTGGTAGTGCTTGGAGAAGGTATGCACAGAACTCCAAGTGGCTGCTTCCAAAATATCTTTGGTAGGAACCAATCTGAGGAAAGCTGCAGAGGTAGCAGTGGCCCTTGTGGAGTGAGATCTGATGCCTGCAGGTACAGTTTTACCATGAAAAGAGTAACAAAAGCGTATGCAGTGGGCTATCCATTTTGAGATTGTCTGTTTGGAAATTGGCTTCCCTTGAGCTCCTGTAGCATAGGACACAAAGAGTTGTTCTGATTTTCTGAAAGGCTTTGTTCTGTCCAAATAATAACGCAGCTGTCTGTGGATGTCCAAGGAATGTAGTAGTCTCTCCCCTTTGTTTTGAGGATTAGGGTAAAAGGTAGGTAAGTGGATAGCCTGATTCAAAGCTACCCTGGATACCACCTTTGGCATAAAGGACGGATTGGTTCGTAAGGAAACTCTGTCCTGATGGAAAATGATGAAAGGCTGCACAGCCATGAGGGCTTGTAGTTCCGATACCCAAATATTGCAAATCTGTTGAGGCAGCTGGCTCAAAAGGAGGCAAGGTCAGCTTTTCTACAATGAAATTGAGGTCCCAAGCAGGTATTGGTTGTTTCCTTGGGGGGTTTTATATTCTTAGCCCCTCTGAGGAACTGTCTTAAGAGGGGGTGAGAGAATAAAGGAGGATCAGTGTTGTATTCTGCAGAAATGGCTGAGGCATGGATTTTGATGGAGGAGAATGAAAGTCCACTGCTTAGCAGCTCAGCTAGATACTGTAATATTTGAGGTAAATTCAGTATTCCAGGATTCTGGCCCTTTTTTCTCATTCCAGGCACAAAACAGTTTCCATTTTGCGGAGTGAGCTTTTCTAGTAGAAGGCCTTCTGGCCTCCAAAATGACATCCTGCACCTCCTTGGAGAGTAGGGTCTGTTGTGAAGTTAAGGAATCTTCCATGCGGCCAGATTGAGTGTTTTCAGCTGACTGAAGAGTTTTGAAGCTGTGCTGAGTCAGAAGAAGAGGCATTAGAGGTAGGGTCCATGGTGGGGAATGCGTCAGGCTCCTCAGGAGTGGGTACCAGTGCTGTTTTGGCCAGTCTGGAGCAATGAGAATCATCTTTGGTCTGTCTGCTCTGGTTTTTAATAGAACTTTGGGCAGCAGAGGAAGAGGTGGAAAGGCATAAACTGTCATTGTTGTCCAACTGAAAGAGAGAGCGTCCACTCTCTAGGCCTGTGGATAAAAAGTCCTTGAGCAGAATTTTGTCAATTGGTGATTTTTGTGGGAGGCAAAGAGATCTATGTCTGGCCTTCCCCATGCTTGAATTATCTCTGTAAAAACTTGAGGATGCAACTTCCATTCGTGTGAATCTGTCATATTTCTGCTTAGGTTGTCTGCCAGCATGTTTTCCTTGCCTGGCAAGTACTGTGCTTGAAGTTCGATCTGTAATTCCAGAGCCATGTTCCAAAGTGACACGGCCAGCCTGCATAGGGGGTATGAATGGGTTCCTCCCTGTTTATGTACCACATTACTATGGTGTTGTCTGTCCTTATCAATAGATGACCTGGATGCAGAAGGTCTTTGAAAGCTATAATAGCATTTATTACTGCTAGCATTTCCTTTTGATTGATGTGTAGGTACTTTTCTTTTTGGGACCATTTGCCCTGAATGCACCGATCTGTCATGTGCGCCCCCCAGGCGTAGTCAGAGGCGTCTGTTGTGATGACTTGATTTGCTTGAGGCTTGCAGAATGGGAGACCTGTGTTTCTTTGGCATGCTTGAGCCCACCACAGAAATTCCTTTTGAAGACATGGAATCAGTGGTATTATTGTTTCCAAAGTGTGGCTGTGTTGAGACCATAGGTTTTTCAGGTACCATTGAAGTTTCCTCATATGCAGCTTTCCACATGGGATTAGTAGGATGCAAGATGCCATGAATCCCTGAGCCTGCAGGATTTTCCTTGCAGTCAGCCTGGTGAAATTTGCTAGTTTTCTGAAGTATTGAGTTAGTTGCCCCTGTTTCTCTGACGTGAGGTAGGCCATCTGGGTGTTTGTGTCCAAGTTGGCACCCAGGAAAATGATTGTTTGAGAGGGTATTAGCCTTGATTTCTTTTTGTTGATAAGCCAAAGGGCAATGCAGAGAATTGATAATGGGTTGAACCTGCAAGAAATCGGAGGTATCCGCTGCAATCTTGTCTGATTGGGACATGCAGGTATGCCTCCTTGAGGTCCAATGTTACCAGCCAATATTCCTTGCCCAGCATGGGAAGAAGCTGCTGTAATGTGAGCATCTTAAATTTTGGCACGAGTAAAAATGTGTTTAGGATGGATAGGTCCAAAATAGGTCTCCAATCTTTTCCCTTCCTTGGTACCAGGAATAGTCTGGAATAAAAACCTTGACCTTATTCTTGTGTAGGTACCTCTTGAATAGCTTTCATGTCCATGAGATCTGAAATTTGCCTTTGTGCCTCTGCCCTTTGATTGTGTGGCAGGTTTGGCATGCCTCTCATTTTTGGAAGGGTGTGAAAATGGAATCTGTAGCCTCTGTTTATAATGTCCAGGATCCATTTGTCTTTTGTGACAATATGCCAATTTTTCGAAAATAATGCCAGTTTTCCGCCTAAAGGTGCTGCCATTTGAGCCTTGCTTGGCATGCAAAGGGGAAAGTCATTGGGTTTGCTTTCTGAATGGCTGTGAACTATCCTCACCACCTCTTTGTGTAGGAGCTTGCCATTGTCTGCCTCTAAACGATCCTTGAGATTGCCCTCTGCCCCTCGGGTGCCTGTATCTACCTCTTTGGGGTCTGTCCATGGCTGGAAAGGACCAATTTTTGGAAGGCCAATTTCTACTGAAACGTGGAGGTTGTACCTGTAAGAAATCTTTCACTGTTTGCATTGATTTAGCCTTTTCCTCCATTTTCTTTAATACCTCCTCAGCTTTAACACCAAATAATACATCTTTTTGTAGAGGGGCATCTAGTAATTTAGCTTTGACATGATCTGGTAAGGTTTGCTCCTTGAGCCAGGCATGTCTACGTATGACTGATCCTGTAACAGCAGCTCTACATGAGGCCTCTAGAGCATCAAAACCACATTGCAAGTTATGTTTACCCACTTGTTCTGCACTATGCATCAAATCCTGCAACTCCAAGTCTGGTTGTTCAGGTTGTGACATTTTGCTTCTCAACTGTGATAACAGAAACTGTTGGGACTTCAACATATGGAACTGGCAGTTTAATGCCCTCATGGTTAAGGTGGCCGAGGTGTATACCTTTTTTCCCCACCTTTCTAAAGCTCTGGAATCTCTCTCTGAAGGTAATGGATTTTTAGCAGTGGAGGCCTTAATTCCCTTGGGGCCCTGTGAGATAGTTTCTGGGTCAGCCGCATGGCTTTTGTATAAGAATTGGTGCGAGTCAGGAACCCGGTAGTAACCGGTCAGGCTTGACTGGGGCTAGAGGTAGAGAGTCTGGGTTAAGGCAGGCCTCCGAATACACATCATCTAGAATGTCTAAGACAGGAGGTATAGCCAGAGGCCTGTGCTGAGGGAGCAAGAGAAAATCCCTAAGCCTTTTCTTGGAGTCTGAGTACTCTTGGCCTTCCCAGTGGAAGTGCTCCCTCAAGGTATGCAAGGTTTCCCCCAAAAGAGAAATCCTCAGGGGGGGAGACACAGGGAATGGACTCCTCTGCATCAGAATCTTCAAAAGGGGAGTATGAATGTTACTGGTCATCGGAGTGCTCTGAAATAATGGAGGCCTGGTCCGAGGAGTGGGATTCTTCCTCCACTCTGGGCCTTTTGTCCGGGGGGGGTTGAGAACCCCTGATAAGAGTAATCAAATCCTCAGCCATTTTGAGCATCTGCTTTTTAGGCATGGGGCCTGGAGAAGGGCCCTGTGTAGCTTGTCTCTTAGGATGCATGGCTGCTTTAGACTTAGTGAAAGCCTTGATGGAAAAAGAAGAGGAAGGCCTGAAGACACCTTGAGAGGTGGCAGACCTGTCTAAACTCTGAGTTTCACCGCCTAGAGTGGCTTCGGTATCGGTAGACGGGGTGTGGGCCGAGGAGCCTGCGACCTCTGGTACAGTAGACACCGCCAATGATGCGTCGTCGGTAGTCAGGGGCTGCGTAGGCGCCTCACTGAGAACCGGACCACCTGTAGTCGGCTTTGGCGTGGTGTCGGAAGAAGCCGCGGACCTCGTATGTCGGTCCTTATCTTTGCATCTTTTACTCAAAACTGGAGTTGGAGTATCTGACGACATAATGTAATTAAATTTTTTGCCAAAATAATGTTGGGCGAACTCCGCCCGACGCTTAATGGTGCGTCTGTTGAATGTAGCACAAAAACGACAGGCCGAGACGTCGTGGTCTGGGCCTAAGCAAGGAATGCAGAGGGAATGAAAATCCTTACGCGGTATTTGCTTCCCACATGAAATACAATTAACTTTGTCTGACATCAGTCTGAGGCAAGAAAAGTTTCCCCAACGGGGTACTTAGCTTTCAAGAAGACTTCGGTTGCAAAATTTTCGTAATCTCAGAAGCTGGCCGACCAGCACTTGCGAACTGCTTCTGCTTCGGGCACTGCGCGGCAAGAAAGACGGAAGAAAATGGCGTTGGCTGGTTCTTTTATACCCCTGTCGCACTGACGTCAGGGAAGAAGCGACGACAACCAACGCCGGACCTAGACTTTGGAATTCGGCCGACCGAGGACCCGCCTGATGGCAGGAGAACCCATCTGTTATGACTGCAGCTGTATGCACGATGAACATTTAACTTTTTCAGACATCGATTAGAGCAAGAAAAAAGGGTCCCCAATGACGTACTTAGCAGCTTTAGACATTTTCTGCTGAAATTCGACTTCTGGTAGCAACTGACCAGCACTCGTGCAAAATGCTTCTGCTACGGGCTCCACCGCAAGAAAGACTGATGTAATGATATCAGCTGCCTTGCTTTATAGTACTGACGACCTGACATCAGACTACAGGTGACAGCAGCCAGAGCACAAAAACAGTGACTCTGGTATTTGGGCTGGCCGAGGACTACAACAGCAGGGATAACCCACAGGTGATGACTGCAACTTTATACCCATTTGCCTTTTGTGATCTCTAGCCAGGCTTTCGGGTACAAAGATACACCCCCCCCCCCCCCCGAGTGCCTCCAGAAGAGGGCAGGCGGGCCTCCTTTCAGGAGCACTGGAAGGGACGGACACTAAAAGAATCATGGTCACCCTGATTTTGCGGACTCCCTCTGCCGCGTGGACGTCTACCATTACTACTTCCCCCTCTGTCCCTGGGGAAGGATTCACCTTGTGCGTCTTGAAAAACTTCCCGGGATTTTTTGAACCACATTTTACCACCCTTCTGACCCTCAGGATATGGTCTGGAAGGTATGGAAAAACATATTCCAATGGCAGAGTGAGTTTTTCCCTCCTGCTCGCATCTGGCGAGTGTCTGACTTTTGGTCCAAAGAGTGAGGAAGCGTCGAAAGGGGCATTGACAAAGTTAGACTTGAAATGTTCCACAAAATTACACAAGCACATCCAGGAGCATCTCCTTAGGGTAACTCCTGAACCCGCTGCCCTACTCGCTCCATCCACTGCATAAGAAATCAGTCTCATGGAGGAGTCCACTATGGAGTTTAAAGTGGAGAGCTGAGAGGATACCTTATCTGAAACCCCTGCAGCTAATGTACCTTGAAGAGCATCTCCTAACTCTTTCAGGAGATCTCTTTGAAGTTTAGTGAAGTGCGTTAGGTAGTTCAGTGATCTAAGAGCAAAAGTCACTGACGAAAAAAGACGCTTCCAAAATGTATCCATCGTTCGAGACTTCGGTGGATGAACAGATGAGGATGTTTCAGAAATTTCCTTCTTAGTGGCTGCTGCCACCACCATAGCATCTACAGGGACGCCTTTTGTAAGAAATTGTCTGTTGGGGCTGTAATAAATTTGGCCTCAGAGGAACCGGTTCCATTGCATCTAGTGACTCCCATGCCTTTCGACTAACTAGTTCCATGAGTTTGTCAAAAGGCAGAGACACCCAGGTGGTTGAAGGTTGAGATCTAAAGGCCTTCAGGTACACAGACTCCTCATCAGAAGGGTTGATGGGTTACCAACCACCTCTCTGTTTAAGAATTTCTATGATATCCACAAAGGAGATATCCTCAGAAGGCGATCATGGGGACCCTCCTGACTCCTCAATGTCAGTGTCCGAGGTGACTGACTCGTCTGGTGAGTCCAGGTGCTGCCTCTTGCAAAGTCTCTTCCGGGGAACCTCCTCACAACAGTATTCTGAAGAGGTCTCGGGAGACTGCTGTTTGCCCAATGGGGCACCCTGAGGCCCGGAATCTCTGCTGTCCTATGGGTGGGGTGATGTCGAGACAGAAGCCGGTGCTTCAGGGAGATGAATGCCAGTACCTTTGTGTAGAGCTGTAGGGGGGGACAGCACACTCATCAGCTCAAAAGCTGCCCCCCCAGCTCCGAGGACACTTCATTCCGAAGAAGCAGAGGGAATCCCCAGCGCCAAGGGGGCTGGCTCTGAACCCGATGTAGGAGCAGAGCTCACCCACTCTCAAGCCCCGAGTGGCAAGCTCAGAACCGAAGAGTCCAGAGTCTGAGTGTCCCCTCCAGACCCGACCGGAGAGCTTCGGCTCCTAGACATCCCGGACGGCACCAAGGATGTCGGAGCAGATAACGGTTCAAAAATCCTGAGTGGATCTCAGCACTGAAGATTCTACTACAGTGGGTGCCAGGCATTCTGGCTCCGATGTTCCAGCTTGGCTCGGAGGAGGAATAGACATGGACGAAAAGGTCTTTATTGGCTCCGAAACCAACTGGGTTGGAGCACAGAACAGTTTTGTCAGCGCCAGTAACTTCAGCCATCTGTCCACCACCCTATCCACATAGTCAACCAATAGGCTCCTGGAGAACTTAGAGGAAGGGGTTGGTGAGTGAGATCTCTGTAAAATGGGAGATCTCAGTGTAGGGGAGACCGGTAACAATTCCGGAGACTGGCTCCGAAAAAGAAGTTATGTACCTACCATAACATTCCATGTTAGTTGTCCTTCATCTCGCCTTCCTTCTTGCTGTTTGTTTGGGTTCCGACTCTGCCTACTTCTATCGCTCGAGAGCTATTTACTGGCTCGAGGCTAACCCTTATCCCAGAATGCCCAGTGTCAGCTACCCAGTTCTCGTTTGTGATAGCGCACACTAGACATATAAAGTAACCAGTAACCTAAAACTGATTTACCAAAATAACAGATCAGAGTAAACTGTCAAAAAATTACCTGGCATGTGAACCAAGAAAAAGGAAGTCAGCCAGTGAAACCATAGTGAACTCCTCTCAGTTCTCCAGGAAGGGGGAAGGAGGGGGGGACGCAAGAAGGAAGGCGAGATGAAGGACAAGTAACATGGAATGTTATGGTAGGTACATAACTTCTTTATGTTAAGTTGTCCCATCTCGCCTTCATTCTTGCTGTTTGGGACAGCGTCCCTAGCAACTAAAGACCCAGGGGGGCTCATTGGAACAGACTCTTCAGAACAGTCTCTTCAGAACAGTGGAACCAAAGGAAGCCCTGCTCCGGGAGACCACATCCACTTTGTAATGAGAGATAAAGGTATGAGGGTTTGCCAAAGTGGTAGCTGCACAAATTGAGTCTATGGGCAATTTATACAAAGGCTACAGACGTGGCTAATGCTCTAGTAGAATGACCTTTCGGTTTTGCTGGTAGATGTTTATGCCTTAACTGATAAAGGCAATGGTGTCAGATAACCATTTGGACAAGGTCACCTTAGAAAGTGGAAGGCCTTGCTTATTGTGAGCATAGGAGAGAAATAATTGGTCTGACTTTCTTAGCTCTTTGGCCCTATGGAGGTAAAAATGTAATTGTCTGTGCACATCTAGTTGAAGACCGTATTCTGCCTTGTTACTATAATTGGGAAAGAAGACGGGGAAATAGATGGATTGCTTTAAATTGTTTTCTGAACATACTTTTGGTATGACGGATGGGTTGGTTCTCAGAGAAACTCTATCTTTGTGAAACACCAAATATTGGGACGAACACATAGTGCTTGGAGTTCTGAAACACGTCTAGCTGAGGTAATAGCAACCAGAAAAAGTGTTTTCCAAGAAAGAAATTTTAAGGGACATGAAGCTGCTGGTTCAAACAGAGGCAGAATCAAAGAAGTCAAAACTAAACTGAGATCCCAAGGAAGAGGTGGATCCCTCACTGGGGGTCTAAGAAAAGATGTTCCTCTCATGAAGGCTTTGCAGAGCTTATGAGACATTATGCTAGAATTAAGAATTCCAATATGAAAATTAGATATGGCTGCCAGTTGTACCCTGACGGTAGCAGCAGCCGCACCCGACTGAAAAAGCTCTGCTAGAAATTCTAGAATTTAATGGACTGGGGCTGAAAAGGGGTCTAAGTTTCTAGATTCTGCCCAATAAGAAAATCTTTTCCATTTGCTAGCATAAGTCTTTCTCGTAGTTGACTTATGGGAGGATACAATAATATCGCAAACTGCTGGGGAGATACTTGGAAGCCTGGCTAAGGTAGGAAGTGGAGAAACCAAGGTGTGAGCTTGAGAGTCTGAAGGGATTGGTGTAACCCGCCTGACTAATGAATAAACAGATCTGATACTGGGTCCAGAACTCAAGGCTGGTCTAGAAGGTGAAGGTGCAGGAACAGAAACCATATCTGTCGGGGGCAATGAGGATCATTTTGCAACCTAATGATTTTGCTTTCTGTATGACTCTTGGAATTAGGGGAAATGCATAAAGGAGTCCCTGAGGCCAATTGTGGACTAGAGCGTCCCTGGGAGCTTGACCTTGAGGAGGAAGCATGGAGAAGCAGCTGCTGCATTTGTTGTTGAGGGGGTGGCAAATGGATCGCAGCAAGGCTGGCCCCATTTGTGGAAGATAAGGTCCGCAACTTCCTGATTCAGAGACCACTCATGAGGCATGAGGATAGCCCTGCTGAGCCTGTCCGCTATTACGTTGGATTTCCCAGGGATGTGCGTTGCTGTCAGAAAACGTTGGGAGGAAATCGCCCATTGCCATAGCCCGAGGGCTTCTCGACACAAGGGGTAGGACCTGGTTCCGCCCTGCTTGTTGATGGACCACACAACTGGCATGTTGTCTGTTTGGATCGCAATAGTCCCGGAAGGAAGAGAGTCTTGAACAGCTTGCAACGCTAGGAGCACCACTCTCATCTCTAGGACACTGATATGCAGATGGTACTTGTGAGGCTGCCACATGCCTTGGACTGCCCTGCCTAGATAATGCCCCCCCCACCCTATCAGGGAGGTGTCAGTGGTCACTGCAGCTACCAGAGGGGGTTGAATGAAAGGTCTGCCCTGAGTCACCAGTGGGGAGACCATCCACCAAGAGAGGTGTCTTTTGCATGTTTCTGTAATCAGGATCATGCGAGACATGGGTAGTTCCTGGAAAGACCACTGTGTGAAGAGAAGACACTGAAGGACTCTCATGTGGTAACGCGCTAACGGTACAAGAAGAATGGCAGCTGCCATGGAGTCTAGAACTTGCAGGACATGTCTGACTTGGACCTTTCTGCTCTGCATAAAAATGACACTTGTTGGCGAATAGAGAAAACTCTTTCCTGAGGTAACCTTGCAAACATCTATTTTGTGTTTAATTCTGCTCCTATATATCTTAAGAGATTGACAAGGCAACAAGGCAGATTTTTCGAAATTTACTGTAATGCCTAGTTGGGTGCAGGTTGATATTGTATAATCCCGTGCCTCTAAGAGTTGATGCCTGGTGGTAGCAGTTAGGAGCCAGTTGTCTAGATAGGGAAACACCTGGAATCCTTGACGTCTCAGGTGAGCCGTGACTACTGCCATACATTTGGTGAACACCCTGGGGGCTGTGGTGAGACCAAAGGGCAGAGCTCTGAACTGATGACTGTCCCCTACCCGGAAGCGAAGAAATCTCCTGGAGCGTCTGTCCATTTTGATACGGTAGTACGCATCCTGAAGATCTGTGGAGCACATCCAGTTGTCCTGACCCAGAAAGGGGAAAATGGACTGCAGTGTTACCATCCTGAACTTTTCTTTTTGTACAGATTTGTTCAATCTGCTGAGATCCAGTATTGGTCTCCAGTCCCCTGTCTTTTTTGATACTAAAAAGAATCTTGAGTAAGTTCCGGATCCTAGTTGGTCTGCAGGGACTTCCTGAATGGCTCTTTTTTCTAGCAGTTTTGAAACTTGAATAACTGTTTGATCCCTTAGATTGGGTGTGACATCTGGGATGGACTTTTTTGACCTTAGAGGGGGTTGATGAAAGGGGATTTTGTAACCTCCGGACATGATAGATAGTATCCGTTTGTCTCTTGTTATATTTTGCCTGGCTTTTGGGTACAGGGAAAGTCTTCCCCTGACTGCCTCCAGAGGTGAGCAGTCGGGCAACCCGTCAGGGATGCTGAAAGGGTTTGGCAGAGAAAGTTTCTCTGTCACCCTGATTTTGCGGTCCCCCTCTGCCACGAGGGCAGCATCTGCCATTGTTGTTGTTTCCCCCTCTGCCCCTGGGGGAAAAAAATCACCATGTGCGTTAGGCAAGGGTCCCTGGGACTTCCAAAACCACATCTTTCCACCCTTCTGACCTTTGGGATAAGGTCTGTTACTAGTGGAAAAACTGACTCCTACGGCAGAGAGAGTCTTGCTTTCCTGCTCGCACCTGGTAAGCGTGTCTTTCACCCGAGGCCCAAAAAGCGAGGAGCCATCAAAGGGAGTATTTGTGAAGGACGCCCGAAAAGGTTCCGCAAACTGACACAGCCGCAGCCAAGCATGTCTCCTGAGAGCCACTCCTGTACCTGTGGCTCTGCTCGCTTCATCGGCTGCATAGGAAATCAGCCTCATGGAGGAGTTGACTACAGAATTAAGAGTCGCAAGCTGGAAAGCTATTTTGGCTGATGCTCCCTCAGGTGTAGGATCTTGCAGGGTATCTCCAAGCTCTTTTAGGAGATCCCTTTGAAGTCGTGTAAAATGAGAGAGATAATTCAGGGACCTCATTGAGAAGGTCACTGAGGAAAACATTTGCTTCCCATATCTGTCCATCGTTCTAGACTCTTTGGTGGATGGACAGACGAACTTTCTGCTCTTTCTTGGTGGCTGCTGCTACCACCATGGCATCAACTGGCACACCTTTAGAGAGAAATTGTTTGTCCAGGGGGGCTGTTATGAACTTATTTGGTCTCCTCTGAGTAGGTTCCACAGAACCCGGAACTGACCAAGCCTTTCGAGCCACTACAGACATGAGTGGATTGAAAGGTGCAGACAACCCAGGAGGTGGAGGATCGGGAACCGAATGCCTCCAGGTATACAGACGCGTCCTCAGTATGGGATAGGGAAGACCAGCCACCCCTCTGCCTAAGCATTTCCAGGATGTCCGAAAAGGAAACATCTTCAGAGGGGGACCTGGGGGACCCTTCCGATTCATCCAGGTCTGTATCTGAGGTGACAGACTCAGGTGAGTCTAGGTGCTTCCTCTTGCACTTCTTCTGAGAAGGCTCCTCTGAGTGATCAGGGGAGGCCTCGGAAGAAGAGGGGTCACCCAATGGGGTGTCCTGGGGCATAGGTTCCCTACGCTTCTGGACCAGAGGAGCAGAGGTTAGCACAGGCACCACAAGAGAAGGAGCCAATGGGGCTGAAAGTAGGGCTGCTTCAGAGTACAGCACACTCCGCATAAGCTCGAAAGCGTCACGATCCCAAGGCAAAGAAAGCTCCGGCTCAGAGGCCAATGTGGAAGCCGAGCTCACATGTGCCGAAGCTCCAAGAGGGAGAGCGGGGTCAGACAAGGGACCGATGCCACTTCCCCCCTCGGAGCCGACAAGAGAGCTTCGGCACCCAGATCCCTCGATGGATGGAGCAGAGGAGGTGATCGGCGCGGTCGGTTCTACTATCAGTGTTGTCCATGTTTTCCGGCTCCGAACTAAGCGTAGACGGAGGGGGAATGGAGATGGAGGCGGATGGAGCCACAACCTGAGGTGGGCTGGAAAGTAATTTCACAAGGGCCTGTGATTTAAGCAACCTGCTGACTACTCTCTCCACGTCTTGATCCGATAACCTGGAGGATCGAGAGGAGTGGGATGAAGAGCGATGACTGTTTTTCACTTCCTAATAAGGGTGACTGTGGCACCAAGCAGAACGGCTCCAATGAAGGAGACCTTGCTCGCTTGTAGCTCCGAGATGGCAGTTGGAGCCAAGGGAGGAGATGACTTGTCGATGCTAGATGGCACTGAAACTTGGTTTTTCAAGCCCATGAGTCGGTTCCAAGGATGGAGCCGACGGCTGGACAGACTTAGAGGATTTCACTGGCTGAGAACCTTTAGCCGGGGAATCCTGTGGTTTCAATAATCCTCGAAGGATTAATTTGTTTTTGCACTCCTGCAGGACCCTTGGACTAAATGCATGACTGATAGAGCAGGAGTCCTGCAGGTGCACAGCCCTAAACAATAAACACAGTTAGTGTGCCCATCTGTCAGACATTTTCTGACAGCATGAGTCACACTTTTTGAAGCCAGAAACTTTGGCCTTTTTAGACATGTTACACTACTATACTAAAAAACAAAGTTTTTTTTTTTTTTTTTTTTTTTTACAGTTAAACAGAAAGGAGAGCCTCTAATTTAAACGGCTGTCTGGGGGGAGGGGGGGACGCTCTAATTTAAACGAGTTCAGGGGAAACAGAAGGCCTGTGAGATATAGAGCGACGGCCAACAAAGCTACAACACGCACAAGAAAGGCGATAAGGGATAAAGAAAGTACAGTTGTGTACCTACCATAAATGTAGATGTTCGAGTGTATTCACTGTTGCAGTCATTACTCTTGGGTTATCCTGCTGGCAGGCTACCCTCGGTCGGCCAGAATTCCAAAGTCTAGGTCCGGCATCGCTTGCTGTCGCCTCTTCCCTGACGTCAGTGCGCCAGGGGTATAATAGATGCAGCAGACGCCATTTTCTTCAGTTTTTCTTGCCCCAGTTGTCAGGTGCCCCCAAATTGGTAGGCTGAAAAATATGCCAAAAAAAATGCATGCACAAAAATAACATTTCCTTCATCTACAAGTAAATACACCAAATAGGTTGTACAGGATAGAGAAGTGCAGATAAGTCCCAGCAAAGAAGAGGGGGATGGTGGGTGGGTAACCTGGACTGCAACAGTGAATACACTCGAACATCTACATTTATGGTAGGTACACAACTGTACTATGTTCATCGTGTTTCACTGTTGCAGTCATTACTCTTGGGTTGAATCCCAAAGCTGAGGTAGGGTGGCTGCGCTGATTAGGAGAGGCTATGAGGCCCTGCAGAACTGCAGTGGCAAAGCCTGCTCTGGACTTAGAGTAAAGAGGTAAGTGGAAGTGCTTTGTGAAAGTGTGCACTGAACTCCAAGTTGCAGCCTCTAAGATATCTTTTGTTGGTACTCCTCTGAGGAAGGCTGCTGAAGTGGCTGCTGCTCTGGTGGAATGAGGTCTAATGCCCTTAGCCACAGATATGCCATGTTGAAAATAGAAACGGATGCAATGGCCTATCCATTTTGAAACATTTGTTTTGAGATAGCCTTGCCTTGTGATCCTGCAGCGTATGACACAAAGTTGCTCAGCATTTCTGAAAGCTTTAGTTCTGTCCAAGTAGAAGCGTAACTGCCTGTGTATGTCCAAAGAATGAGAAATTTTCTCACCCTTGTTCTGTGGATTTGGATAAAAGGTAGGCAAGTGAATGGTTTGGTTGAGGGCCACACTGGACACCACCTTAGGCATAAATGTAGGGTTTGTCCTCAGAGAAACCCTGTCTGGATGAAAAATGCTAAAAGGTTCCACAGCCATGAGTGCTTGTAACTCAGAGACTCACCTTGCAGAGGTTATTGCTAGGAGCAGAGCTGTTTTCCAGGATAAGAATTTTATATCTGCTGTTGATGCTGGCTCGAAAGGAGGCAGTGTGAGATTTTCCAAAACATAATTGAGGTCCCAGGCTGGAGTTGGTGCTCTCCTTGGATGCCTAATGTTTTTGGCCCCTCTGAGGTACTGCCTTATTAAAGGATGAGAAACAATAGGTGGTTCCCGTATTGTAATGGGCTGAAATGGCATGAATCTTAATAGATGAGAAGGAAAGGCCTTTGTTTAGCATCTCAGTTAGGTATTGCAAAATCTGAGGGATATTTGGTACACACGTGTCGATGCCTTGTTCCTGGTTCCAAGCACAGAATCTCTTCCATTTTTCTGCATATGATTTTCTGGTACTGGGCCTCCTGGCCTCCAAGATAACATCCATAACAGCTTTTGAAAGAGGAGTGGTCTGAATGGCTACATTATCCGCCATGCTGCCAGATTCAAGGTCCTGAGTTGGCTGTACAGGATCTGATTGTTTTGTTGGGTCAGCAAGTGAGAAGTTTGAGGCAATATCCATGCTGGACCTTGAGACAAGCTCTTTAGGATTGGGTACCATTGCTTGCGTGGCCAGTCTGGTGCAATCAGTATCATTTTTGGCTTCTCTTGTCTGACCTTCAGGAGTACCCTGGGAAGGAGAAGCAGTGGGGGGAAAAGCATATACGGTTAGATTTTTCCAGCTGAAGGATAGGGCGTCCACTTTCCATGCTTGCTTGTGATAAATCCTTGTGCAAAATCTCTGCAATTGGCAGCTGTGAGGGGAGGCAAATGGATCTATGTCTGGACATCCCCATTTCCTTATCATGCTGAAGACTTGTGGATCCAGTTTCCATTCGTGGGGATCCATGAGGTTTCTGCTTAGTTTGTCTGCCAGAGTATTTGTTTTTCCTGGCAGGAATTGTGCTTGTAGGTGAACTTGAAAAGTCAATGCTGTGTCCCATAAAGTCATTGCTTGTCTGCAGAGGGGATAGGAATGTGTACCTCCCTGCTTGTTTATGTACCACATGACCGTAGTGTTGTCTGTCTTTATCAGTAACTGTCCTGGATGAAGCAGGTCCTTGAAAGCTGTCAGGGCATTTTGAACAGCTAGCATCTCTTTTTGATTGATGTGAAGATGCATCTGATTTGCAGGCCATGTGCCCTGAATACATTTTCCTGCCATATGGGCCCCCCAGGCATAATCTGATGCATCCATTGTCAATGTCTGTCTGGCTGTGGATAAACTGAATGGCAGACCCTTGTTGTGGTGACAGGCTTCTGCCCACCATCGAAACTCCTGTTGCAGGCAGGGAATGAGTGCAATTACTGTCTCCAGGCTGTGGCAACAACACTTTTTAGATACCATTGTAGTTTCCTCATATGCAGTCTGGCATATGGAATTAGTAGAATGCAGGAAGCCATGAAACCCAAGGCCTGCAGGATTTTCCTTGCAGATAAGTGGGTTTTTGTTGCCAATTTCTTGAAGTAAGTAGTCAGTTGCTTTTGTTTGTCTGGCGTGAGATGAGCCATCTGGGCAGTTGTATTTAAGCTTGCACCCAGGAATATTATCTCTTGAGAGGGCACTAGTTTTGATTTCTTTTTGTTTACTGTGTACCCTAGGCCAATTAGTAATCTTTTTACAAACACCAGATGCTTTAGAAGAATGTCTTTGTTCTCTGCTTGAATTAGGCAGTTGTCCAAGTATAGATATATTTGAATTCATTTTTGTCTGCAAAATGCAATTACTGGTGCCAGGCATTTTGTGAAGACCATGGGCGCAGTAGATAAGCCAAAGGGCAGTGCAAAGAATTGGTAATGCATTGAGCCAGCTATGAATCTGAACTATCTTCTGCAAGACTGTCTGATTGGGACATGCAGGTATGCCTCTTTTAGGTCCAAAGTTACGAGCCAAGCCTTCTTGCCCAGAATGGGCAGTAGCTGCTGTAGAGTCAACATCTTGAATTTTGGAACTTCCAGGAACGTATTTAATATAGACAGGTCCAGTATTGGTCTCCAAGTTTTGTCCTTTCTGGGTACTAGGAAAAGTCTGGAGTAAAATCCTTGCCCCTGCTCTTGTTGTGGTACTTGCTGAATGGCCCTTATGTCCATGTGGGGTGTAATTTGTTTTTGTGCCTCTGCCCATTGATTGCTTGGCAGGTCTGGCATACCTTTTGACCTTGGTAAAGTGTGAAAATGGAACCTGTAGCCTTGGGACACTATGTTCAGGACCCATTTGTCTTGGGTAACCATTTGCCAATTGGAAGAAAAAAGTGCTAGTTTTCCCCCTAAGGGGGCTGCCAAAAGAAAAGTGCTTGGATCTGGTAGAGGAAAGTCATTGGGACTGTTTCCTGTAAGGTTGTGATTTGTCTTCTCCGCTTTTGGAGGTAGGAGCACCCCATTGTTCAGGCCTGTATGAGCCTTGGGGCTGACATCTGCCTCTTTGTGGTCGGTCTGACACTGGAAAGGACCAATTTTTAGAAGGCCAGTTCCTGCTAAACCTGGGTGGCTTTACCTGTAAGAAATCCTTGACTGTCTGCATGGATTTTGCTTTATCCTCCATTTTTTTCAACACCTCTTCTGCTTTAGTACCAAAGTATCATACTGTAATGGTGCATCTAATAATTTTGCTTTAACATGATCAGGCAGATTCTGTTCCTTTAACCAAGCATGCCTTCTAATAACAGAACCTGTAACAGCGGCCCTGCAAGAGGCCTCCAGTGAATCATAACCACATTGCAAAGTATGCTTTCCCACTTGTTCAGCTGCATGCAATAAATCCTGCAATTCCTTGTTCTCTGAACATTCAGTATTTGTCAACAATTTCTGTTTAAGCAGTGACATTAGATATTGCTGATATTTAAGCATATGAAACTGACAATTTAAAGCCCTTACAGTCAGGGTAGCAGAAGTGTAGACTTTTTTCCCCCATCTTAGAGCCCTAGAATCCCTATCAAGGGGACAGGGTTTTTGCAGTGGAAGCTTTAACCCCTTTGGGACCCTGAGATATAGTTTATGGGTCAGCAGCAGGGTTTTTATAAAGGAATTTATGGGAATCCGGGACCCTGTAGTATCTGTCTGGCTTAGCAGGTGCAGGGGGTAAAGAGTCAGGGGACAGGCCGGACTCTGAAAATACATCTACAATGTCTAGAACAGGTGGAATAGCAAGGGGTCTGTGCTGAAGAAGTAGCAGGAAGTCTCTGAGCCTTTTCTTAGATTCAGAATAATCTTGGCTCTCCCAGTGGAAATGCTCCCTCACGGTATGCAGGGTTTCCCCAAAAGAATAATCCTCTGGAGGAGAGGCTGATGGAATGGATTCTTCAGCATCAGGATCCTGATAGGGAAGCATGGAGTAATCCTGTTCAGAAGAGGAATCAGAGGAAATAGAAACCTGATCAGAAGAATCATACTCTGTCTCTTGACTAGACCTCTTATCAGGAGGGGGATGGGAGCCCCTGATCAAAGTAATTAGGTCTTCGGCCATTTTGAGCATCTGTTTTTTAGGCATGGAAGTCTGAGTAGGAGAATGCTGTACTTGTTTCTTTGACTTTAGAGCTGCTTTAGTCTTTGTCTTTGAGGCTGAAGATGGCTTAATATATAGTTGTGTAGGTCTGAAGACACCCTCAGAAGCAGATGCCTGCTCAGCGGCTCCGGACCCATCTGAGGGAATGATTTCCGTGTGTCCAATACCTTGAGTATCCAGAGGCCCAGTCGGCTCCACGTGCGAGTCGGAAGCGGCCTGTGGCTCTGAGGTAGCGGGCGCCAGGGGCTGCGAAAGCGCCTCACTGAGCACCGGCGACTGGCCTAGCAGAGGCTTCGTCGTCGGTTTTGGACCTTGGATGCCTATCCTTTTCCTTGTCCTTGCGTTTTTTTATAAACTCCGGTTGTCGGCTGGTCCGACGGCATTATATAATTAAATCTTCGGCCAAAGTAATGAAATGCAAAATAGAACAGACGCTTGATAATGCGTTGGTTAAATCTAGCACAAAACCGACAGCTAGCAACGTTGTGATCAGGGCCTAGGTAAGGAATACAGTAAGAGTGAAAATCCTTATGAGGTATTTGCTTCCCACAAGAAATACAATTGTTAACTTTTTCTGACATCGGTCTGGAGCACTTAAAAAGTTTCCCCAATGGGGTACTTAGCTTTAATGAAGACTTCGGTTCTGAAATTCGGATTTGAAAATCTCAGGAGAAGGCCGACCGGCACTTGCGAGCTGGTTTTGCTTCGGGCACCTCGCGGCAAGAAAGACTGAAGAAAATGGCGTCGGCTGCATCTATTATACCCCTGGTGCACTGACGTCAGGGAAGAGGCGACAGCAACCGACGCCGGACCTAGACTTTGGAATTCTGGCAGACCAAGGGTAGCCTGCCAGCAGGATAACCCAAGAGTAATGACTGCAACAGTGAAACACGAACATCTATATCTAGACAAAAACTTGACAAATTTTATGAATAAACAATTATAATCATAGAAAAAAACTATACTAAGCCTGAGCCAGTAACGAAGCAACCTCGCAGCTGAAGCGATAAACGAGATCTGGGTAGCTGACGCTGGGCATTCTGGGATAAGAGTTAGCCTCGAGCCAGTAAATAGCTCTCGAGCTATAGAAGTAGGCTGAGTTGGAGCAGAGGATCGGCTCCAAACCCAAACAGCAAGAACAAAGGTGAGATGGGACAACTTAACATCCAGAGTCTCTCTTGGCTCCAAAATCTGTGGTGCGAAGGAGCTTGGTTTGTCTGATCCAGTAGATTTTGGATCTGACTCGAGTAGTTTTTGCTGCCTTCTCTGGCAGTTCCGAATGACCAGAAGATGATGAAGATGATCTCTTGGTAGGTTTGTCAATTTTGGTAGATGGAGACTTGGTCTTACTGGAGATGCTCCGACTTTCTAAGTTTTCAGAGAAAGGAGACTGCAGAAGCCCTCTTACAATAAAGTCTGTTTTTCCTCTCTAGTAGAACCCTAGAGCTAAAGGAATGACAGAAGGTACATGTTTCTTGTAAGTGAATGGCTCCGAGACAGTACAAGCAGATACTATGACCATCGGTCAAGTACATTTTCTGGGAGCATTTCCGAAATTTTTTAAAGCCACATGGCTTTTGTCTCTTTTTGGTCTTTAGACATTATGGCAAAATGAACAACAAGCTACAAATATTTTTATCAATGAAATAGAACTAGAACACACTGCAATTCAAACCACACTCTGAAAGATTATACAAGTATATATATAAAAAACTATAAACTGCACACCACACTAATATCTAATGTCTGGAAAGTTTGCAAAGGAAACAAACTTTCTAGAAGGGAAGGAAGTTAGCTTTACCTTCTAACCTAAACTGGTGCTTGGCCTTCTAACTTAAATGGGCACAAGCGTAACTACCTACCAATTTGGGGAAAAAAATACAAAAACAGGTTACAAACACAGTGATTGGAAGCACTTCTAACTTAAACAGTGCTCCAACAAGAAAGTACAACAAACCCTAAAAAGGAAAACTTAAACGGGATAGGAGAAAATGGCCTGATGAAAGAAGTAATGGCCAACCACAAAGCCAAAATACGGCAAAATATATGAAAACACGAACAGCAAATGTGAAAAAACACACTATAGGCTAATATATGTAACTAATATTAAGACAAATTACAAGTAAATATAAGGTTTTTCAGAAAAAAATCCAACACTTAGCCACAGCCAAGATGAAGATGTTTACGTGGCAAACAAGATCTGGGGGATCACACCACTGCATGATGGGATAGGTATTCAGTCACAAGCCAAGTGAAAGACTTTGAGCTTTAGTATTCGGCAGAGTTGGAGCAGAGGATCAGCTCTGAACCCAACCAGTATGAATAAAGGCAAGATAGGACAACATAACATTGAAATATTTATGAGTATCGATTAAAAAAGAAACTAGTGTGGCAGCTAAGGATATGTGGGAAGAGACTAAACAAAAAAATAAAACAAAAACTGAGAAAATGGAAGCTTTGTTATATGGATATGTAAAGTAAGACACACGCAGCTAAAATGTTTTTGGTTCCTTTAGTTTTTGCATATTTTTATCAGCTAGAGGAGATGATGTGAGAAGCAATTAATATAGAGATGAAGGACTTTATCTGGGAAGGGAAGACAGCAAGAGTCAGGTTGGATAAGCGGATTCTTCCAGTAAAACAGGGCAGATTGGGATTACCCAATTTGAAGGGGTATTTCAGAGCTACACAGTTAACACTCCTATACATAGCAGAAGCAGAAAACTATAATTCAAAGTGGAAAGGGATGGTGATGATGAAATAGGGACGCTCAAGAAACAAGGAGAGACTGGGATTCTGGATGCAGACCTTTAAGAACAATCAAGCACAGTATTACATCCATACAGTAGAAGAAAGTATTCCAATAACTAAACAAACATGGGAATGGAGAAAGGAGACTTTGTCGATAGGGATGACTGCAATTAGGGATACAGACAAGAGGCAGAAGGGGGCTAGAATTTATTGGAAAAAAATGGAAAAACCAAGGTATTGGGAGAAAATAACTAGAGGGGGAAAGATGATAGAATGTGAAAACACCAAGAATTTATTTGGACTTTAGGTTAGAGATTGCCTTCCCTATCAGGGATTGAAATCAGAGTACAGAGAAAGAAATGGAGGGGTCCTAAATGAAAGACCAGCACTGGTGGAGTTTCAACAGAATCTAGAACAGAAGCTGCCATTAAAAAAGGAATAATTAGTAGACCATATAAAATACTGCATGATTACTATAAGAATCAATCAGAGGAGGTTAAAGGATTGGGAAGAGAGATTGGATAAGCAGTTCACAAAAAAACAATGGGAGGATATATGTACGTCTCCCAAATATGTAACTACAAGATTTAGGATTTTTGCCTGGAAATGTTTACATAGATATTTTTACACCCCAAGTAGACTCCAGAGAATTTTTCCTCAGGTAAACAGTAAGTGTGGGAGGTGTGAAGGGAAAGAAAGAGGTAATTGGGAACATATTTTCTGGGAGTGCGGTGAGTTGGGGGACTTTAAGGATTCCCTGCAGGATGCACTATCAGAGATGCTGGGTGGGCAGACTGGTCTGATGATGAAGATGATTTTTCTGAGGTATGATACAGAATTTGAACTGCCTAGACATGGTAAGGCCTTGCTGTATCTAATAATGGTGACTGCCAAAAAAACAATTACTAGAAAATAGAAATCAAAAGTTAAACCAACTACATTAGAAGTAGTGAATATAATAACAGACATAAAAAAACAACTAGAATTGAGATCTTTAGAAAAGCGTAGAAGCAAACTACATAGAAAAAATGGGAATTCTGGGAACAATACACACAGGGAAGGAATAAGGATTAAAAGAAGGTAGGACTTAAATGAGCTACGTAATGTGTGACTGAAAATGATTGGGTAGATTGCAAGTGATGTATAATGTTTGTAACTGGGAGTGTGTCAGTATGGTTTGTGTTGTAAAATGCTTGCAACTAGGATTGTGACGGTGTGGTTTGTTCTCATTTACATAACTGTATGACTGCCTGCATAGTAAGTTATGGTTTAAAGACGTTTCTAGTTTAAAAAAGGCAGAAATTGAATAATTTACGTAATACTGATTAAGTTATATGATATAAAGCAACATATGTGAAGTATAATGTTTATGTTAATATAGTTTAATTACTTTTATATGAATGCAAATGTGCCTATGTCACAAGTGATAACTCAATAAAGGTGTTGGGGGGGGGTGCTATCTCCTCATAAGCAGTCTTGGTAGCGGTATCATGAGAATAACAGAAGCCAGGAGACCGAAAATCCTGAGGTATTCCCTCACAGAGACAGAAGTCTGAGTGGAAAATCCTACAATATGCAGATCTATTTTTTCCTGTGGAAGAAAAGCTCTGCACACTGTGGTGTCTAACTGACATCCCAGAAACACAATCATGTCAGGAGGAGTCAAGAAAGACTAGCTGAATATTCCCTTGGAATTCCAGTTTGTGTAAGAGATCACTCACCCAAGAGAGAGATTCTAGACACTAGAAAAATACTCTACAAAGATCAGCAAATTGTCTAAGTATGGAAAATGTGGATAACCTGTAGCCTGCAATGAATTACAACTGGAGCTAGAGACTTTGAGAGTATTCTTTGTGCATTGGATAGTCCCAAAGGATGATTTAGACGCACACAACCTAAGTACCACCTGAAATCTGGATGAATAGGGATGTGATAAGCATCTTTTAAATCCAGTGTTATCAGGAAACTTGAATGAAGAAGAGATAAGGTTCTGAAGTGACAAAATTTTGAATTTGGGCACCATCACAAACAGGTTTAGGAAAGAAAGATCCAAAAGTGGTCTCCAAGAATTTGCTTTCCTTTGCACTAGGAGTAAGGAGGAACTGACACTCTCACTCCCTGTGACAGCAGGTGATGAAGGACAGATGGAAATAAGAGTCTGGTCTGGTGGTACAGTGGCACAACAGATAGTGTTGTCACCTCACAGCAAGAGGTTCCCAGTTTCAATTCTTGGCTAGGGTATCTTATGTGCAGAGTCTGCATATTCTCCCTGTGTTCGCACAGGTTTCTTCTCACATTCCAAAGACATGCAGTAGGTGGACTGGACACACTAAATTGGCCATAGATGCGAGTATGCATGCTATGGAAGAACTACCATAGCAGAGCTAGCCACCTGGTGGTGTAAACTTTGTCTCTAGACGACTGCCACTGTTGAAATGACACCCTGACACCATATGCAGAAATGGGAAAAGGAGTTGTGGATGGGTGGGTGGATGGATGGAGGTTAAGGAAATACCTCCAGGAAGGGAGGATTTCTTCCCACTGCCTTCTATAAGCCTGATGAATGATCAACATAACCCATTTATCTAAAGCTATCTGCTGCCAAACAGAAAAGTGGAGATTCAGTCTTTCTGGAAGATAAAAGGGGTGACAGGTTGGGAGGGGGGGGGGGCTCAAATAGTTATTCTGACTTATTGGACTGTCCTTGGTTTTCGGAGTTTACAAAATTCCTTTTGGAACCCCCTGCCATTTCTTCTTAAACATTTGTTTACCTGCATTTTGTTGAGACTGTTTATTTTGTTTCTTACCAAAACTGGATGAGGAGTTAAGGAATCTCTTGGAAAATATGGGCTGAAAAATCTTAAGATTCCCTGTATCAGCTTACCCCTTTCATAGCACTTTTTGATAACCTCTGAAGCAAACAGGCTAAAAAAACTAAGTCTCTATCCAAAGGAGAATTTCAATTCTCATTTTTATCATCTTTTGTGAGATTCTGAGAAGGCAGCCATGCAAACCTCCCAAAAACAGTGCCAATGGCAATAGATTTTGAAGAAGTATCAGAGTGGGGCGTGGCCAAGATGCAAGCTAGTTAGCAGCACTTTTCTTGAGCTCTGACAGTCATGATATTTACTGACAGGAAAAATTGCAAATCAGGACTAATTTCTTCACAAAAAAAAAAAAGTTATGTTCTTACCATCACGTTCCATTTTTGTTGTCCTTTATCTCGCCTTCCTTCTTTTTGGCTGGGTTCAGAGCTGATCTCAGCTCTAATTCGGCCACTTCTAAAGCTTGAAGAGTCCTTACTGGCTCGAGGCTAACCCCTTATCCCAAGCATGCATAGCGGTAGCTACCCAGATCTCGTTTGTGAGAACTAACCCCACTTGATAGGAAAATTATGAATTACCCAATAAAAGAAGTAACTAAACAATAAAGCCTTCTTGTACCCACAACAGGACAACCATGGTGACAAGGAGTATACCAATGGCTGAAAGCAAAGGAAACTCAGCCAGATCAGCCAAAAAAAAAAAAAAAAAAAAGGGAAATTCCTCTCAATCATCATTCAGGATGGGGGAAGGAGGGAGGGGACGCAAGGAAGGAAGGAGAGATAAAGGACAACAAACATGGAATGTTAATGTAAGAACATAATTTCTTTATGTTATCCATCTCGCCCTCTTTCTTTCTGGTTGGGACAGTGTCCCCAGCACCTAAATCTTGGGTGGCTCACTGGAAAAGAGACTTCAGAACCGTGGAACCAAAGGAGGCCCTGTTCTGAGAGGCCATGTCCACTTTGTAATGAGTAATGAAGGCATGGGGAGTAGCCCATGTTGCTGCCACACAAATAGTATCTAAAGGAAGCTTAGCTTGAAAAGCTATGGAGGTAGCCAAGGACCTAGTGGAATGTCCTCTCACTTTTCCCGGGACTGACATTCCGAGACTCATAAGCATAAGTAATAGTATTGGACAACCATTTTGAAAGAGTCACTTCAGAAACCAGTGAGCCTTGCTTACTCTGAGAGAAGGATACAAACAGTTGATCTGATTTCCTGATGTCCTTGGTCATTCCATTTGATGTAATTTGTACTCTGCCTTGTTGCCATAATTTGGAAAGAAAACAGGAAGTTCAATTGACTGATTCAAATTATTCTCTGAGCAGACTTTTGGTAAAAAGGAAGGATTAGTTCTAAGAGATACTCTATCCTTGTGCAAGATCATATAAGGCGGGCGGATGGAAAGTGCCTATAACTCGGAAACCTGCCTAGCTGATGTAACAGCAATCAGCAATCAGGAAGAGGGTCTTCCATGATAAGAACTTTAGAAGACAAGAAGCAGCTGGCTCAAAGGGAGGAAGGATCAGAGCAGCTAGTACTAAATTTAAATCCCAAGGATGGAGAGTTTCTCGGATATGAGGCCTTAATAGTGTAGCACCTTTCAAAAGGCCTTACATAACTTATGGGACATGATGTTAGAACCTAGAAGGCCCACATGAAAATTAGAAATAGCAGCCAGTTGAACACAAATCGTAGCAGCCGCTGCTCCACTTTCGAAGATTTTTGCAACTGGAGCTGTAGAGGGATCAATGTCTTTTTGCTCGGCCCAGAAGGAGAACCTCTTCCATTTACTAGCGTAAATTTCCTAGTAGTTGGTTTATGGGAAGAGACTAAGATATGTTGAACCATAGGTGAGATGCACAGGGAGCCTGGCTAGGATCGTAAGTGGAGAAACCAAGCTGACAGCTTGAGAGTTTGAATGGAAGGATGAAGAGCACCCAACTGATGTGTCACGAGGTCCGGAACCGGGTCCAGAATCCAAAGCTCCTCTCTCAGGTAATGCCAAAGGAACATGAACCATATCTGACTAGGCCAGTATGGGGCAATGAGGATCAGCTTGCGACTCAGCAACTTTGTTTTCTGAAGAAATTTTGGAATTAAAGAAAAGGGGGAAAATCGTAAAGAATCCCGGGGGCCAATCGTGGACCAGTGCATCTCTGGTGGACTGTCCCGGTGGGGGAACTAGGGCAAAGTTGCTGCTGCATTTAGTGTTTAGGTGAGAGGCAAAAAGATCGCAGCATGGCTGGCCCCATCTGCGGAAGATCATATCCGCCACATCTCGTTTCAGAGACCACTCGTGGGGCATGAAAATTGCCCTGCTGAACTTGTCTGCTATCACACTGGACTTCGCAGGAATGTGCACTGCAACCAGAAAACGCTGAGAGGAGATCGCCCACTGCCATACTCAAAGGGTCTCCCGACATAAAGGGTAAGATTTGGTTCCACCCTGTTTGTTGATGTACCACACTACTGACATGTTGTCCATCTGAATTGCTATATAGCCCAATGGTTGAGAGTCGTGAAGTGCTTGCAACGCTAATGACACCGCTCTCATCTCCAAGACATTGCTGTGCAAATGGTACTCATGAGGTTGCCAAGTTCCTTGGACTGTCTGTCCGTGGTAACTGGCTACCGGATGAGGGGCTACAAAGGATCTGCCTAGAGTGACTAGGGGAGAGTGGAGCCACCACTGTAGATCTTTCTTGCAAGCATCCTTGATTAAGATCATGTGTGACATTGGTAAGTCCTGATACGACCACTGAGTGAAGAGCAGCCATTGCAGAATCCTCATATGGTAATAGGCTAACGAAACTAGAGTAATGGCAGCACCCATTAAACCAAAGACCTTCAGGACAAATCAAACCTGAACCTTTGACTTTGACAAGAGGAAAGAGACCTGACCTCGAACGGCAAGCACCCTTTCTTGAGGGAGCTTGGCTATCATGTCGCTTGTATTTAGTTGAGTGCCTATGAAAGTAATACACTGAGAGAGCAACAAGGCAGATTTTTCATAATTTATTGCGATTCCTAGGCGTGCACAAGTGTGAATCGTGTGGTTCCTGGTCCTTAAAAGGTGATGCTCGGTGGTGGCAGTGAGGAGCCAGTCATCTAGATAAGGAGACACCTGGAATCCCAAACATATCAGGTGAGCAGTCACTACTGCCATGCATTTGGTGAACACCCTGGGGGCTGTGGTGAGACCAAAGGGCACAGCTCTGAACTGGTAATGACTGGCTCCCAGCCGGAAGCGTAAATGACTCCTGGACCTCCTGTCCATTTTTATATGGTAGTATGTGTCCTGGAGATCGATAGAGCACATTTAATCGTCCTAACCCAAAAAGGGTAGAATGGACTGCAGTGTCACTATCAGGAACTTGGTCTTATTTACTGACCTGTTTAACTTGCTGAGATCCAAGCTAGGTCTCCAGTCCCCTATCTTCTTTGGAACTAAAAAGAAACGTGAGTAAGTTCCAGATTCCATCTGGTCTGTGGGGACTTATTGAATGGCTCTTTTTTGCAGCAAAGTTTTTACTTCTACAGCTGCTTGATCCCGAAGATTGGGTGGAACATCTGGGATTGATGATTTTTGACTTCTTGGGGATGTTTGGGAGAAGGGAATTTTGTAACCTCTGGATATTATGCACCGTACCCACTGGTCTTCTGTTATATCTTGCCAGGATCTTAGGTACAGTGATATTCTGCCCCCGAGTGCCTCCAGAGGTGGGCAGCTGGGCAATCCTTCAGGGATTCTGAAAGGGACTGGCAGAGAACGTATACCTGTCGTCCTGTTGCTGACCCCCCTCCCGCAAGGTTGGCATCTCCCATTATTTCCCCCTCTGCCTCTGGGAGAATTATCTTCATGAGTGTCTGGCGAAGCTCCCTGGGATTTACAGAACCACATTTTGCCACTCTTTTGGCCTTTGGGATAAGGTCAGGATGGAGTGGAAAATGGACTCCTATGGCAGGGAGAGTTTTGCCATCTGGTTCACTCCTGGTAAGAGTCTCTCAAACTTGCTGTCCGAACAAGATCGAGCCGTCAAAGGGGGTGTTCGTAAAGGAGGACTTAAAAAGGGCTCCACAAACTGACAAAGGCGCATCCAGGAATGTCTGCGAAGAGCCACTCCTGTGCCTGCAGCCCTACTCGCTCCATCTGCTGAGTAAGAAATCAAGCACATAGAGAAGTTGACAATGGAGGTTAAAGGGACGCTAGCTGGTTAGCAGACTTGGAAGCCGTTCCCTCAGTTGAAGGATCCTGGAGGGTATCTCCCAGCTCTTTAAGGAGATCCCGCTGAAGTCGTGTGAAATGTGTTAAATAGTTCAGCGACCGAAGAGTTAAGGTCGCTGAAGAGAAAACATGCTACCCATATCTATCCATGGCTCTAGACTCCTTATTTGGCGGATGGATAGAAGAGGAAGTCTCCGCGAGTTCCTTCTTGCCACCACCACAGCATCAACTGGCATGCCTTTGGTGAGGAAAGACTTGTCATCTGGTGCGGTCATGAATTTGTTAGGCCTTCTTGGAACAGGCTCCATGGTCTCTGGAGCACTCCACGCCTTTAGACTCACTACAGACAAAAGTGGGTCGAAAGGCGGAAACAACCAGGAGGAGGAAGGTTGGGAACCAAATGCATCCAGGTACACGGACTTGTCCTCAAAAGGGGCAAGGGACTTTCAGTTTCCCCTCTGCCTAAGGATCTCCTGGATGTCTGAGAATGAGACATCTTAAAGGAAGGGGATCGTGAAGACCCTTTCGAGTCATCCAAGTCAGTGTCAGAGGTGACAGACTCAGGGGAGTCTGTTTCCGGTTACATTTTTTCTTCTTGGGAACCTCTTCTGAGGCATGCTCAGGAGAGGTCTCGGTAGAAGAGGGGTCACCCTGTGGAGCGCCCAGAGCATCAGTTCCCTACGCTTGGGACGGAGAGAAGGATCTGAGGCAGACACCGGTAACGAAGGGGATGGAGCTGAAGGTGGGGCTGTCTCGGTGGACAGCACACTCATCACCTTGAAGGCGCCATGATCCAGAATGGAGGGAGTCTCTGGCTTCGAGGAGCCTGGAGACCTCCTCCACACCAAAGGCGATGGCTGCAAAGCAGATGTGAGAGCCGAATTCAACTGCGCCGAGGCTCTGAGAGGGAAAGCGGGGTCGGACAAGGGTCCGATGCCACTTCCCCCCTCGGAGCAGACGAGGGAGTCTCAGTGCCCAGACCCCTCGACAGAGCGGACTGTCGAGGAGGTTCGGAGCGAATGTCAGTACAGACAAGGCAAACATTGGAACAGACGGTTCCACCACTACTACTTCCATGCACACTGGCTCCAAACTGGAAGCAGTCTGAGGATGAAAAGAGACAAACTGGTTTGGACAAAGGCGCCAATTCCTTCTGGGCTGGGCTCAACAACAATTGAGCAAATACCCGTGGTTCCACCACTCTCTCCACATCATCATCTGATAAACTCCTGGATGATCGAGAGGAATGGGCAGAGGACCGGTGATTACCTGCCACTGACTGCAAAAGTGGAGAGTAAGGCACAGATCTCACCGGGTCCAAAGAAAGAGATCTCAATCTCTTTTTGCTCCGGGATGGCTCCGAAGCAACAGATGGAGCCACTGGAGAAAAGAACTCTTCGGAGCCAACAATCCGCTCCAAAGAGTCAGTAGATTTTGACTTGCCGGTACCGAAGGTGGAGCAGATGAAGATGCCAGTTTGTCATCAGACTTTTTAAAAGGCTGAGTATCCAATGCAACCTCAACCTGAGGTTTTAATAAACCTCTCAATATCAGTTTCTTGCACCTCTCCTGCAAAACCCGTGCACTGAGGCCATGGCAAACAGAACACCAGTCCTGCAGGTGGACCGCACCTAAATAAACACAACTAGTGTGCCCATCCGTAAGGGACATTTTTTGGCAACACGAGTCGCATTTCTTAAATCCTGACTGCTTTGTAGATTCTTTAGACATCACAAACTACAAAAAAGGGAGAAACAACAATAGAGTGTTTTTTTTTTTTTTTTTTTTTTTTAAGAAAGAAAGGAGGTAAGGAAAAGAAGGGAGTGGCCTCTAAGTTAATTGGCTACTGCTCCCAAAGGGAGAAAGTCTCTAACTAAAACTGCTTCTCCCTAAGTAGCAAGAGGGATAAATGGACAAGACAACAACCCTCAAGAAAAAAAATGGGTAGCTGACAAAACACAGAAAAAAAGGCCCGAGAGAAAAGAACGGCCTAACAGCAGCAAACAACTGAAACGAGGATAGGGGTGATAAAGAATAAAAAAAACTCTAAACTCTAAGGAAATTAGTCTAAACAAATAATTTTTGACAGGAAAATACAATACTTAGCCTGAGCCAGCAGAAGACAATCTCGACACTGCAAGCGGCAAATGAGATCTGGGTAGCTACCGCTATGCATGCTGGGATAAGAGTTTAAGCCTCGCGTCAGTAAGGACTTTTTGAGCTTTAGAAGTGATCGAGTTGGAGCAGAGATCGGCTCCGAACCCAACCAGAAAGAAAGAAGGCGAGATGAACATAACATTTACAGGATATAATATTTAATGGTCAGTGGTTTGTTTTGTCTGAAACAATGCCGGTATTTTACAAAATTCCTGTCAAAAACTTGAACAGAAAGCCTACTGATAGTGTCACAAGATGCGCAATGCAAAATACAACTTTCAAGACCAGTCTTCAAAGAAGGACCTGCAAACCTTATTAGTCACCATGTCTGAACTAACCAAAAAATTTAATAAAATGGACAGTAAACCGAATTTGTATAAAGAATAAACCCCCAGGCAAATAGACGTTTAAAAAAAAATGATGCAGCAACAAAAGATCCAAATAACTGGGATGAAAAACTCATTAAATGACCTGGATGGGAGATTAACAGAACAAGAACTACAAGTGAAATTTCTTTTGAAGTAAAATACATTTTTAAAAGTGGATGATCGAGAACAAATCCAGCAGGAGGCTTAAGACATAACCAATTTCCTCACAAACTGGCTTCCCAAAGCTTTAAATCTGCAAGAAGCCTTTTCATATGGAATTGAGAGGGTACATCGGTCTTCGACTAATTCAGCCATGTACAACAAGGACAAAACTAAATTAAGATCGGTTATAGTTCTTTTTTTCTCTTCACAGGACAAAGAACTGGTTCTGAAGTCAGCATGGACCAATTCCCCAATTAAATATGACAACATTATTAGGTTTGAGAATGACTACTCTTCTACAGTGGCAGCAAAAAGGAAGGAATGTTTACCACTAATTAAGAAACTTCAACAACAATGAAAAGTTCATCTTTTATTTCCAGCAAGACTTCGTAATTTTTCCAAGAAGGCACCAGACCTTTGAAACCCTGGACACTGCAGTTTCTTTTCTTTCTAAAAACAACTTCCTTGATCAAACATATGAAATGGATTGTTTGGGACCTAGCCTCAAATGTCAAGCCGAGAAGAATAACTGGCAGACAACAGGAAAGAGTAAAAAAAAATTAAGGACAAATGACTTTCATTAGTTATTTGTTAAAATAAAGAAGTTATGTCTTACCATAACGTTCCATCTGTGTTGTTGATCTTCATCCATTCATCGCAGATAGGACAGTCCCCAGCTACCTTATGTCACTTAGGCGGCCCTTATGGAAGAACATTCCTGAGCACCACTGAGCCAAAAGAAGCTCTTCCCCTGGAGACCAGATCCAATTTGTAATGAGTGATAAATTTATGGAAAGAAGCCCATGTAGCTGCTGGACAGATTTCGTCCATGGAAGCTCGAGTGGAACACCACAGAAGTTGCCATTGATCTGGTGGAGTGAACTCTGATGTTTGGCGGAGCAGACTTTCTTGGTGATAAATGAAAATTATACAATCTCTAAGCCATTCAGATAAGGTCATTTAGAGTCTGACTTTCCCATTTTTGAACCAGAGAAGGATATAAATAACTGGTCTGATTTACGGATTGTTTTTGTCCCAAGTAAAATCTCAGTTGTCTGTGAACATCAAGTAAATGTAAACGATACTCTCCCTTGTACAAAAACTTAGGAAAGAACACTGGTAGGTCAATAGTCTGATTAATAGGGAACTCAGAAATTACTTTGGGAAAGAAGGATTGGTCTGTAGTGATACTCTGTCCTTATGGAAAATCAAATAAGGATGCCTCATGCAAAGAGTCTGGAGCTTGGAAATGTGTCTGTCCGATGTAATGGTCACCAGAAAGAGAGATTTCCAAGATAGAAACTTGATGTCAAACGTTTATATGCAGCTTGGCCTCCAAATCGGACCATGTGCCTTGGACTGTCATTCCCTGAAAATGCCCCCACCCCACCCTATCAGGGAAGCGTCCGTGGTCACAATGGCGCTGGGCTGAGAGGGGTGGAAGGATCGGCTCCAAGGTTCTGTCCCTGACTTCACCCACCAAGATAGGTCTTGCTTGCATTGATTTGTTATTCGAATCTGGAAGGACAACTGGTAGCGATTTGGATACCATTGGGTTAACAAAAGCCACTGCAGGAGTCTCATATGAAGCCTTGCAAGGGGTACTATTGATATTGCTGCTGCCATTGACTAACACCTGCAGGACCTCTCGAGCTGAAACCATGTCGTGGCAGAGTATCACTCGGAACTGGATCCTTAGTCTTCATAGCCTATGATCTGGGAGAGATTAAGCAAGAAAAGGTATTGAAATTCACCCCTATAGATTCCAAAGATTGGATTTCTCCAAGTTTATAGAGATTCTCAGAAGATTTGCCACAGAGAGGGTACAGTACAAGGCTGTTACCAGTAAATGCTTGGTGGGGGCGGTGAGGAGCTAACTGTCTAAGTATGGAAAACGCCCAGAATCATTGTAGTCTCAAGTGAGCTGTCACTGCTGCATGCATTTGGTGAACACGCTCAGGGCTATACAGAGTCCAAAGGGCACAGTGCGGAATTGGTAATGATTGGCTCCCAGCCAGCAGCGAAGGAACCTTCTGGAGCGTTTGTCCATTTTGATGTGGTAATAGGCATCCTGAAGGTCTATCGAGCACATCCAATCGCCTTCCTCCAGAAAGGGGAGAATGGACTAACCATGACCATCCGGAATTTTGTCTGAGTGATGAACTTGTTTAAACAGCTGATGTCCAAAACTGGTCTCCAGTTCCCTGTCTTTTTTGGCACCAAAAAGAATCTTGAGGAGAATCCAGATCCAATCTGGTCTGGTGGGTCTTTCTGGATGACTCTCTTTAAATACAGCTTTTCATTAAATACAGCTTTTCTATCTGTAGAGCTGCTTCTTCCCTTAGACTGGGTGGAACATCGGGAATTCGTTTTGGTGGCTTTGGGTAGGAATCAAATGGAAGTTGGTAACCTCTGGTTATCTTCTGCACCCAAAAATTGGTGGTAATTAATAACCAGGCACTGGGGTGCAGAGAAAGACGTCCCCCAACTGCTTCCATTGGAAAGCAATCGGGATGCTCTTCAGGAATGTTGATAGGCCTGTCCAGAGAACGAATCTCTGGAGCCCTGATTATGTGGACCTCCACTGCCTCTTCAGGGGCGTCTTCTGGAACCGATGCACCCTCTGCCTCTGGGGCGAACTCATCACGTGTGTCACAAAAAGGACCCAGAGACGTTTTGTGCCAGAATTTCCCACTTCTCTGGTTCCTGGACAAGGAGCGCTGAGGAGTAGAGAAACTACACCCACGGCAGACAGGGTCTCGCCATCCTGCTCACACACCTGGCTAGCATGTCACAGGGAAGACACTTCCACTGAAGCGTTAAGGAAGGAAGACTTGAAAGGATCCTCAAAGTCACATAGGCACATCCAGGCATGACATCTCATAACTACACCTGAACCCACAGCTCTTGCTGCCCCTTCGGTTGCATGTGAAATTAACCTCATGGACGAATTTGATACCGATTCCAGAGTCATTAGCTGTGAGACTACCTTGTCATTAACCTTGTCAGACACCTATCCTGATGGAGTACCAGAGAGTTCGGACATGAGGTCTCTCTGGTGTCTGGTGAAATATGCCAGGTAGTTCAAGGATCGAACTGCAAAGGTCGATGAAGCAAATACTTGCTTCCCCAGGTCTGTCCACCGCTCTGGACTCTCTGTTAGGTGGGTGAACAGTGTGGCTCTCCTCAGCGAGCTCTTTCTTTGTTGCCGCTGCCACCATCGCATCTACTGCTAAACCTTTTGACCAATATGGACTTTCTTCAGGAGGGGAGAGAATCTTGTCTGGTCTCATTGGATTGCCTCAACAGTGTCAGGGTTCCTCCAGGCACGCTGCACCACAAGCTGAACAACCTTGTCTGCAGGCGGGGTCACCCAAGAGGTAGATGGTCGAGCACAAAACGCATGCAGGAAAACAGATTCCTCGGAGGAAGGGTTTTTGGGCTTCCAATCACCTCTCTGTTTCAAGATCTCAAGGACGTCTCCAAATTAAGCAACTAAAAAATGAGGCAATGAAACACAGCAACACTTACTCCCTATTTGCATAGTGCCATAGTGCACTTGTAACAAAAACATGTTTTAAAATGACTTAGATCCAAGCTTAGAACAAAACTACATTTTGTTAAAGACAATCAGCATAGAATATTAAAACTTCTAGTAAATAAATAAAACCCCGCTGTCAAAGTACAGTTGTGTACACTTACCATAAATGTAGATGTTAGAGTGTATTCATTACAGTCATTACATTTGGGTTATCTGCTTGCAGTAGCCCTCAGTCGGCCTGATGAACAAAGTCTTTGGTCCTGCGTCGGTTGCTGTCCCTGCTTCCATTACATCAGGGGTGTAAAACATGCAGTCGACACCATTACATCAGTTTTTCTTGCCCCAGATGTCAGGAGCCCACCTAATGGGAAGCAATTAAATCTATAAATACAAGGGATATACCTCCAACAAAAAAGCACACACCAAAAAGCTTTTAAAGCATAGTAAGTGAGAGTAGAGGTATAGCCAAAAGAAGAAAAGGGGCTGGAGGGAGGGTAACCATGACTGCAACAGTGAATACACTTGAATATCTACATTTATGGTAAGTGTATACAACTGTACTATGTTCTTCGTGTTTCACTGTTGCAGTCATTACACATTTGGGTTGATTTCCAAAGCTAAGGTTGGGAGGAGGAATTCAAATAGAATTAGGACCAGCTATAAGGCCCTGCAAGACTGCAGTGGTAAAACCAGCTCTGGATTTAGAGAAAACTGGCAAATGATAATGTTTGGTGAAAGTATGCACAGAACTTCAGGTAGCAGCTTCTAGGATGTCCCTAGTAGGGACGCTCCTGAGAAAGGCTGTAGAGGTAGATGCAGCCCTGGTTGAATGGGGTCTGATACCCTGTGGGATAGGTTTACCACGGTGCTTATAGCAGAAATGAATGCAGTGGCCTATCCGTTTTGAAATAACTTTCCCCTCTGTCCCTGCAGCAAGAGCCACCAGCAGTTGTTCAGATTTCCTTTGAGGTTTAGTCCTGTCCAAGTGGAATCTAAGCTGTCTGTGCACATCTAAAGAGTGCAGTATCTGTTCCCCTTTGTTCTGTGGGTTAGGAAAGAAGGTAGGTAAATGAATGGACTGATCAAGAGCCATACTGGGTACCACCATGGGCATATGGAGGAGGGATTGGTTCTGAGGGACACCATGAAAGATGATGAAAGGTTCCACTGCCATAAGGGCCTGTAATTCAGATACCCTTCTTGCAGAAGTGATTGCTAAAAGGAAAGCTGTTTTCCAGGAAATAAATTTTAAACCTGCAGTAGCAGTTGACTCGAAAGGAGGAAGAGAGAGTTTCTCCAAGACAAAGTTAAGATCCCAGGCTGGAGTTGGAGCTCTCCTGGGTGGCATTACATTTTTGGCCCCACTGAGGAACTGCTTGAGCAGTGGGTGAGAGAAGAGGGGAGGCTCTGTGCTATAATGAGGTGAAATGGCTGAGGCATGAATTTTGATGGAGGAAAAAGACAAGCCCTTATGAAGCATCTCAGTCAAGTATTGTAGAATCTGAGGTAAATTGGGCACTGCTGCATTCATTCCTTGAGATTGGTTCCAGGCACATAATCTTTTCCATTTTGCAGCATAAGATTTTCTAGTATTAGGCCTCCTTGCCTCTAAAATTATATCCATCACTGATTTACTGAGGGATGGTAAAGGAGAGATTAGGTAATTAGCCAGGCTGCTAGGTTCAGGGTTTGCAGCTGAGGGTGCAGAATCTGGTTCTCCTGCTGAGACAACAGGGAAGGAGTCTGAGAGGCAGGTGCCATGGAGCCAAGCGTGACACACTGTGCAAGAGTGGGTACCAGTGTTGGCGAGGCCAATCTGGTGCAATTAGAATCATTCTTGGCTTGTCCTGTTTGATCTTTAGTAGTACCTTGGAGAGCAGAGGAAGAAAAGGAAAGGCATAAACTGATAGGTTTTTCCAGCTGAAGGATAGAGCATCCACTTTCCAAACTAGCTTGTGGGGAATCCTTACGCAAAATGTGTCCAGTTGATAGTTCTGGGGGGGAAGCAAACAGGTATATATCTGGGCTCCCCCCATTTGCTTGTCAACATGTTGAAAATCCTTGGTTCCAGTTTCCACTCATGTGAGTCCATGAGGTTTCTGCTTAGTCCGTCTGCCAGTGTATTTAGTTTTCCTGGCAGGAATTGAGCTTGTAGATGAACTTGGAAGCTCAAGGGTGTGTTCCACAATGCCATGGCTAGTCTGTAGAGGGGGTAAGAATGTGTACCCCCCTGCTTGTTTATGTACCACATGACAGTGGTGTTGTCCGTCTACCATTAATTGTCCTGGAAGAATGTGGTCCTTGAAGGCTGTCAGAGCATTCTGTACAGCTAACATTTCTTTTTGATTGATGTGCAGGTGCATTTGACTTGGGTTCCATTTGCCCTGAATGCACTTCCCTGCCAGATGTGCCCCCCCCCATGCATAGTCTGATGAGTCTGTTAGGGTTTGGGCGGCAGGGGGTAGTGTGAATGGTACTTCCTTGTTTTGGTGGCAGGCCTCTGCCCACAAAAGGAACTCTAGGCGTAGGCAAGGTATGACAGGAATCACTGCTTCTAAATCCTGAGAATGTTGACACCATAGGCTTTTTAGATACCATTGTAGTTTCCTCATATGCAGTCTTGCATATGGAATTAGAAGAATGCAAGAGACCATGAATCCCAAGGTCCAGGATAGGACGCCATGAATTGTCTTTTCTGGGTACCAGGAAAAGTCTTGAGTAGAAACCTTGTCCCTTTTCCTCTTCTGGTACCAACTGAATAGCCCCTATGCTTAAGAGAGAGAGAGTACTTACTTTTGGGCCTCTGCCCACTGATTTGGAGGTAGAGCCGGCCAACCGCTTGGAGTTGGCAACGTGTGGAAGTGAAATCTGTATCCTTGGGAGACTAAAATCAAAACCCATTTGTCCTGGGTAATGAGTCCCCAGTTCTTTGCATGAAGTGCAGTCTTTCTCCCCAAAGAGGTAGTCAGATGAGAAGTGCTTGGAAGTTTTAAAAATAAGTCATTGAGGCAGTTTATCATAGGGGGAGTTTCATTACTCCCAGATTTGGAAGTGGAGGCCCCCCACTGCTTAGTCCTGTGCGTCCCCTGGGACTGAAGCTTGGGTGCTCTGCTGGATCTGGGTTTGGACTGGGAAGGTCTGGAAGAGGCAGGAAAGGACCAATTCTTAGAAAGCCAATGCCTACTAAATCTTGGAGGCTGTACTTGCAAACATTCATAGATTTAGCTTTTTCCTCCATCTTTTAAAATAATTTTTTCTGCCTTGTTGACAAACAGGCGGTCCTGATTTAAGGGAGCATCCAGTAATTTCTCTTTAACATGATCTGGCAAAGATTGCTCCTTAAGCCAAGCATGCCTTCTAAGTACAGACCCAGTTACAGCAGCCCTGCAAGATGCCTCTAGTGAATCAAAACCACATTGCAACGCATGTTTACCAACTTGTTCAGCAGAATGCATTAAATCATATAAATCCTTATTTTCAGCACAATCAGGAATCAACATCATTTTCTGTTTAGGCAATCCAGTAATATGCTGCTGATACTTTAACATATGAAACTGGCAATTCAAGGCCCTAATGGCCAAGGTTGCAGAAGTGTATACCTTCGTACCCCATCTATCCAGCGCCCTGGAGTCTCTACCAAAGGGGGTAGGATTTTTAGCAGTAGTAGCTTTAATGCCCTTGAGTCCCTGTGAAATGGTTTCAGGATCTGCAGTAGGATTTTTGAAAAGGATCTTGTGAGAGTCAGGAACCCTGTAATATTAGGTTTTCTGGGAGCAGGAGGTAAAGAGTCAGGGGCCATGCTAGATTCCAAAAAAGCATCATCAACAATGTCCAGTACAGGAGGTATAGCTAAAGGCCTGTGCTGGGGCAGGAGTAAGAAATCCCTAAGCCTCTTTTTAGAATCAGAGAAATCCTGACTTTCCCAATGAAAATGCTCCCTGAGAGTATGCAAGGTTTCACCAAAAGAGAAATCCTCTGGGGGGGAATAAGAGGGAATAGAGTCCTCAGCATCAGAATCCTCATAGGTAGATAAGGGTAAATCCTGGTCATCAGAGGAAACAAAGTTCAGAATCCTGGTGAGAAGTATCATAAGCAAACTCAGTCCTAGGTCGCAGAGGAGGAAGGTTGGCTTCCCTTAAAGTAATAAGGTCTTCAGCCATTCTTATTTGTTTTTTAGGCATAGAGGCCTGACCATGCGGTCTGGGCGTCAGCTTTTTAGGCATGGTTCGAGTTTTAGGCCTTGAAGAAGAAGATGGCGCTGGTTAAATATGCAAGTCAGTAGGCCTGAATACACCCTCAGAAGCCAGTGCCTGCACAGCAGCTCTGGACCCATCCAAGGTAGAGACATCCGCAGGTTCCACAGTTGAAGTATCTTGCGGCATACCGAACTCCGAATGGGTCTCAGTAGAGGCCTGTGAATCAGAAGCAGGAATTAGAGGCTGCGAAAGCGCCTCACTGAGTACCGGCGAACTGGTGACTGGCTTAGAAGCATCGGTAGCTTTGGATCTAGGCGGCCTGTCTCTCTCTTTATCTTTGCGTTTTTTCGGAATGTCAGAAGACATATCAGGATAACTGAACTGAGCACCAAAATATTTAGAAGCGCAAATATACAGACAATGGATAGTTTGTGGTTTAAATAAGGCACAAAACCGACAGCGAGGTATATCGTGGTCAGGGCCTAGGCAAGGAATACAGTACGAATGAAAATCTTTGAGGTATTTGTATTTGCTTTCTACAAGAAATGCAATTATTTACTTTTACTGACATCAGATTAGAGCAAGAAAAAGTTTCCCCAATGGGGTACTTGAAGACTTCGGTTCTGAAACTCAAAAACGAAAATTTCAGAAGTTGGCCGACCAGCACTTGCGAACTGCTTCTGCTTCGGGCACCGCTCGGCAAGAAAAGACTGATGTAATGACGTCGGCTGCATGTTTTACACCCCTGACGACCTGACGTCACAGAAGAAGAGACAGCAACAGAGGACCCAAGACTTTGTTAATCAGGCCGACTGAGGGCTACTGCAAGCAGATAACCCAAATGTGATGACTGCAACAGTAAATATTCAAACACAAATGGCAACACCAGAATTGTTAAAAGACCACCAACTCACTGTCCCAGCTAGGTTTAAAAAGTAGCGTGCAGGCTTACTCGAATAAGGCAAAAATGGTGTATATCCAAAGATATATTTATTGAAGACAATCCACAGTATCACAGTATAGGAAACTAAAATCCACATGAACTGTTAAGCGCTTTCATCCCCTTATCGCAGACTATAGTGTATAGTGAAATGGCTTTGAGTCTGTCCATGTAAGATGTATTGTTTAGGCCTTGTATCCTTTTAGTAAGGTATGTTTGTGGATGTTCTAAGTTGTTGGCCAAAGGTTAGGTCACTGTCCACAAACGTTCCTAAATGCCAAACGACTGGAGCAACTCTTACAGACGTATTGTCAATGTGGTAGTTTCCTCCTCAAGATAACCACTTCTCTCTTAATCTGATCCTGTAAACACATTCATATCTCCATGTTTTCTCTAGTCTCTAGTGAAAGAAATGTATTTTCTACAGAATTTGGTTTTATCAATTTCCTTCCATACCGCAGTTTTCTTTTTTTTTTTTTTTTGGAAGGGGGGGGGGGGTGACTGTTATTTGTGTGGACGGTTCAGATGAGAACTAATTTTGCATCAGTGCTGCCAGTGATCAACCGTATAACTTGGGGAACTATTTCTTGCTCTGTTTGCGTATACATTTCATGTGAAAGGAATGGCTCAAGGATTTAAATGGTTTTACTGCTTTTACAATATCACTAGCATTGCTCAACCAGATATGCTGAACAATAATCTGGCTTTATCATTTATATGTCTGATTCTAATCACAGAAATGGCCGAGTGAGATAAATGTTTCCATTTTTACAGTAATCTTGACATGGATCAAACAAAACTATTGGCCAATGATTTTGGCTCTTTCACTGGTGTGTACAGTTTAGGTGACAGGAAAGGCTCTGATATAAATGTCATATAAATTTTATTACTACTTTTACCTAGTTCTGGCAACTCAGTATGCAGGGCAATATTTCTGACTTTCTGTGTTTGTGTGTACAGTTTAGGTGAGAGGAAGGGCTCAGTAATGTACAATTGTTACACTACTTTTACAGAATTACTCTGGTCTTTCCGTAACAGATAATGACTCAGTCTTACATTACACCTGCACCAGGAATGCAATGAATGTCTACTCAACAGGTTACGTGCAATTATCACCATTGTCTGAGCATGCAGAACCTTGCAGTAATGAAATGCAAGTCATTACCACATTATTAACTTACAATATGCAAAATTACACTATAACACAGTCATTATCACCTGTCAGGTAAAACCTCCATCAGCTGCTATTGTTATTCACATTACTAAAAGTTATCACCTTGATGAGTGCACATGCCAGATTTTGTTTTTTGTCAATGTGGAGTCATGCAGAATTTTCCAATGTTTCTTTTATTCAGTTTCTTTCAATTTTACCTTTGTTTCTACTGTAAGATACAGATGAAGGCATCTGTATGCTGTACACATGTACAGATATATTTTATGACAGGTTATGAAATTTATTGTGTTTCATATTTTGGTAAATGGCTACAGAGCATTTTAACATGTTTTAAGACCTCATTTGAAGACAGAACTAGTACGTACAAGATGGTAAAAGAACTATCTGGATGCTGTACACATGTACAGATATCGCAGTTTACGACTTAGATTATGAAATGTTATTGTATTTTTCATATTCTGGGAAATAACTGTGGTAAGGAACACGCCAACATGCTGAGTAAGACTACATTTTGAAGACAGTATTAGTACTTACAAAATGGTAAAAGAACTGTATTTGTATGCTATACACATATGCAGATATCAGTTTATGACTTGGGTTATGAAATGAATGATATTTTTCATATTTTGGTAAATAACTTTGCTACAGAATATGTCAACATGTTCAGTAAGACTCCATTTTGAAGGCAGCATTAGCACTTACAACATAGTAATGAACTGTATCTGTAGGATACATGTACAGATATCACAGTTTATGAATTAGGTTACGAAAATTAATATTTCATATTTTGGTAACTAACTCTGCTAAGAAAAACAAGGTATCATTTTGAAGCCACTATCAAAATGTACAACTTCAAACAATAACATGAATTGGGAATATCATACATGGACAGATATCCCACTTTGCTTGTAGGAACATGAAATTTAATATATGTGCCATACTTCTGTGAATATGTGTGCAAGGAAGTAAGGTCAAGGGGGTGAAGTACAATATTCACAGCAGAACAAACATCAACTTCGACTAAAAAATTAATCATCTATGACAAGGAGAGAAATGAAATACTCAGCGTATTTGTCACATTATGGAAATTAAGAAATTTCTCATTATTATGCTCAAATCTTTTGCAAAGGAGCATGGTGACGACACACGATGCATCATTTTGCAGCTAACATTGCGACATACAACTTGTACACTGATATGTAATCTGTCTGTCACAGGTGATGAGATATTATGCTTTATCAGTTAAGGAGCATCACACAGTAATGGTCAAGGCATCATTTTAAAGCTGACATGCATACAAAATAATTACAAATTGTATGGGTCTACATGGTACATTCACCAAGGTACTGTGATTTGTTTTGCCAAAAAGGTAAAAAAAACATATGCATAATATCAGCATTCCTTGACAAATATTTAATAATGACTTAAATACAACCTATCAACATTTAGATTGTTGGAAAGGTCAGTGTCTGCTGAACAACTTACGCATTTACATTTTTAGTCTAGCTCTTATGGTTATAGAGTTATGAACATTTGTTTTCTGTATGGCATTACAAATGGATAATCTGAAAATGAGCTCAGGCTGCACAGTTGTTCCTATGGTGGAAGTATGCAGGAAGCATTTCCTGAGCTGCTCTGGAGTGAATGAGTTAAGCAGGTTTGAAAGATAACTCAAAACTTTAGAGACTGGATAGGGAGGTTTAGGGCATAGTGACAGCGACGGCCAACCACAACAGCTCGCAACAAGTGATAAAACCAACAAACAACACCAACTAGAGGATAAACACACAAAATCTATAACTAACTAACTATTTTCAATCAAAACACTATAATAATACTGGAAAAAAAAACATAAGAAAATGGTTTCACTTAGCCTGAGCTTAGTGAAAAGTACCAGATCTCGTTTAGCAGCAAACGAGATCTGGGTTACCTTCTCTAGGCATCATGGGATAGAGTATAGAATCGAGCAAGTGGAATCTCTCGAGCTTTAGTAAAAGGCAGAGTCAGAACCGATGCTCTGTTCCGAACCCAACCAGCAAGAATGAAGGCGAGATAGGACAACATAACAAATGGGTTTCAGCAATTTTAAACAACTTTTAAATGGACGAAGAAAAAACAACACAAAAAAAAAGAGCGCTTACTTTTAAAAGTACAATACAGTCTCATGGCAGTCTGTTAAAACACAAACTCTTAGCTTTAAAATAACTTTTCTAACAAGGAAAGTATAAACAATAAGCAACATTATTAAATAGCAGTTTTCCCCCCCAAACAGAACTTTTCTGATCAGCAAAGGAACAGCACAAGTTGACCGTCAATCCTTGAAAGGCTCAGAGGAGTGTGCTCTGTCAGCAGTAAAACTTGGAAAAACTTGATGCTAAACTTGTCTTTTAGTCTGCTCAGCTCAAGCTGCCTGACAGGCTGGGCGTGTGGAAGGTGCCCCTAAGCTTTGGAAGGTGGCTGGCTGTTATAACCTTGGCAGGATGTAACCTGTACAGCTAAGACTACTGCAGCGGTAATCTATATGATGAACATCCAGCTTTTCAAGCTCAGCCACAACTTTTGGGGTACACAACACAAACTGACACGGTTCCCTATTATGTGATCGAAACCTTAGGTTATCGAACACCTAAAGGTTGATCACAAAATGTCTAAGTCTGAAAATTGCGAACAGCCGTTTCCACACAGGGAAACGAGTCGTTGGCCGTTACACTGATTTTGTTCTTTCTCTGCTGTAGAGTGATCCCGGAGTTGGTATATTTAGTTCGGGGGGTGGAGGGGCTGTGCCCCCCACATCGGGGGGGGGGGCAAAGCCCCCCACTTTATTTCTGTTTATAACTGTTTTTTTGGCCAACAGCGTGGTTTCCCTGTGTGGAAACTGTCGTTTTCGATCTTAAGAGTTTGATATTTCGTGATTGACCTTTAGGTGCTCGATAACCTAAGGTTTCGATCATGTAATATAGCCCTAACACTATCCCCTCTGCCAGCATTTTTATAATTATTTTAATGACTGATATCAGAATAAAAAAAAAAAATAAAACCATGGCTAAATGAATCTCGCTGAATCAATGGCACAGACCTCACAGACAAAAATAATAAAGGGACAAACATTCTCCATATGCATATATTGGAATATCTTTATGAAACAAGGTACACAACACTATGTTTACTTCTAAACTAATCCTTTGATCAGTCCTTTCTTGACATTATTTTGGAAGGCACTAAAAACTTCTCAAATTATTGACCCCCAAGTACAGAGACAGCCAACTCTACCTCCCTAAGCTCTAACTGTATCCATAACAGTCTGTGAAGTATTTAATACTTTATCTGACCTTTATCACTTGGTCCATTCTTAAATGATCCACCTTGTTTGGTTTACTGTTTCGAAACTTTTTTCATATTTTCAGGAAACTATGTAAGCTACATACAACACTCTTCAGTTCTATTTGTCTGCGACTTTGTTCTACACTTTAATGCAAAGTAACAAAATAACCTTAATGCTCATCAACCCTTTCTGTATCAAGATACTTCAGGATATAACTGCACTTTGTAATGGATTAGTCTTGCCAGCAATGCAACTATAATTTTGAGGTACTTACTTTAATAAGAAAAGTAGGTTAGGATTGTGTTCCAGCAGGCCTGGATATAACTGACGTGTTGCTTCTATTGCTTCTCCCAGTCTTCCTGCTAACACTAACTTCTGTATTCCTGAAACAACACCAACATTTGATATTAGGACAGATTTTGCTAATGGTTAAGAGACACCAAGAAGAAACAAATCAATGCATAACATGCAGCAATAAACAAAGAACTACTTATGAAAATATTAACAATAGTAACTCTTTGGGGGTAACTACAACAGGATGCACATTTTATTTATTTTACTTATTTACTAAATTTGTTTACCGGGAAATTCTGACTGGACACAGGTGCTTTTTCAGTGGAGGCCCGGGGAGAAAAGCTCCAACAAGTACAAAATTAGAGAGATGTACATTAGAGGAATTTTACAATATACTGTTACACTAGTAGATGATCCAACAGTAATAAACATGTAATTCAGATTACACAGCACAGTAGAAAGAACAAAAAGTAGACAAACGATACTAAAGGGTTTAGGGTGATAATAGAATAAGAGTGTCTGGGAGGTGTGTTAGGGTTTGGGCAAGGGCAGAGCACCAGTGCATTTTTAGGGGACACTTGAGAGTGGCTTTGAATAGACTGCTGGAAGGTAGTTTGGTTATTGGGGGGGGGGGGGGAGGTAATCACCTAGTCTGGAAATAGCATAAGAGAAAAGGGCATTACTTGCTGAGTTTTTGGGTTTAGTGGTAAGAAGTAGATTTCTGCTATTGGATCGTAGGAGTCTTGAAGTATAGGGTTGTAGTAAGTTTTGAAGTGATGGGATATTGTGGGGGTGGTTTATTAGTTTGTGGGCAAATGAGAGTTGATTCAGGTGAAGAAGTTGTGGGAGTTCAACCAATCTAGTTGCCTAAGTGAGTTGCAGTGGTGGCTGCGGTAGGATGCACCTGTTGCAAACTTTGCAATTTTACTGTAGCAGGATTCTAGTCTGTTTAGATCAATCTGTCTTTAGGTTGGTAAGTTTGGGTGAGGCACAGAGTAAGGTGGAGATTAGCTGGGAGTTGGCGATTGCGGTCCTGGCTGTGTTGGTTAGGTATTGTTTGTTTCTATATAGTGCCCAAGCTTTTTATGAACTTTTTTATGGTGAGAGATATGTGGAGGTCGAATATGAGCTTGTTGTCTACTTCAACACCTAGAAGTTTTATGCAGTCAGATGGGGAAATGGTGGTGGTGTTCTTGGCATGAATAGTGATGAGGTTGAAGGAGTGTATAGATTTAGAGGGTTGAAAGATAAGGAGTTTGGTTTTGTTTGGATTGAGCAAAAGTTGGGCATTGGAAAGGCAGCTTTCTACACGTGAGAGATTCTTGTGTGATATTTTGGAGTTCTGGTAAAGTGAGAGCAGAGCAGATGACAGTGGAGTCATCTGCATATTGTATGAGAGTGGCTTGTTTGGTGGAGGTATGAAGGTTGTTGATGAATAGGGAGAATAGTTGTGGGCCAAGGACAGAGCCTTGGAGAACCCTGAGAGAGACAGGAAGACTAGGTGAGAGCTGAACATGTCAAATCACAAATTGCTGTCGGCCTGAGACATATCTGTGGAGTCAGTTGGTGACAGAGTGGAAAAAGGAGAGATTAGTCAGGACAGAGAGAAGAATGTTGTGAGATACCGTATCAAACACTTTTGATAGGTCTAGAAATATAGCAGAAGATTATAGGTCATTGTTTTTATGGTGCAGGATCTTGTCAGAGAAGGAAAGTAGGGTGGTGGTGGTGCTGTGAAATGGCCTGAAGCCATGCTGGGTTTTGTAGAGATTATTAGTTAATAGATCGTTTAGTACCGGAGAGTTTATACATTTCTCAAGAATCTTGGAGAGTGGAGAGAGGATGGCGATTGGGTGGTAGTTGGAAGGGTCAGTGGAGGAATCACCTTCTTGAAGGGGAATGATGGGAGAGTTCTTCCACAGAGTGGGCACGTAGCTTTCTGATATGGAGCGGTTTATTAATATGGAAATTGGGTAGGCTAGGGTGTCCACAGCTATTTTTAGGTAATCTGCAGGTAGGTTGCCGGCAGCAAGTTTAGTGGGCTTTAGTTTTGACAGAAGTTTTTTTTTTATATGGGAGGTAGGTACTGTGGAGAGGATGAAGGAGGGGGTTGGGGGGCTGGCGTTGTGTGCAGGGCTAGGGGGTGAGGAGGGTTGTTGCTTGGCTAGAGATAGAATGGTTTCAGTGAAGTGTGTATTGAGTCAGCTATACTGCTGGAGGAGGAGGGGTTGGTAGGTGGAGGAGTGCCAAGTTGACCTGGGTGGAGTACGGAGTTTATTGTGGACCAAAAGTGTTTGAGATTGTGATAGGAGGAGTTTAGGATGGACTGATAGTAAAGGGCTTTATCTGTTTTTGTTAGCTTTTTTACTTTGTTATGCAATTCAACGAAGAATTGTTTAGCAGAAGGTGTTTTGGTTTGGTGCCATTGTTCCCATGCTTTGTCCCTGATTTTTATAAGTTTTCTGGTGGTTTTCTGTAACCAGGGGGAGCTTTTGGTCTTGACTGGCATATCTCAAGGAGCACGGATGTTGGGGTAGGAGGACTTGAAGTGTAGGGCTTCAGTGAGGTTGAGGTGTTTTAGGGGTGCCCAGTTACAGTTTTTGAGGGACGAGATAAAGGAGTGGAGATTGAAGTTTGTAGCACTGCAGATAGATTTGTCGATGGATGATATGACTGGGATTTTTTGCAAGGTGTTTAGGGAGGAAAATGGGGGTAGGGGTGCTGAGGCTGTCAGGTAGGCAGCCTGTTGTGTAGGAGTGGGGATCTTTGTTGACTACTATCCAATCAAGGATAGTGTGGTTGTTAAGATTTTTATTTATATGGTTGGGTGACTGGATTAGTTGGGAAAAAACATGTAGATTTATATGAGTGGTTGGGTGGGTATTATTACAGGATAGCCAGTTACTGTTAAAGTCACCGAGGATGATGGTTTCTTGGGGAAGGGAAAGATTGGCCCAATTTAGCAGGTTTTATAGTAAAGGGATATTTTAGCCTGGGGGGAGGTAGCAGCCAATAATGTTTATGGTTTTGAGTTTAGTCTGAGGTTGGTGTACAAGACTTAATTTCCAATCGGGGGGTGGAATTATTAATGGTAGGGCGGCCACGGTGGTGCAGTGGTTAGCAGTCACCTCACAGCAAAAGGTTCTCCAGTTCGATCCTCAGCTGGGGTGCCTTATGTGTAGAGTCTGCATGTCCTCCCTGTGGTTGCATGGGTTTCCTCCGGGGGCTCCGGTTTCCTCCCACATCCCAAAGACATGCTGCAGATGGAATGGAGATT